>NW_006238917.1:4217005-4303351 GCF_000375325.1 Capsella rubella | reverse complement strand
GGATAAAATATGATGTAAGTTACAATTCTAAAATAATTAAATCAGAGGAGTTATAATTATATTTTATAGTGTGTTAATTGAAGTTAAATGGAGGAAACAAATAGCCAATTGAAAAGTTATATAATTTAAGTTACAATTTAATAGTAAAGTGTGTATTTCAAGTATGAATTAAAGTATATGACTAAATGTGTTAGATATTTGGTTTAATTAAAAATAAATATTATAATTAAAAAATAAATGCTAAATGGACCAATAAGGAGAGAGTGAAACCTTAAAAATTCCCAAGAAATAATTTTATTTTTAATCTCTTTTTATATTCCTCTTAATTTAAGTTATATTTCTAGGTTTAATTATATTTTTCATCCTTGTAGTATATATAATAGATAGAAAATGGAATATCAAATTGTTTTTTAGATAGGAAATCAAGTATATATTCAAAGTTAAAACAAATTATAATATTCTTTGTATTATTACATGTTGAATCACAAACTAAATATAAGGATCATTATTCTTAAAAGAATGTCTTACAAATTGGTATGATAATTATATAACAAAAAGTTTATTTTGTTAAAAAATTACATACTTTTGAAAATAAATTAAATATACATGAATGTGTGAGAAAGAAACAAACATCCAAAATAAAAGAATGAAGATGGTTTCTTTAGCTTGATTTTCTTATAACCATAAAATATTATTATACATATGTATTACATTTAAAAATATAAAAAACAATGAAGACATAAATAAATACATAAAAACAAAAAATAAATAAAATTGAAAACAAAAGTTTAAACTAAATAATTAATCAAACTCTTACAATGATATTTTAAATGAGTTTTTACCCCATGCAAGAACTTTAAAAAAAAAAAAAAAGAATAATGAAGATATGAGATATGGTAGAGAAGGATGTGAGAATGACTATTTATATGATAAGAAGTGATGTAAGTTACATTTTTAAAATAATTAAATTAGAGGAGTTATAATTATAATTTATAGTGTGTTTAATTGGAATTCAATAAAGAAAACCAATAGTCTTTGGAAATTTATATAATTTTCAGTTTCATTTTAGTAGTAAAGTGTGAATTTAAAGTATGAATTAATGTATATGATTAAATGTGTTTTTTGGTTAAAAATAAATACAAAATAGAACAATAAAGAGAGTGAAAACTTACTTTTATATGTATGATTTTAAATAATTTTCCACCAATAAAGCTTATAAAATTTGTTGTATGATATATGATTAAGTCCTTTCATTTTCTTTGCCATTTGATTATAACTTATAGTGTAATTAAATTTTGTATTGAATGATTGTCATAAACATTTATTTATTTTTTTATTTTTAAAAAAAAATTAAAGCTTTAAATATTTTTCCACCAATAAGGAGAGAGTGGAACCTTACTTTTATATATATGATTTTTGTCTTCGTTGCATCATTATTAGATATATAAACCTTTGATCATAATTGGATAATAGATTTCCATTATTTAGTTTAATAACATAAAACTGTTGATGCATTAATAAAAGTAGTGAATTTACGTATACAATCTAATAAGATATGATGATTCTATATTTTTATTCTTATTTTTTTATAAGAACAAAATTTATTAAGAATATTAGAATTCTTACTATATCCCGTAGTCTAATAAAAGATTTGATTCTCTTCAAATTTAATTATTTGATTTAATTTTTGGTCAAAATACTCAAAGTCTTTGTATTTATTTTGAATATGCTTTCATAAAAAGACTTTTGATCTATGTGATTGTGATCTCTTGTCACTTGTAAATCTATTTAAACGTTTCACCACCCCCACATTAAAATATCAAAACGTTTCTCCATTAGATTAACACAATAAAAAATCATCTAGTTCTCCCTCAAGTCATGGCCAAGATATTGTGTTCGTATCTGCTCATCTCCATCTTTATTCTCTCAGGTACAGATTCATATGGCTTTTAATGTTTTATTTATTATGTTTCATTCGTAATCTTTCTAATAAATTGTTTTTTTTTTGTATAGCTTTGTTGGTTTTGCCAAGTGCAGAGGGAGCGGATATAAAAAGATGTTTTGTGAACGTGAAGCTTAGCAAGCCATGCAGCTTTCAAGAGTGCATACCAATTTGTTATCAAAAGTACAACGGGAATGGCTCTTGTACCGGAAGCAAAAACCAAATTTGCACTTGCGTTTACAATTGCTAAATTTAGAATAATACAAATCTTTACCTTGACGTACTACATACATGTATTTGGACGATCCCTATGATCACATGAATAAATGAGAATTTCTTTTTGATTGCCAATGAGAACCGGTTTATTTGTGATTGAACCACTTCATTCTTAAACCAATGAAATCTACAGTATTTAGACTCCATATTTTCACCTTTCACGCGATACCTTACTCTGTTTTGCTAAATTTGTTCTGTTTCCTTCCTCTCTAACTCTGTTTCATTTTATTTTTATTTTTTAATCTTTTACATTTCAACAAAATATGACTATATCTAGATGGAGGATTTGATCGTATGAACTAATAAACAGCACCTTTTATATATTTTATTTGATTGCCAATGAAACCGGGGTTCATGTGATTGTACCGGTTCATTCTTAAACCAATGACATTCCAAGATTGTGAGACTTAACCGACGAGAAAATGGGTTGCCCAATATTGTACACTCTCCTTATGGGCCTTCAGTATTTTATCAACACAAGCTATGAGTATGGTATATACGTCTGTTTCTGTTGATCTGAATACCATGAAGATAGTGGGCAACATATACGATGTCAGTTTTAGTTTTGGTAATATGAACTCTAGAGAATAATCTAGTCATTGCCACTTAATTGTTGTAGTTTATAATCTATAAAGTTTGATATGATATATTGATATTAGAGCTCTCAAATCGTTCAGGCTGCAAATATTGGATAACATAAGAAGGATTTAGGAGATCTCTAGAATCTACTCATATCGAATAAGAAAGTGTGGTAAATTTAATTTAAATATACTATATCACCACAAATATTTATCTAAAGCAAACCCCTCAATCACAATTAAATAAACAACCACAATTGTGACGACCATGAACTTTAGGATCGTCAAAACATTTGCCAACTCCATTGTACCCAGCATAACAGCTTAAACGGCAATCGACAAGATCACATGGAATTGATTTGTCAATCGTCAAACGACATCGCTTTCCCTCAGCTCTCTCTACCATTAAGATAGCTACAAAAGTACAACATCGTACGTGTTATGTATCTATCTGATCACAAATATAATTCATCATATACTATAGACGCTTAATTAGAAATTAAAAAGTATGAAATTACCTGACAACACAATCATCACTACAAGTAAATATGAAAATGATAACTTAGCCATGGTCAATATTGCACAACTAAACAAAGTCACTTTAAAGTTTTGTAAAATTAGAGGTGATACGGTGTAATGATGTTTATGTGTATATCTATATATATAGTGGTTGCTAGGTACGGGGTATTCTTTTTTCTTTGACAAGTATATATATATATATCATCCAAAACAAGATCTCTTAACATTTGTTTTACCTTTTTAAAATCTTTCGATATCTTTCTTTAAATGAATATTCCTTAAAATACATCAATTAATAACTATAATTATAGTAAAACAAAAAATCAGTGTATTTTATAGTAGTACTGACTGATGTCAATCGTAGGTTAATCAAGACCAATTCTAACTTGAACTTCTTTTTTTGGGTAAGAACTTCTAACTTAAATTACTCTGATTATTTGATGATTTTGTGCCTGTAATCACTCCAATCAATAATCTAATCTCTAACCATCAACTCACCTTCCAAAATAAAGAAACTTAGCTGATATATATGTACATATAGATAAATCTCAAGCAAAATTCTTTAGTAATTTAAAACCATACCAAAAAGGGAAAAAACAATATTTCTCGGAAACTTATCTTTGATTTAAAATATATAGTTGTGACTCAAAGTTACAGTTAACATATATCTTAGAGCACCATTAATGGTGGTCTCTTACGATTAGTTTTTAACTAAAATCAATCCATTTATCTGATCTTATATAAGAGTCTATTCTTAATATTATGAATAATTTGCTATTTATTTTTATTCACAAAAATACATAAAACTGGTGTAAAATACCACCAATAGGACATCGGAAGTCAAAACTAATCTCTCACAATGAAAAAGTTAATTAAAGATAGATTGGTTTTAATAAATAATAACGTGCGAGACTAATTAAAGTATCTTTTTGTAGATCTTCTATTTAATCATCTTAGATTTGATTTGCAAAGTCGTAATTCGAAAGTAAATTAGATCGTACTGATCATATTGGAAAATATATCGACTTTTATTGTGAAAAAAGTAAGTTATAAATGAAAATAATACTAGAACATATATAACATGCATTATGAAAAATAGAACAAAAACAATAAAGTGACTGATGAAATCTCCACACAGTACTAATTGAATCATTCAATCATAAAGAATGATGGAGATCTAGTTTTTATTGATCATATCGATTAAGGAAATCGAATATTTATAACATGAGGACCGACACAGTCGTGGCTCTAACAATTGTAGAGACAACCACAGTTAGAAGGTCCAGCAACTTTAGGATCGTCAAAACATTTGCCAACTCCATTGTAGCCAGAATAACAGCTTAGACGGCAATCGGAAAGACTACATGGAGTTGCTGTGTCAATCGTCAAATGACATCGCTTTCCCTCAGCTCTCTCAACCATTAAAGATGCTACAAAAAGTTTTAAATAACACATATATGCATCGTGTTATAATCATAAACATGCATATATATGATTATTAAACAAATTGAGATCTCTGGAAATTATAAAACATGCATATAATGGGAAAGTATAAAAAATTACCTGAGAACACAAGCATGAGTACAAGGAAATACGAAAATGATAACTTTGCCATGATCAATATTACAAAACAGAGGTTTCTTTGTTTGGTTTTTTTTTTTTTTTTCTTTTACTGCTTTAGTAATGTTTCTCTGTGTGTGTGTGTGCGGCATAGATATATATAGCAGCAGCAAGTTTTTTTTTTTTTTAATACACATTATTAATATAATATGAAGAAAAATAGACTTTTGCGGAAAATAGGCTTTTGAGTTTTGACTATTGTTAAAAACATCAACTAATTTAAAATTTTAATTAATTGGGGGTTTCGTTCATTGGTTAGCCGAATAAATAGGAAGTTGGCCATTGAAAAAATCATTAACTAGTAATAGGAAAATGTTATATTTGACTAACTAATTAAATATATTGAGTATCCCCTATATGTATAGTGGATACTAGTCAGTGTATAGAAGTATTATATTTAATTAATTAGTCAAATATATTTGATGACATGTATTGGTTGATGAGTTATTCAAATTTTTTCATTATCGTCATAAAAAAAACTGTATTTGATAAAACACTACTTGCTATATATAAAAAGATCAGGAAAGCCCTAATTATTAATGCACCTCTTATCCTGCACGCGGCAGAGCGAGTTATAGGGATCCTTTTCCCTTTTCTGATTTCATCGCTTCTATATATGCATGTGTATATTAGCTTTCATTGTTCTTTACAGCATCGCTTCTATATATGGATTCAATGGCGATGAAAAAAGTGAAATATTGGTCCAGAGATGGAATCAGTTCTCTTCCAGACGAGATGCTTGCTCTGATCTTGTCAAATCTTCCCACAAAATCAGCCGCTTCAACCACAATCCTCTCCAGAAGATGGAGAACTCTGTTCTCACTGATGAATCATCTCTTTGCCTCTCAACACCATCTCGAATTTGACCAATCGTATTTCTTGTATGGCAAGCAAGGTAAGAGACCGAGACAAAGCACACAAGGCGAGACTGAGGAAAGCTTCAGAGCTTTTGTTGAGAAAACACTGTCTTGTCGTAACAAACCTATCAAGAAATTCTCACTAAAATATCGAGAGGATAAAGAGTACTACATAGATCAGACCAATAGATGGATATCTAATGCCTTGGAACGAGGTGACTTGGACGAGCTTGATCTTCGTATAAAGACCACTTGGACTTGCCTCCCACCACGTCCCCTTCCTTGCGGTGTCTTCAAAAACAAGACTCTGGTTAAGCTGACATTAGGAACAGAGCTTTGTGTTGGAACTGAATCTCCAGAAGTGTTTCTTCCACTGCTCAGGACTCTCTTCCTCGACACAGTTTACGTTTTACGAGAGGACTTTTTGTCCTCCATGCTTCAAGGTTGCCCACTTCTTGAGGATTTATCCCTGATTTACGTTCACGTTAACCACGAAGAAGCTCCACCACAACCTAACTTTATATCCCACAAAACCCTCAAAAGACTCACAATTCGAACACATTCACAACTATTCGATTTCGACACACCGAGTCTTGTCGAACACGACTACTCTTTCAATTCTAGATGCTTTTCCGTATCCGCCCGTTTCTTGTATATTGATTCCCTTGTCAAAGCCCGCCTTGATCTTGCTTTGGTGCAAGGAGTGAAAAGACATCCCACACAAAACTGTAATCTATCGAAAGAAATTGGTTTGATGAGAAACGTTGACATCCTTCACCTCACTTGTAGTACTGTCGAGGTCTAAAAAGCCTTCCCCTCCCTTTCTTAACATATGATCAACACCATGACCATGACGAACACTACTCTGTTTTGCAGATTATGTATTCACTCCTTAACTATTGGGAAGAGGGTTTGGACGGGGATAGGTTCCCTTGGTTTGGAAACCTTGCTAAACTCACTTTCGAAACGAAAACAAACAGAGGCTGGAAAGTGCTTACAACGCTGATCGAAAACACTCCAGAGCTAAAAATTCTAGTCCTCAGGGTATTTATATACTAGTATCCATTTGTTACTTGCAATTTTATTAGTATATTATCTTATATATGGACGTGTCTCTGCAGGGCTTGCACTGCATCATCGATTGCAGTGTCTACGTGAATGAGAATATAGTGGAGGTGCTAGAAATACATGGGTTTAGAGGAAGTGGTAAAGAACTGAGACAACTGCACCGTTTGTTGTGCCAAATGGATTGTCTTCAAGTGATCAGAGTGGAAGTTGATGCTGCCATAGCCGATGATGACAAGAAACGGCAACTAACCAAGGACCTTCTTGCTCTTTCTAAACGTTACTCCAAATGCCAAATCCTTGTCTTGTGAGATTTTATTTAAAGTTATGTACATGTGTTTACAAACTATGCTTTATATTAATGAGAATTCAATACACTACTCTAGTGATTTTTGTATAATAGACCACATAAATTATACGAACAAAAGAACCAATGATCATAATCAATATGTATTTTATAAATTCAATAAGTCCGTAACTTTCCACAGGCAAAATAAATTTGAGTACATATGACCCAAGATGTATTATTATTAAAAGAATGAAAGTAATGAAGATATGAAATAATGAAAGTAACCAACACACATATGGAGAGAAACCGAAGAAAAAAAAATTAAAAAAATAAATAAATATGATACAAAGATATTACAAACAACACAATGATCATTGTTGTCTGTACAGCTTTGTCGAATTTTCACGTTTAATTGATCTTTCAAAAAAAAAAAATTTGAAAAAAAACCGAAATCATGGTTCACGGATCGGCCTTTTGTTAAGTCAGTACGTACGTGGTCGTCTTCACTGATGAAAGAAGATATAATAATATTTTTCACGTGAGTGAGCTTTGGTCGTCGTGACAGAGCTCTTTACGGAGCTTACGAGAGAAGAGCTGACACGCGTCGACGCTAAGATCAACAGCGGCGGAGAGAGCGACGAAGAGAGCTGCGTCGGCCATGCAAGTGACGTGCTGCGCTCCTACGTGGACCACCGGCTTGCTCACTTTCCCTTCTCCTTCGACGCTCGAACCCATCACGAACCCTTTCACCGGCGACGATATTGCCGGCGACTCTCCCTGCCCTGAGACTCTCCTGTCAATACTGAACTTTCCTCCTAGTTTTGTGCTCATTGTCCCTGTAACCATTTTTCAACTATTATTAATTAGATTCATAAAGATCCACTAACCTTTATTATAGTCAGCAAACCATGTAAATGTCCTACATTCATGAGGCTAGTTTTGGTATTTTAAGTTAGCTTGAATTATCCATAATATGTATTATTTATTCGCATTACCATACTAAATCATTTGGTCGGTTAATTTGGATTTGACCAACATTATATAGTATTAATGATAAAACATAACAAAACTTGTAATATAATTTTTACCTTCTGCAATGGGATTGCCGGTGCTAGTACTATTATCCCTCACGAGCTCGAACTTGTAACCCAAACCATCGATAGCTCCTCTCTCACGCCAAGCTTCAAGACGTCCCCACGGTTTCCAGCTGCTGACACAAGTCCCGTGCGGCCTAAGGATGAGCCACGCACCAGGATTTGATCTAGAGACTCGGTCTGACCCTGGGGATGCCACGAAAGGAGTGATCATTGAAGCTGCTGCTACAGGTGATCCCGATAGATCATGGATCGTTATCATCCATCCTTTACGTTCTCTCGCTTGTTTCTTCTCCCATTGGTCACCTGATAATGTTCTTGTGATCCATCCTCTGCTACTGTATGTGAATCCTGATGGTAAAGACCTAAACCAAAAAAACAGAACAATCAATCACACACACTAAACCAGAAACCCGGTTCATTAATTTAGAGATCTCATACCGAGATCTTCCGTTACGGTCGGAGCTGAATTTGCAGCTAAAGACAGGCTGTTTGAGGTTGTCTTGAATCTGGTAAACCACAGGGCTACATTCCGGTTCACCACCGAATTGAAAAACAAACCGAGGATCCGGTTCAGCACGAACCAATAAATGTAACCGAGCCGAGGGTTTATCTCCGTCTCCGCCAAGCTTCTTCCAACCGCTATGAAACGCGACGGTCCTAGTCAACGCGGCAGCGAGATCGACGGCAACCTCGACTCTACCCAAAAGCTTCCCGGAAGCGACGCCGCAAGAGTGTCCCGTGCGTCCAGCGTAGACAGAGACTCGGAGAGAGATCTTCTTGCCGGAGACACGTCGGATGGCGTCGGCGTCGAGGTGAAAGCCCGGAGCAGAAGTGGAGGATTCCGGGGGAGAAGAAGCGTCGGAGAAGGAAGAGAGAGGGAGAAGTGCCTTTTGGGAAGGGAAATGTTTGATACGGAGTTTACAGTAACAGGGAGTTGAAGAAGGATGCACTTCGCCGCCGATTTGCTTGTTGGTAGCTGTCTCCGGTAGTCTCAGGGCGAGGGAATCTATTGTGAGGCGTACAAATGGACATGGATCCATCTCAAAAATACTTAGAGAGAGAATTGAATTTAGAGAGAAGAAAAAGAAGAAGAGAGAATCATATCAGTTTGATGAGAGAGCAGAGCAGAGGTCGTTGTTGTTGTTCCCGTCGGTCGTCTTTTCTCGTTTTTGTAGCTAATAACATGAGAGTTCAGTGGGACCTAGTTGTGTTTCTCTCTAATAATTAATTATATTTTCCGATTATTATTTTCTGATTGGTCTTATTTATGAGGTTTTTTTAAAATAGCGGGAAAATCGGCGGCACAATAAAACAATTCATCATATTTTTTTTGGGTTTTTGTATTAAGGTTTTGTTTTTAAATAGTTTTTTTTTAAAAAAAGTTTCTTGTTGAAGCACAAATGTATCATTGATGAACTGATGATAAATGCATGAATCTCTGAAATACTTTTTTTTTTTTGGTCTATAACCATTTATAAATTTCTCAGAATTTGCTTTGTTGAATTTAGCAAGAATAACATTTCTTAATATGTTAGTTAGCCATCCATTAATGTGATTAAAGACAGTCATAGATATGTTCACTTTTAGAAATTTATATATATCAAAAATAATAATATATATATTACGTTAGGATACCATAAGTTTCAATTTTATATTAAATAAATGATAGTATTAATTACGAAAGGTAATAATAATGTAATGTCACCATTTTATTAATTGAAATATTGACAAAAAAATATACACAGAAAATAAAAAAAAATCTTTTATAAACGGATGGAAGAAACGAAAGAGAGATAAAAGTTAGGATGGAGAGGGTAGGAGGGGGCCGAGGGGTTCAGGTGGACCCAAAACCCAGCTGTGTTGAGTTGTAATCGTAAGTTTTTGGGTCTTAACTAATATATATATTTTTAATAAAATGAGTCCGTCCAGTCCACCGTGTAACGCCGTCAGGGATCGTCGGCGGGAGAGAAGGACTTGCCACGTGGCATATTTCTCTGGCTGTCTTCTTTTGTCGTCTTCCCCCCTCCGGTTTGTTCGGCGCTCTCTCTCTCTCTCTCTCTCTCTCTCTCTCTAGATCCTTCTCTTCTCTTTCTTGACGGCGCTTTCATACCTTTTTTTTCTTTTTAGAATTGTAGTAGTAGTTTAGTTTGGTCGCGTTTTGACTGATTTAATTATATTATTAGAATCAGTTAAACTCGTTACTAATTTACGTATACCCGCTTAGACGTGGAGTTTTGTCTTAAACTTTACGTTGATAAACCAAATTGCTCTCTGCTTGACGATCATTACATTAGAGAGACCGACCGTGTAATGTGTTGGCTTACTCTCCACGCAAAAGTCAAGCTAAATCGAATTATATTGGGGTTTAAGAACATGTACAGAGATTATTTATAAGTAAAAGTGAGTACACATCATGAAGACACTTATGCATCGAGTATAAGTACACTCATCATCGTTTACAAGTTTATACGCATTTTGCATCTCTCATTGCACTATTGTTATTTTATTTTTTTTCTTCATGATTCACAACTAATAACTAGCATTTCGTCACGCTATAATTAAACTGTTGTTCCATCATCACGTTCATTTTTAACACTAGTGTGGAACTTCGGTTTATCAGTTATCTACTGACTATATCAATCTAAGGAAAATATCTGGAAAAGAGTATATTATGATTCGAACATCCATTTTTCAACTAACTATATATTGATTTACTTATATAACAATAATATAATTAACCAAGACTTATAACATATTGATTTGTGTTAGTTATGTTGTTGTTTTATTTTGGGTCACTAGTAGTCTAGTAGTTTCAACCCGTACAGACGTTTTATTTGGATCAAATCCATATAAATTGTCAATAGGATGAAGTATTTATTCCCCTAATAATTCCAATTATATATAGCACGCAAGACTCATTCATACCATATGATTGATTGTTGAACATTAATATAGCCCAATGGGACTAAAAAGTTTAACTAAATCAAAGCTAAAACAGCAAGTTCACGTACATATATATACTTGAAAATTCAAATCATAATACATATACACATAGTTGACTTTAATTTTATAATAGAAACCTTTTCCACTTTTTTGTTGTTTTTTTTTTTGTTTAAGGATCTTGAATAGGAAGCTTCTTCTAATGAGTTGCAATGAATTAGTTAGCGGAATAGACAAAATCATTTTTATCATACATCATCAACAGTTATTTTTATTATACATCATCAACACTATTTCCACATTGCGAAATCCATTTGACGTTTCTAAAGTTTATGATTAGTCTACGTGAGGTATTTATCAATCAACTAATGGAATGGTAGTTCAGAATATATAGTTAAACAGTTCTGTTGATTAATGTTTGTATTTGACCAATGTAATTCTAACTATTGGAGTTCGATAATGGAGATTTCGTTATTAACAACTCTTGATTTTGTTCTTTCCGTATTACGGCCACATGCAATATGCTCTAAAAATCCTTTACACATTAATTGACGATAAGAAAATTAACATTTATTTAGTACAAGTTTACATTGTATGAAATTTCTCCAACGGCTACGTTATAATATATATACATGTTCAAGTAAAATAATGTGTCACTCGAATTTCGTATAAAACTTTACGTCTGTTTTCTGGTATGGTCAGACTAATTATGATTTATGTACCATCTTATAAAGTGTGTACATGTTGTAGACGATGAGATCATGCACTTACTTCTCTTGATGTTCCTAAGTTATAGGATAATAGAAGCCTTTTGGTACAATTAGTCTATGTCTCTCTCTCTATCTCTTATTGCAAAATGTTAGTGGTACCTTAATTGATTTGATTCGTAGGAAGGTAGTATTTGCTTCATTGAAAATCATATTCATTGCCGTCCAAAATAAAATATTTGTTTTGGATATCTTTCTGCTCTAAATTGGATATATATGCTAAGCTAAAAACAATAAAACATCTCGATCACGTGCAAAGATATTGAAATAGATATGTCTCTCTATTTATTAAATATCTCTGATAGGACGTATCAAGTTTCTCTTCTATTTCGTATTTATCAAACACATTTGCCCAAGTTGCTATGTTTTTCATTTTTTCCTTCCTGATGAATATTCAAATGTAAGTAAATACAATACTCTCCTCACAAATGAAAACAAAACCTCAAAACAATCAATTTAACTTGCTATATGCGCTAGGGCCAGCCTATAGCTAGGTCCCCTTTTTATTCAGAGTCGATATCGATATGGGAGTCTGGTCGGATTCCTTCTTCGACCCACGGATTCCAATTTGGTTTTGACAAAACCATGTTCCGTCATTTACATCCAGAAGAACAGAATCTCATACGATGACATTGCACATGATCTATACGATGACATTGCAATGGTAATCATATTGTTTGACATTACATTAACACATACATACTGAACCGACATGCTATCACAATTTGAACTATATACAGTCTTCAATGTTTTATTTGGTTGGCGTTATATTGAACTATAAAACTCATAACTATAATTTGTGCATTGTAGTTTTAATTATATTGAGAGTGTTAGTTAATACACACTCATATTCAGATTGTTTTTATAAAAAAAAAGACATAAGATCGCACTAGCTAGTAAAATTTGTCATCTTTATAACAAAACAATGGGGAAAAAAAGAAGAAGCTAGAATACAACTTTCTCGACAATAAACATGCGAATTACTGAAACATGTATAGGTCCACCATTATATCTTTGCATTTTTTTGTTTCCATTAATTAGTTATTTTTCTCCTAGTTCATAAATGATTTTATATTATTTTGGGGCAAACAAATGATTTTATTTTGTTCGCTTTTATAAATGCAACTTTTCTATCACTTTTTTTTTCCTTTCTATTGGTTGCAAAAATGTCGTTTTCTCTCGTTACCCCCTTTTCCGGGATTTAACTTATCACAATGTAATGAAATTGCATGTTCCTCTATCGCCATTGGCAAGTTCCATTGTAATGTCTCCATCTATAGGTCAAACAATTCAAAAGAACCAAGACCCTTTTTTTTCCTTTTCCACTCACATTCAATCTAGGGACCCCTTTAATCTATAAAATGCATAGCTAAGTTATTGTACATGTTAGCTTTGTAGAGACTTTGATTGGCTCATTTGCACTAATCGGACGCAAACGCGTTTCAAGTGTTGTGATTACACATGTGTTTTAAATTAATCATTCATTAGAAAAAGCGTTTCTAATTTAAAAGCGGTATTAGACTAGTAGCCGTCCAAAAACTGTTTTGCGTGACTATGCATGAAACCCACTTTACTGAGCCCTCCAACGACCAATAAAGGCTCAAACTAGGGAACATTACAACGAACTAATAGTATTTAACAAGTTATATAATAAGATCACGAAAGTAAATCTTATAACGTATCCAACAACTCACATGATCTATACAAGTGTCACATTTTTTTATCAACCATATTATTAACCAACTAAGCAGTTACACTACTCTTAGATAAAACTTCATAAGAGTCCAAAAGAAACCAAGTGGCATACCCGCGCATATCTACGCAATGCAGTGCCAAACAAAATGCATATCAACCTAACAATATAGAGATTAAACGTCTGGAATGATGTAAGGATGAGTCAGGAGGAGACAAAGGAGTGAGATCAAATCGGGTCAAAGATTATTTGGTTTGGACCCGTCACATGCACATGGACCCTGCTGCTCTACCTAATCAAGGTTATTCATCTTTGATTCTCTCTCTCTTTTAATTACCTTAAACCTGAACATACATATTCTTATTGTTATAATTAATTATTATTACAGAAAATTAATAATTAAAATCATCGGATCTTTGGTTCTCCGACCATACTCACGAAGATCATGCTCACGACATAATGCTTATGTTTCTCCAATTTTGATCTTCCTTGAGATTAGATTCCCTCTGCATTGTCTTTTTCTTGTTTGTTGTTAATTTGTTAGGGTTCCTATAGCTATTCTCACATTATCTTTTTTTGGTAAATAAAACCAAAATAATTATTGGTATAGTGGGAAACTTGTATTATAGAAGAATAAAATAAAATAGCAAGTTCAAGCCTATCATTAATATAGCAAGTTCGATCCAAGGAAAAGCCTTTTTTTGGCCCAACTTAACATCCAAGAAAAATATCATATTGTAAGTAGATAAATTAGAAATTTATACATAAAAATAATTCGTAACAGATGGTTATACAAAAACACGATTACAGATTACAGTTTACATAATAACATCACAAAAAAAAAACCAATGAAAACTGAATTAAATACAGATAAGTTTAGGAGCCAATCAGAACGTGTTACGATATAAATCTGGTCACCAGAAAACGACGTGGCGTGATATCATTGGTTAAGTTACGCAAAACTGCCTAACAAGTGAATTAACATCACATAATTAGAACTCACCGGAACGTTCTTAGCTTTCGTGTGTTTTTTTTTGTTTTTTTGCGGCGTTCTAATTTGGTTTAGAAAGAAGCTCAAGAATCAAAATAAATATAACTTCTGAATCTCTCGACATCGGATCTCGAATTCTCGAATCGTACTGAGATAAACCTCAGATCTTCGTAATCGGACGAACATGTCATCTCCTGGCGAGTGAGTCCCCTCCGTTTCTCTCTTACTTGGCTTCGATTTCGATTAGTGTTTGTTCGTGCCCAGGATTTATGATTTCGTATAGCGCCTTGAAGCTAAGTCTTGTGTTTTTGCTGTATGTGTGTTCTTGAGCTTTGAATTTGTAACACGAATCGGTAGCTGTTAATGAAATAGTCAAAGATTGTGTCTTTTATCTTGTAACAAAGCCTTCTTTAGCTGAACCTGATTACAACTTCACAAGTTTATAGTATGTATGGAATATGTATGTATATGCTTAAATTGTTTCTTATATTGCCTGTTTTGTGATTTGGTATTATTGATTGGCAGATACTATAACTCACTTCCACCAATTACAAAGGCTTATGGTACGTTGTGCTTCTTCACTACCGTTGCCAAGCAGCTGGGCTTACTTTCTCCCGCTTACATTGCTTTGCTTCCTGAGCTTGTAATTAAGCAGTTTCAGGTAAACGAGATTCTTTTTTCTTATTATGAGTTTCCTTTCTCACAAACCTGTGTCATCTTCATTCAACTTGCAATTTTGATCTGTTTGGTGTTTGTAGATCTGGAGGCTGGTAACAACCTTCTTTTACCTCGGTGGTTTCTCTATCAATTTCGGAATACGTCTTTTGATGATGTGAGTATTATTTTTCTCCCATATATATGCAGAAAGCTAAATTTCTGACTTTTTTTATTGTGACTTACTCTCTGGAATGGTTGTGCAGAGCAAGATATGGAGTTTTACTTGAGAAAGGGCCATTTGAAAGGCGGACTGCAGACTTTTTGTGGATGATGATCTTTGGATCCTTTACTCTGTTGGTATGTTTTGCTCTTCCTATGTATTTTCTCCCACCGATCATTGTTCTTTGAGAACCTACCACAGTGTAGTATATGGTATGCCACAAAGTAACTTATATAGAAGGTATATAACTTTTAAGATATCCCAAAGCTGAGATAATCGAAGGTTCTCAAGGAATTGAATTTGTGGTTGAATATTTTGTAAAGCAAGTCAAGCTTTTGGGAGATGTTGTTCAAAAACTTGCGAATCTGTGTGTGTTAAAACAGTTTACCTGGCTCAATTTTTCAGGTTTTGTCAGTCATACCATTTTTCTGGACTCCGTTCCTTGGAGTTTCGCTTGTCTTCATGCTTCTATATCTCTGGAGCCGAGAATTTCCAAATGCCAACATCAGCCTATACGGTCTTGTCACTCTCAAGGTATTATAAGTGTTTATGTTGGTCAGCTCATCCAACCACTCTTTTGTAAGTATATAATGTTAATGAAGTTGTAATTACTTTGACAGGCTTTCTACCTCCCATGGGCAATGCTCGCACTAGATGTTATCTTCGGCTCTCCGATCATGCCAGATCTTCTTGGCATCATAGCCGGACATCTATACTACTTCCTAACAGTCCTTCACCCTCTTGCCACAGGAAAAAACTACCTGAAAACCCCGAAATGGGTGTATCCTTGATTCAAATTCTCTGATAATATCCACATCATTTCTTCTCTCGCTTCTCTGTAGTTGCTTTGCTGTTATCCCTTGACATTCCCAACAGTAACAGAATTGTAGCAAGGTATCGAATTGGAGGTCCAGTAGCAAGTGTTCGACAAGCAGGCGGTGTAGGAGCAGCAGGAACCGGATCTGGAGGAGCAGTAGGAGGTGGAGGAGCTTATTCAAGTGCTCGTGCCCCACCCGAGAGCTCAAACACAGCATTCAGAGGTCGATCATATCGTCTAACCGACTGAAGTAGAAATCTTCACCTCCCGTTCCTTTGTTGTCAGTATTCCAAATCTTTTTAAAAAACAATGCCACTAACTAGTTCCAGGGTAGCTTTGTGTTTTTTTCGAGCAGTACAGTTTTTGAATATATGACTTTGTAGGAAGAATCTTCGGAGGTTTTAGTACACAAACACAATGTTGCATTCAAATGCTTGGTGCCGTTTATACGCAGAATAAGTCCCCAGTCCACACAACACTGTAAACAAAAGAACGAAACTAAAGGACACTAAGAAATTCAATTTTAATGACACGCATAGATTCACAACTCTAATGAATAAAATCAGATGAAATTAGCGACAAGAGTTTCGTCGTAACAAGTTTGAATGTTTGATTGACTTATGTAATTAATTTACGAGTAATATTAACATTTATTTCCTGAAAAAAATCCGTTGGTGATGGTTATAAATAGGAGAGATTAAGAAAAGGAAATAAGTAGACGTGGCAATTAAGGAAATTAGTGATTGAGCTATAACAAAGGCGAGACGTGAGCGTCACTAATTGAAATCGATCCTTAAATTTTGTGAAATTGTTTTTTGAAATATATATGTAGGGTTGAGAATTCGTCTAGGTGATCCAACGGTTTAAAACTATTCTTCTTACATCCCCTCCTATTTATCTGAGGGACGAAGTCTCCACACGCTGCACATAATAACGCAGAGATCAGAAGAAGAACACAAAGACGAATTAAGAAGGAGCTAGAAAAATGTCGTGGCAAACTTACGTTGATGAGCATTTGATGTGCGATGTTGGTGATGGTCAGGGTCATCACCTTACCGCCGCTGCTATCGTTGGTCATGATGGTAGCGTTTGGGCTCAGAGCGCTAACTTCCCTCAGGTATTATTCCATTTCTATATGTCACTCTGTCTCATCTCACTTTGTTTAGATTAATGCATTGATCATGGATCATGTGTTTGAGTAGATTTGATCATGGATCATTTTTATCAATCGATATATTTAAGATATTCTTCAAGTTGTGGATCTGATGAAGTTTTGATCATATAAAACAATGAATGAATGGGATGATCTATATCTGATTTGATACCAAATCTTGCATGTTTTCGTTATTATTACATATGCATATTGTAGTTTCATAATACATTCTATAGCTTAGTAATAATAATATATGTTTCTAACAAATAATAAATGTTGTTGTCTTATGGTAATTGTACATTGGTGTTTTGATAGTTCAAGGGACAAGAGTTCAGTGATATAATGAAAGATTTCGATGAACCGGGTCACTTGGCACCAACAGGGTTGTTCCTAGCAGGAGCAAAGTACATGGTGATCCAAGGCGAGCCTAATGCTGTAATCCGTGGCAAGAAGGTATATAACCCATTCATCAACTTCAAGATATCAATGTATGATTAAAAACATAATGTCTCGACAGCCTTAAGGCATCGGATTCCATCAAAACCTCTGCATTTACGCGTATTCTGACTATATATTGGTTATTGTTGATTGGGATTAGGGAGCGGGAGGCATAACGATAAAGAAAACAGGACAGTCGTGTGTGTTTGGGATCTACGAAGAGCCAGTGACACCAGGACAATGCAACATGGTCGTGGAGAGGTTGGGTGATTACCTTCTCGAACAGGGTCTCTAGAATTCTTCCATTGCTTTTACAAAAAATCTTCCCACCTTCTACATTTTTTTGAACGGCCATTGTGTTTCTCTCTTTTTGGGTGATTTACATCTATTTTTCTTTTTCTCTCTTCTACTTAATATATTAAGTTTGGGCTAATTAATGGACCTTCCTGGTTTCTTCTACCCATAGAGGCCTTGGTTACTGCTACTTTACATATATGCCTGTTTTGGTTGTTTTTGACAATTCCAAATTTTGTCTAATACATTATCTAATTTACACTGTATAAAATATAAATAATCAAATTCTTTGTACCCCAAGATTACAAATTTATAATAGATGATTCAAGCTGAGCTAGAATTCTAAATAATTTCCACCCAAATAAATCTATAGAAAATGGTATGTAAGCAGTAGAATCATTAATCTCACAACATTACACTTTCATGTTCAACATTTACACATGCATAAAACACTTGTAGAAATTTGAAAGTGGGTTATATATAACAGGCATGCAGAACTCATTCGTCAATCAACTTTAAAATCTTGAATCTTTAAACAGGAAAGTAATACTAACCAATAATTAAAAACATTTGTCGGAAAATCATTCCAATCCCATCTGTCTTTTTATTATGGTTCTAAACAGCTCATCGAGAAATCGAATCTCACTATCAAATATATACAAAAAAAAAAAAAAAAAAAAAAAATTGTATCACCCACCTCTCATTGTTCATTTTGAATCAATACGATTGTGCACAAATATCTCATAGGAATATAAATTAAGTGATTGTTTTTCTCTGTTTTCTTCAATAACACAAAAGTTATTTTGGGAAAATGAATAGGTTTGATAATCTTTGATAGTAGTAGTATTTTTTGGGGTAATAATTAAGAAACATTTAGTGACAATGACACTAGGAAAGGAGAACATTAGTATTGTAAAGAGTGGACCAAAATAATGGAATAATTTTTGTGTATGGCACACAATGCAAGATTGCAAGAGCATATCCACCCTGTTTAACAATGATGTCCATACTCTCTATACTTTGGTTTTTGGGCTTTTTAAAATCTCTTCTTAATTTTTATGTCAATTATACATAACACCATTTTCTATTTTTTTATTTTCTTTGCAAAAGGTGAAAATAGTAATTTTAAATTATTTATATTTACTCACAACAAATGTTTTGTGCAATATATTATACAATCAACAGAAAATAAATAAAAAAGGATATTATAAAATTTACAAAATTTTATTTTTGATGATTTATTCAATTTTTTTGTTGTTATTTCTGGAAATGTCTTTATGAAATTTAGTAAATAGATAAACTAGGTATTTAATGGAATTTATTATAGTATTTTTTTTCTTTCTTTTTTGACTAAGAGATTTTTTATTGGATGCTTAAATCGTGTTATTAAAGCTCAAAGGTTTCAGAGTCCACGAGTACCAAAGCACGCTAAAGAAAAGAAGAAGAACTTAAGAGAGAAGAAGAAGAAGAAGAAGAAGAAACATACAACCTCATCTCGCCGGAGAAGAAGAAAGATGTCGTGGCAATCATACGTGGATGACCATCTCATGTGCGATGTCGAAGGTAACCAGCTCACACACGCCGCCATCTTAGGCCAAGACGGCAGTGTCTGGGCTCAGAGCGCTAATTTCCCTCAGGTTCTTCTATTTCTTCTTCTTTCTTCTATTTAAATTTCATCATCGATCTGATTCGATCTTCTGATTTTAGGCTTTTTTTTGTTTTCTTTTCTCCCCTTCCGATCCGATCTGAAGAAACTTGGATCTGGTTTTGATTTGCTAGCCATGAATTTTTCTCTTTGAAATCTGAGTGTTGTTCTTCCCGTTAGTCGAGTTTGATTCTGAGATTTCCATGGTTCCAGTAGTCAATTTGCGTTTCTAGGTGTTTTGCTGGCTCATGTGGGATATAGTATCTTATCTCATTTTAATTCATCAGATGAAAAAAAAATGTTGAACATTTTGCCTTTTGATCAGTATCTAACCATATGTTAAGGATCTATTGTGTCGCTAGTATCATTGCTCAATAGGTTGAAGCTAATTGCTTTTGGTTCTTGTTCATGTTTTAGTTGAAGCCTGCAGAGATAGCAGGAATCAACAAAGACTTTGACGAAGCTGGACATCTTGCTCCAACCGGGCTATTTCTTGGTGGTGAAAAGTACATGGTTGTCCAAGGTGAGGCAGGAGCCGTCATCCGAGGGAAAAAGGTAACACTTTTCAATTAATACGAAACTTGAGAAGAAGCTTTTCTTGATTTTGATTGAGAAAAATGAATCAAAGGATCATTCCTTTTTTGATTTTGTGACTTCTTGCAGGGACCTGGTGGAGTCACTATCAAGAAGACCACTCAAGCTCTAGTCTTTGGCATCTATGATGAACCGATGACTGGAGGCCAGTGCAACTTGGTTGTGGAGAGGCTCGGCGATTACCTTATTGAGTCTGGTCTCTAAATTCACAGAAATTTGCGTCAAACCAATATCAATTTTAAGCCTCTTCCTCACTACAGAAGCACTCTTCTGCCATGTATTGTGATTTGATTGTTGTTGTGCATCAAACGAAGATTATACACTTTTATAAAAACGAAGAAGCAATCATATTTGTTATGGTTTTGAACTTTTGATTCCCTCCTATGATGGCTTTGATGTTTTCTCTCATCCTTGTACTGTATTTCATAATGTGTATCTCTGGTTTTCGATTTGAGTAATGAAATAATTACTACGGTTTGGTATAAAAATTCGAGTCTCTGAAGTGGTCTTGATCATTTGTTTTCGATCGGGTCATAAAATTTGACCTGGTTCAGGTTCTAACAGTTTGTGATTCGAATTTAAATTGCATGTTGAATTGAACCATACAAATACATCACCAAGCTCGACATTTAGGTTAAGCGGTGGAAGAAATTATCAGTTCAACAACAGTTGGGCTAAATACTAGTGTCACCAAAAACTAATACAAACTACAAAACTTCAGACAAAAGAAGGCAACAGTGTCACCAAAAACTAATACAAACTACAAAACACGGCAACAAAACAGAGACTGCAACGGATATCACCATTTGCCTGAATGCTTCATTGGCTGACGAAGGCGAAGCCAAGGGCGAATCAATGGCAGTTATATTTCCTGTGATATTACCCGCCATTGTTCTGTTAAATCTGCAAAAGTAACCACAATAACATCAGCAAATAAGATTTGTTTTCATGGTTGCATATATAGTCGCAAGATTGAGTAACACAGAGAGAACTCACCCGTCTGTAGCCGGAGCAATCATGTACAAACAGTTACCATAACCTGCATTATTGAGAGCTCAAATTAGACTACTGTGGCTTCACATTTACTCTATAAAATGTGTTGTGAACTTTTGAAAGTGTGTAATTGTGTCTATAAATACTTACTTGGGTCCTTGTCGACTTCAACGCTGGCTCCATTAAAGCTGCAATCTATGCTGCTTGCTCCGCTCTGCTGGTAATAAGTATTGAACGCATATGATGCGTGTGAGAGAACAGTGTCAGGTTCAAAGCAAGGTTGGTCTGGCTGAACAGCAGAACAATCAACATTTCCAGGACCACAAGCCCAGTCCAATGCTGTCTGCAGTTCAGTCACTGAAGCTTGTGAAGAAGCAATACACCATTTCTTGGTTCCTCCTCCTCCTACGCCTCCTCCTCCAATGATAACTGTCGAGTTACCGTTGTTAATTGGACTGGAACTTGGACTTGGACTCGTACCCGTGGTTGAATTTGATGGAGAGACAGGCGTAGTGTTTTCCCCAGTGAAGTCTAACGCGTAAACATTTGTTCCATTTGCGTAGAACATTCCCCAGTTTCTTTCGGATTCTATCCCGGGCTTCCGATTCTCATTAAACAGGGAGAATAAGTACACATCTATCTCTTCCCCAGGTTTTGCAGGAGTACCTAACCAAAGAAAACATATCACTTTATGAAATGTTTCCATCTATTCTATGAATCTGAAGGTTACAACTTTGGTTCATAGATAGATTACCTGGATCGCCAATGACATGGCGGATGAGGTTGGTATTGTAAGCCAGAGCGTTCTCAGGAGTTGCAGCCGTTTCTTTAGGCGAGCCTTTACTAGGCCATCCCGACTCAGTGACCATGACCTTAACGGTTTTAAAGTTCATAGCCGTCATGGCGAAATAGATAGCGTCAAGCTGAGCATCAAACATGTTAGAGTAAAGCAAACCAGTGGCGGGATCAACAACCTGCGAAGATGACTCGAATAGAGCATACTCCAACGGAATCTTTTCAGTTGAATCTCTGTAAGCGTAATACGGATACAAGTCAATCATAAAGGGAGACTCGTTCTCAACCAAGAACTCAAGCATTGGTTTCAAGAAAGCTGAGTGCTTCTTGCTGAAAGTAGCAGATGAAGGCGGGAACGAGCGTGACAAGATAGCAAGGGAATGCGAGCTCGATATCTTGATCTTTTTGTCCAAACCAGACTTCTTAAGAGCAGTGTGAATGTTTCGCATTGCAGGTAAGACTAGACCTGTGGCATTGTCTGGTGCCTCGGTTACTTCAAGACCGACTGAAATGGAAGTGATTTTGGTAGCTGGATAATAAGGAAGGATGTTGTTGCTAAGCCAAGTATCAACATTGGATTGAAACTGAGCAAATGCAAGTAGATCAGCGTTAGGGACACCAATCATAAGCTCGATTCCAGTGTTTGCAAAAGCTTTAAGAACATCAATGTTGGCGTCGTAGATTCGAACAAATTTGATGTTGAGATGTTGGATTAGCTCAGATACTCTGTTAGGACTTGGGAGATTATCAGCATTTCTTCCATAACATATCCCAATCTTGCTTGCCATTCCACAATCTGCAACAAAATTTATAAATACATTTGAGATTTCAAACAAATCCCCAAAACAAGTCTCTAACTGTCGATTTCAAACACCTAAACCGGTCCAAAGCTAACAGATTTGAGATTATCAGACAAGAACTATAATCAAACAGAGATAAACCCAGTGAAGCAAAGTAAAGCACCGAACTTTAAAATCAAGGAGACAAATTGAAGTAAAAATGAAACACAGAACAGAGAATAAGAAGTAAATGCAGAGCCAAAAGAAGATATACCAAAAAAGGCAAGAATGGAGATACAAATCCAGAAGATTAGCTTCACTCTTTTATCCATTTCACTCTCTGAAGCTTTCAACTTTCACTCACTCAAGTGGTTCTCTTACTACTCAAATAAACCCAGAAATGTAACGTCTCACGCTAGGCTCTCAAAAGAAAGAGAGTTAAATAGGGAGCACCGACTTAAAAAGTGACGCAAAGAGAGATTTTTAGAGATAGAGAGAGAGGTCACTGGAGGGTATACGTTGTGTGCTTTCTATATCTGTCAGACAGAGTTCGGATTCCAGCTGAGAATATAAAATTGGGTCTATAGAAACGTCTCGATTCCGTGAATTAAGCAAAGCATGTTTGGCTCTCTCTCTCTCTCTCTCTCTCTTTGGGACTTTGGCCACTGTTTTTAGTTTTTTACTGCTTCCGAGAAGAAGGAAAAGAGAAACTCTTATTTATATATTTATAATGAAATGAATACAAAATAAACGAAAATAATTGTTAAAAAAAAAAAGAAGAAGCTAAAATGGGTTCCAGTGCAAAGAGTACTACAGACAGACCCTTACAGTGTTCTGCTTTCTTTAGTTTTGTTTTTATTTAACGGTCCAATCTCCACTCAATGCATTATTTACTATTTGAAGATAAATGCAGAGAAAGAACCATTTAGAAAATCCAATATGTTCTTTTGGAAATTTCAGATTGAAGCATTGATATTTTGGGGTCTGACTAGTTTATCAGATTGTTAAGAGGTGTGGGTGTTGTTGGTAAGTGGTTGATGAGAACGTATGGAACAAACTGTATAAATTTTTAGATGATCTCTAGCTTGTTGTAATTCATTGGGAAGTTGGAAAAATGGTAAGTATTTGAGCTAAAACAAACAATAATCAAAGATGTGTTTTCGTGGATTGGATTCAAAATATTCTGAAAGTATTCAAAAAAAATAAAATTAATTGAAGGATGATGACTAGTGTATGGGCTACGAGGTTATTTTCTAGATTTGACTGGGCCAATTAAGTTTCTTCTCTTCTTTCGGCTTTGAATAAGTAAATATCTTTTTTTCTGTTTAAGTGACAAAATGAAAATAAAACCTTGTATACTCTAATCAAGTCATCAATCATCATCACAGAGAATTAAATAAAGCTTTGGTACAAAAACATGTATTTGCAACCAACTTAGTCAGCATATGAACATGACGAACATGAGAAATTATTTTCATAAGAAAAATTTACCACTAGAGTTGTTGTCGGTGTTCCAAAAAAAAAAAAAAAAAGTTGTTGTTCTTTTGTTCTTATCTAATATAGTCTTTTTATTGATAGATGATGCGTGCTAAACATTTTCACGTACATTGATTTCCTTCTTCTCCTTTTTCCTATAAAATTTGGATTGGGCTATATTTTAGATATTTTTATTTATTCTTATATATAACGTTATTTTTTAAGATTAAAAGCAAAGGCTCGTTGTTTAATCCTTCCAACAACCCTAATTTTATAACTGTTCCCACCGCTTGCTTCCACTCCAATATCTGCCGATCATGATCCGCAAAGAAGGTAAAGAGATACAGAAAAAGACGAAGAAGAAGAAGAAGGTGAAGAACCATCAGCCACTGTCGTTGTTGTCTCTTCCAGAAGAAATCTTAGAAAACATTCTTGCCCGTATCTCGAGATGGGATTACCCTAAACTCTCTCTTGTATCCAAGAGATTCCTCTCCCTCCTCTCTTCTCCCCAACTCTACACGACACGATCTAACATTGGAACCACAGAACCATGTCTCTATTTCTCCTTAGAATTGCCTAAGAGCCAATCTCCTGAATGGTACACTCTATGGATGAAACCTGTCAAAACCCTAACGGACGATGATGATATTCCTAATGAATTTTCATTGGTCCGGGTACCTTGTTGCCCCCATCCTCATTGTATACCTTATCAGTCCACCGTAGCTGTTGGTTCGGAGATCTACTTAATCGGTGCACCCTACAAATCACCACCGACTTCAGCTGTTCGTATTCTTGATTGTAGGAGTAACACATGGCGTGATGGCCCCAATATGATGGTGGCTCGGGAGTGTGCAAATGCCGTTTTTGTTGATGGGAAAATCTATGTAATGAGAGGTTGTGGTAAGGACGAGTCCATGGCTTGGATGGAAGTATTTGACATAAGGACTCAGACTTGGAGTTCTTTGCCGAGCCATGGAGCCGACGAGCTACGTAGCAGCGAGCAAGAGATAGTAATCACTGTGCTGGAAGGAAAGATTTACGTAATGGATGATACAAAGGACTATGCTTATGATCCGAAAAAGGGTATATGGGAAGTTGTAGAAACGCACTCAAGCAACATGTGGATAGATGCTTGGTGTGTGATAGAGAATGTAATGTATTGTTATAAAAACTCCCATTGTTGCGTATGGTATGACTCGAAGAGTAGAAAGTGGAGAAAGGTCAAGGGTTCGAATTTGGCCTTATTGCTTAAGGATACATGTTCCTTAGCACCGGGGTATGTGCTCGATTTACTTAACTATGGTGGGAAACTTTTAGTTGTGTGGGTAACAGTTCACATCGAAAACGGAGAACAGAAAAAGAGAATCAGGTGCGCAAAGATGGCATTAGAGAAGCACCATGGAGGTGCGGTTTGGTGTAAGATGGAGTGGTATAATACTCTTCTTACGGTCCCCTATTCGTTTGACTTCTTGAGTAATTGTGTAGTAGTTTCGATTTGATTAGTCGTTCCGGCCAAGTTTAGAATAGAAGTGTTTCAGTTTAGTACAAAACATTACAAGATGAGATCAGCAAGCACCATATCTTATTGGTTGATCGATCTCATTTAGTCATGTAGCATGACACATGTTTATGCTTTTATTTATCAAAATCTCTCTCTCTCATTGTCTACATTTGTTTTTTTTTTGTGTCAACTGAAATAAGACAAAAAATTTTGATCAGTTCAATACTCAAACAAACTAATCTGACACCTTTGTACGTAGTTTTATCACATAGATTACCAACGATGGAATATTCTTTCTTTAAATGAAAAACTTTTGTTTCAGAAACTAATTTGTTGTAGAAAGATCTAATCCACTAGCTAACCTTAGCTTATTAACGTGACGACTGTTAGTAAAAAGCGAAAAATATATATAACGAAATACTCTAATTAATCAACTTATAACCAAGTTATATAACAGATATCAAAATTTTTATGTAAGAGAGAAGTTGTTACATTACATCTCATTATTTCCAGTGCCAATTTTTACAGGTTTGACTGATCTCTATCTGGTTGTTTATACAATTAGACAAGTTTTTTTCTTCACTGTTACACCTTTTAGGTTTTCGCGCGCATACCGCAACCAAAGATTGAATACTTCTTCTACATGAAAACTTTGTTTGTAGCAATTTGTAGAAGATCTCGTCCATTAGCTCAAAAATCAAGCTTATATTAAACGAGAGATCATTAGTAAAAAATCGATATAACTACTAGTGTTTCTTCCTGACATTCAAAGTACACAAAAAGGTAGAAAATAAAAAAAAATTGTTGAATGAAAAAGTTGTTGAATAAATATTTTTGTAAAAAAATATTTAATTTTTTCTTATGGGGGTTTGATAATAGAAAATCCTTATATTGGTATCTACATATATTCAGAAATAAATCTACTAATATAGTAAAATATTTTTTTTTTCTAATGGTAACGTGTTTAATATTTCCCTTTACTTTTGTCTTTTCTTTTGACAGCATTAATTTATGAGTAGATTGGCTTGTTGAATCTGTTGACCTAATCATTTCTATATATTTTAGCCCCATCTTTCATGATTTTTTTTTCTCTCCACCGTCGACGATGATCACCGAAGAAGAAGCTGAGCCGCCGCATAAAAAGACTAAGCTTCAGCCGCTACAACATCTTGTACCACCATGTCCGCCGTCGTTAACTTCACTTCCAAACGAAATCATTGTTAACTGCTTGGCACGTATCTCTAAATCGTATTACCCTTCACTCTCCCTCGTCTCTAAAACCTTTCGTTCTCTCATCTCTTCTCAAGAGCTCTACGCCGCTCGATCTCAACTCGGAACCACCGAGATATATTGCCTCTATATCTTTCTACGGTTCTCCACCATACCATTCGCTGAGCCAACTCGGCGATGGTTCCGTCTCAGAGCCACACCTAATCCAAACCTAACCGATGGTAGGAGAAATCTCTTCGTTCCTTCTTTTAATTATCTTCCATATTCAAATTCAAACGTAACGATCGGTCCAAAGATCTACGGTGAATACATGGCCGAGAGCTTTGAATCGGCTTTTTGGGTTTACGACTATCTGAGCCACATGTGGGAACTTGTCCCTGGCATGAAGATGAAGAGGAGACACGCGTCCTCATGTCTCCTTGATTACAAGATTTATGTAATGGGAGGATGTGACCCTTCTTGTGGGGACGTGAACTGGTTCGAGATGTACGATATAAAGACTAAGACATGGAGGACCTTACCGGAGAATCCTGATAGTAAGGTTAGATTTAATGCAGTTCGAAAGATCGATGTGGTGGAAGGAAATATTTACGTAAAGACAGAGGCTAGGGTTAAGGATTGGGTTTATGATGTCAAGGAAGGTAAGTGGAGTGTTGTGGAGGATCAGTTGAGCCTACTATGGACGGATTCGTGGTGTGTGATAGATAATGTGATGTATTGTTACTCTTGCGCTAGATACAAGTGGTATGACTTTGAGGCTAGGAAGTGGATAGATGTGGGAGGTTTGGAAGGATTGAAAAGGTACCGTAGTGCTAGTACTGATTTCCGTAATTGTATGGTTGAATTAGTTAACTATGGTGGGAAACTCGCTATTCTTTGGGATAGGTTTGAGCGGCCTGGTCGTAGTCAGAACAAGAACATTTGGTGTGCCATGGTTGTGCTCGAAAAAGGCTATGGAGGTTCGATTTGGGGGAAGATTGAGTGGGTTAATGTTGTGCTTACGGTTCCTAAGTCGTTTAACTTCTTGAGTTGTATAGCCCTTTCTGTTTGATGACTCTTTACTCGCTAGTAGAGTCATCCTTTTGCTATTAAAATTTGTACTTTGTGTTTTTGTTGGTGATACAGTCTAAGTGTCTGACATCTTTTATGGCTATCCCAGTTTGCATTTTTTGTAAGAATAATAGATAGACTGTGCCCATTTTGTAAGCATTCTTGTTTGATTCCGGCTACATTATAAAGTTATTCAGTGCTGCGAGCGCTAGTCTCTATGTTGTTTCTTTGAAGGTCATCTTCTAAACACTGATAAGTATAAGTATTAGAGTAGTACGTGTATTTTGTTTTCACTTTGAAGTGAAGAGATTTTCAGAAAGTATTTCACCTAAAAATGTTATCATGTTCCGTGGTGAGATTTTAAACTAGATTGGCATGCATGATTGTGTCTCTAGGAGTATGATGCTTGCTTTGATATTTTTATTGTTTCTATACTTTAATTTGTTTTTTTTCCCCTTTCCTCTGTTTTTGACTTGTTGTTCTTACAGATTTATGTGTTATTGATTTACTGTCTTTGAAATAGTAGTTACGAAGCTTTAAGTTTACTCTTTTTTTTTTTTTTTTTTTGGTTTCTCCTTCTTCTTCTAAGCATGCTGTATCGTCACACAGTTCAGAATTCTCGGGATAAAGATGTAACTCAAAAACACTTTTGAGTTTTCATACATGCTGTGCAGTTTTTGAATATGTGATTTTGTTCAGTGTTAAAAACAAAACCTCGTAAACAGTGTCATCTCGGATTCTGTCCTTAGGCTAGAAACATTTGCTAAATTGTATGTATGGTTAGATTAATTTGGTAATGGTTTGAACAATGGAGATATGTCACGGGTTTGGGTAAACTGGTTAATGACAATTATAGTAGTTGCTGCCGTATGATAGAAATAGTTAACTGTGGTGGACAAAATGTATTTGTGTTGGAAAAGTTTGTACTAACGGGACGCTGTCCTAACAAGAAAATTGTGTGCTTGATGGTTGCGTTCGAAAGACTTAAAGATGAGATTCATGGGAAGATTAAGTGGACTAATGTTGTTCATTCACTCCCCAACTCATACAAGGTTTTGCGCTGTCTAGCTGTTTCTGTTTGATCACTCCTCTTCATTTCATTACATTTTCATCTTCGTTGTGATGCACTTTATTTGTAAAAATCTTACGTTTTTATTATAATAAATTGTGTTCTCCTGAACATCTAAAGGAAGAAGAGACCATTTGAACTCGATCGATATTTCGATATTATCCATCCACTAATTCTATATTAGAGATCCTATTTGTTGTATATGTATGATCAAAACATTGAAAGTAGAAAATTTGATTTTCTTCCATTCAAGATTGATTGGAATTCCAATATCTACTGAGACTGGAAAATTTAAGTTTCATGTAAGTCAATTTACTTAATTTGGTTAAGGATATAGTTTTAAGAATTAGTAAATAAGATTTTATTAGTAACTAAATAAGATTTCTCATTCGTATACTCACTATACTGAATAAAAATTGCTTTCATTGGGTAACACTTGAAAAAAAAAGTTCCTATTTTTGAAATAAATACATAAAGTGCAAATCTAACAAATTTCCAAAATATCGTATTGTAATACATAAAGGAATATAAAGTTTGTAATGTAATGTGTAAAACTAAACTAAGGATTAAGAGAAAAAAAAAGTTGGAAACGTGTCGAATTGGGGAAAAACTCATCCGAACTTTAAATTCTGAGAGGAAGTCCAAAGCACGCAAAACTCTCTCCTTCCTCCGTCGCCGGAGACAATTCTGTTTATCGCCGGAATAATCAAATTCCATGTTCGAATTCAGCTGAGTGTTTAACACACCCTCAATCGAAGGAAAAACAATTTAATTATGGGAAACAAAATCGCTCGGACGACACAAGTCTCGGCGACGGAGTACTACCTCCACGACTTGCCGTCTTCGTACAATCTGGTCTTGAAAGAGGTTCTGTGTCGAGGGAGATTCCTCAAGTCGATCCAATGTAAGCACGACGAAGGATTGGTGGTTGTTAAGGTTTACTTCAAGCGTGGTGACTCGATCGATCTCAGGGAGTATGAGCGCCGTCTCGTTAAGATCAAGGATGTGTTTTTGTCTCTAGAGCATCCTCACGTCTGGCCTTTCCAGGTTTTTGATTCGATTTATTTGTATTAGGCTTGTGTGTTTAGTGATTTCTGGTTTGGATTTTATCTTGCTGGGACGAAAAAGGAATGATTTTGCAGCTTCTCTCCGTACTGCTGCTAGATTAATGTCGTTGCTTGATCGTTTGCAGTTTTGGCAAGAGACTGATAAAGCGGCTTATCTAGTGAGGCAGTACTTTTACAGTAATCTGCATGATCGGTTGAGTACTCGGCCTTTCCTCAGCCTTGTAGAGAAGAAATGGTTGGCGTTTCAGGTTGTTTTCTTGGTCTTGCATTCATTCTATTTGAGGTGTAAAGTTTTTCTGAGGTACACTGTTTTCTGAATTTTGTTTGTTCTGCAGCTGCTTCTTGCTGTGAAGCAATGTCATGAGAAGGATATATGTCATGGTAAGCTTTAATAGTTCGAGAGCATATGATCAATCATGATGGACTGATGGCTCAATGAAGTGATGTGTGTGTGACTATGCAATATTTTAGGTGATATCAAGTGCGAGAACGTATTGCTCACTTCCTGGAACTGGCTTTACCTTGCTGATTTTGCATCCTTCAAACCCACATACATTCCTTATGATGATCCATCAGACTTCTCCTTCTTCTTTGACACAAGGGGACAAAGACTTTGTTATCTGGCTCCTGAGGTACTTTAGACCATTGACTTTTTATTTGATCAACGTAGATCTGTCAAGTTGTTCCATTGCACCTCTGGGGAGGATATTATCCCTCTGTTTTTGATGCAACACGATTTTTATCTTTCCATATCACTAGTTAGAGGTGGTGGCAAGGAACCATCAAACAAAAAGCACTCTTTCTTGTTTGTCATGATTCTGTTTTTTTTTCTTATTTTCCATGGTTTAACAGATTGTTGCTTAATTACAGAGATTCTATGAGCACGGAGGTGAGACACAAGTAGCACAAGATGCTCCATTAAAGCCGTCCATGGATATATTTGCTGTTGGGTGAGCTCATATGCCATCTTTTTTTGTATCACTCAAACTGTTTAATGCTCCTAATGGTTTACGTACACATACCTTTTTTAAATGGAAACACATTTTCTTACCTTAAGTCCTTAAGTATTAGAGTTGATAACATATTGTAATAGAATCATATTAATGCTGCAGGTGTGTGATAGCAGAACTTTTTCTTGAGGGTCAGCCATTATTTGAACTGGCCCAGCTTCTCGCTTATCGTAGAGGGCAACATGATCCTAGCCAACACCTTGAAAAGGTATTTCTTATCGCATCTTTCTATTTCTATTCTCTTTATAGGTATCAATCTCTTCCCATCCCCATATCTTTCTTTCTTAAGAACTTGTCTCATCGATTGTCTTGATGTTCAAATAACATTCTTTTCACCTTCCATTTGAGTGGTACATGGGACTTGTGACTTCTATGGTTCTGACTTCTGAGTTGCATGTTTTCGGCTAATTGTTTTCAAAAAATTTCATTCTTTCTTTGCTGGTCTTTCTCTTTTTATTGGATTCAGATTCCTGATCCAGGAATTCGCAAGATGATTCTTCATATGATTCAGTTAGAACCTGAAGCACGCCTATCAGCTGAAGACTACCTGCAAAATTATGTGGGAGATGTTTTCCCAAACTACTTTTCACCATTTCTGCACACTTTATATTGTTGTTGGAATCCACTTCCGTCAGATATGAGGGTAACCATCACAATTTCTGTTTACTCTTGCTACATTCCGTATCAACTTGATTTATATATTTTTGCTTCATTACGTTTAGGTAGCAACTTGCCAGGGGATATTTCAAGAAATACTGAAGAAGATGATGGAAAATAAGCCAGGTGATGAGATTGGTGGTGATTCTCCTGTACCTTCAAATTCAGTGAACGCAAGCAAGGTACAGGAAAATTTTGCAAATCACAAATTGAACATATCGAAAGACTTGAGCAGGAATACTGTTAACTCCAAGGATGAGATCCTTTACTCTATTTCTGATGCAGTCAAGAAAAATCGCCATCCTTTCTTAAAAAAGATAACAATGGACGATTTGGAGACACTAATGTCTCTCTATGATAGCCGTTCTGACACTTATGGCACACCTTTTCTACCGGTAGAGGGTAACATGAAATGTGAGGGAATGGTTCTTATTGCATCTATGCTCTGTTCTTGTATCCGCAATATCAAGTTGCCTCATTTGAGGAGGGAAGCTATACTTCTATTGAGGTCTTGCTCTTTGTATATTGATGATGATGATCGCTTACAGCGTGTACTTCCATACGTTGTTGCCTTGCTTTCTGATCCAACAGCAATTGTGCGGTGTGCTGCCATGGAAACTTTGTGTGACATTCTGCCGCTTGTTCGAGATTTTCCTCCCAGTGATGCGAAGATTTTCCCAGAGTATATATTTCCTATGCTCTCCATGCTTCCTGAAGATACAGAAGAGAGTGTGAGGATATGCTATGCCAGCAATATTGCAAAACTTGCCCTTACTGCCTATGGATTCCTGATGCATTCTTTCCAGTTGAGCGACGCAGGGGTTCTTAATGAATTGAATTCCCAGCAGATCTCCGCTACACCTCCTAGTGAGTCCCCCAGTCATTTGCAAAAGGCAAATGGCAATGCGCAGCTTGCACAGCTTAGAAAAACTATAGCTGAAGTTGTTCAAGAGCTTGTTATGGGTCCAAAACAAACTCCAAATGTTAGAAGAGCACTCCTTCAGGACATAGGAGAACTCTGCTTTTTCTTTGGTCAGAGGCAGAGTAATGACTTTCTACTACCGATCCTCCCTGCCTTTCTAAATGACAGAGATGAACAGCTAAGATCTGTATTCTTTGAAAAGATTGTTTATGTATGCTTTTTTGTTGGTCAGAGAAGTGTGGAGGAGTATCTGTTGCCCTATATCGATCAAGCTTTGAGTGATCAGACAGAGGCTGTCATTGTCAATGCATTGGAGTGCTTATCCACATTATGCAAGAGTAGTTTCTTGCGGAAGAGAGCTATCCTCCAAATGATAGAGTGTGTTTATCCGTTGCTGCGCTATCCATCTCAATGGGTAAGGAGGGCAGTTGTCACTTTCATTGCCGCAAGTAGTGAATGCTTAGGTGCAGTCGACTCTTATGCTTTTATTGCCCCAGTAATACGCCCCTTTCTCAGTAGACTCCCTGCGTCAATTGCTTCTGAGGAAGGTCTACTTTCATGTTTGAAGCCCCAAGTCACAAGGGAAGTGATTTACAGTATCATAGAAAAAGCTAGGAAACCAGAAATCATGGCGAGACAGCGAAAGATATGGTACAGTTCTTCACCTCAATCCAAAGATTGGGAAACTGTTGATTTGTTTGACAAAGATACTGGAGAGTTGAATTCAATAGAATACGGGGCCGAACAGAAGCAAAATCTGGAAGAACAATCACAGATTAGGAGTGCATCGAAGCAACAAGAAGTTCAAGGAAAATATGCAGAAAAAGATGCAAAATTGAGAATCCCGAGAAACCCAAGACCCAATGTTTCCAACACTGTTGAGTTACGTGATCCCTTATATCCAGAGAAGTTACAGTTCTCTGGGTTTATGGCACCATATGTATCTGGTTTGAATAGCGTTATTGAACCAGAGAACATACCTCTCTATTCCTTTAGCATGGACAAACGAGCAGCTACAAATCCTCCTGTGGCTTCTGAGTCTTCATTGCAGATGAACTCTCTGGGAATGGGTTCATTATCAGTGCCATGGATGGATTCCATGAGTAAGTCCTTTAACTTGGCTAGTTCGGTCCCAGTGCCTAAGCTGATTTCTGGGTCATTCCATGTCGGTACCAATCCTAAACAATTTTACAGAGTCGTACATGAGCCAGAAAGCAGAGAAAATGAACAAATCCCCTCAGCTATCAGTAAATTTCAAGATCTCGGTGTATCAAGCTCCTCAAAAAGTGCTTCTATAACTTCAGAAGATGCTTCTTCTCCAGCGGATCTTGTTGGAGAACCATCTCTGTCAAGGACAACGGTTCCGGATTCAGGGTGGAAGCCTCGTGGAGTATTAGTAGCTCATTTACAGGAGCATCGCTCTGCGGTCAACGACATTGCCACTTCAAGCGATCATAGCTTTTTTGTTAGTGTATCAGATGATTCCACAGTGAAGGTGTGGGACTCTAGAAAACTGGAAAAGGACATCTCTTTTAGGTCAAGGCTAACATATCATCTCGAGGGAAGTAGAGGGATGTGCACAACAATGCTTCGGAATTCAACACAAGTTGTAGTTGGAGCCTCCGATGGTGTGATACATATGTTTTCAATTGACCATATCTCCAGAGGCTTGGGGAACGTAGTGGAAAAGTATTCAGGAATTGTTGATATAAAAAAGAAGGATGTTAAAGAAGGCGCTCTAGTTTCTCTCTTTAATTATACCGCTGATAGTCTTTCTGGTCCGATGGTAATGTATAGTACTCAAAACTGTGGAATCCACCTTTGGGATACAAGATCAGATTTAGATGCATGGACACTGAAAGCAAACCCTGAAGAAGGATATGTTTCATCTTTGGTTACAAGCCCTTGCGGGAATTGGTTTGTCTCTGGGTCTTCAAGGGGAGTGCTTACTCTTTGGGATTTGAGATTTCGTGTTCCCGTAAATTCATGGCAATACCCTATCATATGCCCCATAGAGAAGATGTGCCTCTGCTTTCTTCCTCCAAGCGTCTCAGTGTCCACCAGTATGAGACCTAATATTTATGTTGCTGCCGGTTGCAACGAAGTTTCACTCTGGAATGCAGATGGAGGTAACTGTCACCAGGTAATGCTGTTCTACCGGTATATTTTACCTTGACTTTGGATATTGATTTTCTCGAGTGGCCTACAGTTTTTTGTTGGGGTCGCAAGTTTGAATAAGGATGTAAATAGTTTAATAGTAATTCGAGGTGCAGTTTTGAATCGGTCCATGAAAAAAACTCTGTTTTGTTAGAGTAGACCATTACCTTTGAGCTGGATACTGAATTGGACTTGTAATTGAGCTGATTCTGTCGGGATTTTGTAGGTATTGAGAGTAGCAAACTATGAAAACGAGACGGATGTTTCTGAGTTTCAATGGAAGTTACCAAGCACTAAGGTAAGTTCCAAGCCGAATCCTCGCCAGAACATGAGTTCCAAGTACAGAATCGAAGAGTTGAATGAGCCTCCTCCTCGTCTTCCTGGTATCCGCACTTTGCTTCCTTTACCTGGAGGCGACTTGTTAACAGGTGGTACTGATTTGAAGATTCGGCGTTGGGACTACTCCAGGTCTTAAATCCAAACTTTAGTAACTTGTGATTTTTACCATCAATCATTTTGTCACACCTCCTGTGGATAATAAACAAAAACTGACGCAATTCTTGTTTTCTGCATGTTTGAACCAACACAGCCCTGAGAGAAGTTATTGTATATGCGGTCCGAATTTGAAAGGAGTAGGAAACGATGATTTCTATGAACTTAAAACCAACTCCGGCGTGCAATTTGTTCAGGTCTGTTGATCATATATATTATTGACCTTCTCATAACGATATCCTGAAGTTTTATAGATTAGCATTAGCCTTTAATGATCTCTTTTGATGAAATTGTGTTTGTGAATTCTTTGCAGGAGACAAAGAGGCGGCCTCTGGCAACCAAACTGACGGCAAAGGCGGTACTTGCAGCTGCTGCGACAGACACCGCGGGTTGTCACCGTGACTCAGTTCAGTCTTTGGCATCTGTGAAACTGAATCAGAGACTGTTGATATCAAGTAGCAGAGATGGAGCCATTAAGGTCTGGAAGTAAAAAAAAAAAAAAAAAACCGTGATCGTCTGTGTGTACAGTGTTATAGTGTTTCTTATTTTTTACCTTTTCATTGTAACATACTACCACAAATGCTAAAAGAAATTTTTTAGCCTTGTATCCTTTTTTATTCCACAAACTCTGTTACTGTACAGATTTTTTTACAATGTAGTGAACCTTTTCAAATTTTGCTTTGTTACAGCCTTATCGATCGTTAAAAGCGTAAATTACTTGAATCATATGGTAGCTTGTATCTCTCTCGACTCAACTCTTTCTATTTATATTAGCACTCTACAGAACACTTCTACCTCCAAAGTATCAGTTGAGAAATAAACAGTGGATTATTGAATGCTATATCAGGTTGCAAATTTAACGAACATGTTATAGTTGATCTGGTATGAATTAGTTAGCTTACTTGGGAAACATATTTTTTTTGTTTTTTACGAAGAAAAAAAGGCTAGCAAACCAAGTGTTCGTTCATGTATATCTTTATCGCTGTTATGTTAGTGTCTGCAAACATCGATTGAAAAAAACTTTGGTCAAAGTCAAACTAATTGAGAAATGCATGAGAAAGTTACAATAGTCTATATCGAAAAACCAAATTGGAACATCTTTAACAAAGAGGATATTGCAGAACTCTTTACTAACTAATGATCCATCAGCAGAAGACCACCAATAAAAACATGCAACACATCAAACGAGACAGCAAAACAAAAGAGCAAGGCAACACTTCGAGCCTCATCGATCCAGTATGATCATCGTTTACTTCTCAGACGAGTTGGGTCCTCTCTTCTTGCCGAATCCAACAACTGTAAAAGATGAAATGAAATGAGAAAATCAAAATTCTACATCTCTCATGAAGAAATAATCTATTAAAAAACGAATACACACACATAACAGATTGATACTCGATAAGAATAAAATTCAAAGATGATCATAACAAAATGTTAAGAAACTAAGCATTTCTCTCCTACAAGAGGAAAAATATCATTCAATTCCCAATACCATTAAGAACACTGTACAATTGCACAACAGTGTGATCTAACAGCGTTTGAACTAAACAATCATCTGATAAAAAACAGTGAGACACAAGCTCAACTAACTAACTAACTAACTAACTTAACAACCGAAATTAGAGTGAAATAGAATATGTTACCGGCGGTGACGAAACGGCGATTGTGTTGCAACCTTTTGTGGGCACGACCACGTGGCTTCTTCTTCTTGTCCTGTTTAGCCACTTTCGGTGTCTGACCTCTCACCTTACCGGCACGAGCCAAGGAACCGTGTACCTTACCTAATCAATCATCATTCCAAACACCATAACATCAATTACAGCTACGATAAATCGGAACAATAGTTCAAAGAGTTAGTCTTACCCATGATTGATTGATTACGAGGATTCTTCTGCCGACGGAACTACAGCTCTCTCCGGCTAAAATGCGACGGCGCTTTAAGGTTCTACGGATTAGGGTTTTCTCTGAGTGATAGATATTTAAGTGAAGTGGACGATCTGTAAAGATAAGGACCATTTGTGATTTATTAATGGGCCTATATAAGTATCAAATTTAATATTCCTACGTCAGAGAAGCCCGTAAAACAAAACAGTATTTCCTCCTTTGTAGATCTTATTCAATTCAATTCAAAAACATAACGTTTTAACCAATTTTGTCTCAGTAAAAACGGTATAATACTTCAAATAATGGTAAATTGGTAAATCGCAAACACTTTGAGATCATCTCACTTAAAAGTTAACTCAATCAGGGATTTTCTATTCGTAGATTAAATCATTTAAATCCATATAGAAAGTGACTGTATAACTTGAATGATGAAGTGTATTGTCTTTCCATATAAATAATTAGGAAAGGGATGAAACAAGGAAGCTATTGTCAGATAAGGTTTACTACTACTCGTCTTCCTCGATGACTTTGGTTCCCAAACCAGATAGACCTTCAGCTGGGATCTCAGCCACAGTGACGAGTGAGTAAAACTCTTCTTTTGCATCTTCATCGTCGTTCCTCTTGCGGGCAACACGCACTCTGATTCTCCTCGGGGGACCTCGGATTCCTTTGCTCCATATTTGCTTGTTGAGCTTCACATCAACTCTTACATCTTTTGTTCCCATGGCTTTCTCTGAGAACTTCCTAATCTCCTTTATGGCATTTGGTGCCTTCTTCTTGAATGTGCTGTTCATATAATCCCAAGACGCAGCAGATGTAAGTACTAACAAAAGAAGCTAGTAAATCAGAACAAAGGGTATACATATATAACCCCATAATTCATTGCTCTTAGTAATTAGCCAAATATACAGAGATGAATGATGAACCACTGAAACGAGTAAGAAATTTGTTTACTATATAACAAACTTGTAATTCTGCAAGCAACCAATGATGCAGTGATTACATATAAGGAACTAAGCTACTCCCAATCAGCAATTCAAACAGAGACACACTAGAATCACAGTACCTAAGCAGCAATTTAATCTGAATAGCGAAGACTAGGACAAATGCAAGCTCATGTACCAAAAATCAAAATTCACATAAGAAAATCCAAGATACTGAATGTTTTGACTTGTTTTTTTTTGTTTACCAGCTATGGAGACGCCTGTGGAGATTGATAGTGTACTCCCTTGTAACCACCTCCTCCTTCCTCCCTTTACCTTTCTCCATTATCCTCTGTCACTCTCACTTCAGTGAAGCCTGCAAATTCGTGTAAAGCCACAGCTAAATATTACTCCAACACATTCCATATCCATACAAGACATCCACATCAATATCAATCAGCATTCACAAAAATCAACATTAGAATCAATCAATCTCAGTAGTACCTTTCGAGCACAGAGATGGACAGTGAACAACAGAGAGAGTAGGGAAATTAAACCCTAGAAAACCCTAATCTGCAAGCTTCAGTCCTATGGATCTAATATTAGGCCCCATGGGCTTTATATTAATATCCATAGAGGTTGATCTGTTTTTGCCACGTTAGCTTTAAAAAAATTCGTGTACGCGCACGTCCACCGTAAACTACGATAAACCCTTGATTTCATCTCTTCCAAAACCCGTATCAGCTCTCAAAGCTACTTACAGAACTCAGAAGAAGTGGAGAAGTAAAGAGGAAGAAGAACATAAAGATGCTAAGGTTTCAGTGCTCTCTTCACCTTCTTCAGCCTTCTACGGCTAAGAACAACAACCACTCGAATCTTTGCGTATACAATTTGGCGCCGTTTCGGGTCACCGGCACGATTCCGGCACCGAAAGTCCCGGAGATACGTGCGAGTTGGTCTAGGAAGAGTGTAAAGCTACGAGTAAATGGTCTGGATCAAGAAATGGAAGAAGATGTGGAAGAATTTGAAGAAGAAGGAGAGGATGAGTTCTCAGCGAGGAAGAGAGGCGTTTACGGAGCCAAAAAAGAAAATGTAAATTACGATAAAGACCCTGAATTCGCTGATATTCTCGGAGATTGTTTGGATAACCCAGAGAAAGCTCAAAAGAAGGTAACATAGTTTATATCTTTTGATACAATTTTTCAAATGAGAAGCTTGTTGAGCTGATAGATTGATGAAGTAAAGGTTTGAGCTGAAACTTAGAGTTGACTCGGTTAATTTTGATTGATATGTTGAAATGGTTGAGTATTAATGAACTCTTATGTAGATGGAAGAGAGATTGAGGAAGAAGAGGAACAAAATTATTCACACTAAGACTGGTTCAGCAGCTTCGATGCAGGTCTCATTTAACAAGTGAGTGGCCTCAGATTATTCATTTGGTTGCTTTGAAGTTAAAAAATGGGTTTTTATTTGATTCTCTTGCTTGATTTTGTTTGCACATTTGATTGTTCTGCTAGATTAGGATCGATATATGTAAACTCTGTCAGTTTTTTTTTTTTATGTTTTGTAAGATTTGAGTATTCGAATTCATACATGTGGATGGAGTTTTACAATGCACCACTGGATAAAGACATAGCCTTGATCTCTGATGTGAGTCTCTCAAGCTGAATCTTAGCATTTCCTATACTATTCTGAGAAGGTAGAGACAAACTTAACATCTCACTCACTGCTTTGTTTTAATGGCTGTAATTTTGCAGACAATCCGTTCCTGGCATATCCTTGGACGACTTGGTGGATACAACTCCATGAATATGCAAGTATGTCTCTTATTGAGGAAGTACAAGCATTGTTAATCACACAATATATATATAAGAATGAATCTGATTTCTCTTTTGTCGCAGTTATCACAAGCACCAATGGATAAGAGGCCAAACTATGATGCTATTCTTGGAGCTAATGTCGAGCCCACCACGTTTTATAACATCGGGGATCTTGAGGTCCAAGACAATGTCGCTCGCATATGGTGATAGTTCTGATTATCCTAAAACGTTTTCCTTTTAAGTTTTTGGCTTTGTGTTTGGCAAACTTTTGTGGCTCTTGCAGATTTCCTTCTCTAACGTGAACAATGGTTTTGACAGGCTCGATATTGGGACCTCTGAGCCGTTGATTCTCGATGTTCTGATAAATGCATTGACACAAATCAGCTCAGAGTGAGTCCAGTTCTCACTCTATATCAACTAAAAATGTTCTTAAGCTGGATATGGTTCAAAAGTGTGGAAGCGCTAACATTGAAAGTTTTGTTTTTGTCCAGTTATGTCGGGATAAAGAAACTTGTGTTTGGTGGATCTGAGTTCGAGAGCTGGAAGGAGAATATGACATCAGAGGAATCTGGTTTCAGAGTCCACAAGATTTAACATCTTACAGTTAAAGATTATATCTGTTTAAGAAGCTACAGAATTGAACATACAGTATGTTTTTTTCGTAGATTACATGATCTATATATAGCTTGAAGTAATGTTATGATCAGTATAATCAGAATTTCCAATTACTACATGACTTGCAAAACTTGTGGTTAAAAGTCAGAAGCAAGTCATAGTAGTATTTGTTCAGTATAGCCTATCCGATAGTAGTTCAGAATTTGTTTAAAAATTAACAATAATAAGAATGTTTTTGAACTTCATTTAGTGTGAAACAAAAGATGACAAGGGATGGTGGTTTAAGCAAAACTCTCAACTGTTCAGGAAAAATCTTTAACCTACAAGCTGCTGTCTGAAACTCTCAGTGGCGCACAACAAGCTTTCTAGAAGTAAAATAATAATTCAGTGGTGAATTCTTCAAGCTTGTCTGTTTCTCCTCTTGGGACCAGACTTGGCGACTCTAAGACCTCTGCTGATAGCACTGAGCCTAGCAAGTGCTGCCTTCTTCAAATCAGGCCTGTAGTAGTTGTCGACCACCTGAACAGAGTAGACAACAACTCGATCAATACATCAATAAAAGAAACAGAAACAATTCGAAATAGTGAAGACAAGAAAGATTTATCTCAGAAGCCAAGCGTAACAAATATATTTCATTGAAGGAAGTACCCCACAAAGGAGTCTTCTTCTTACGTGTTAGCTTTCTCATCACTGATCAAAATTGCACAAAAAAAAAAAGTACAATAGCAAATTCTTATATGTTAATGCTTTATAAACGCACAGAAGCCAAAGTATAACAAAAGTAGCAACTATAATCCATTGAAGTGACAAGTTCTAACTCAGAAGCCAAGCGTAACAAATGTATTTCATAGAAGAGATACCCCACAAAGGAGTACCTCTTCTTACGTGTTAGCTTTCTCATCACAGATAAAAATTTGTCACCAAAAAAGCAAAATAAAAACACTAAATTTAAAACAATAGCTAAGAAGCATTAGCTCAGAAGCCAAGCGTAACAAATGTATTTCATTGAAGAAATACCCCACAAAGGAATACCTCTTCTTACGTGTTAGCTTTCTCATCACAGCTCATAAAACCAAAACTATCATCAATTCTAAGGTATCAGTTCATTAAAGAACCCGTCTATAAGATTTTCCAAATACTCAAACATGTAAAGCGCAACCTCTTCATACAAACTAATGAGCAAAAACGTAACCATACTAGGAATTTAACCTATATGCAACAAAAACTAACAAACATTCGTATTACGAAAATGAGTAATACCTGGTTGACAACAGCTTTGGTCATCCTCGGGAACTCCTTCCTGAGGACAGACTTGTTAACAGAGAGCTTAGGCTTGTTTTGTCTCTTTGTCTTGGTGGTTGCGAGTACCACAGCTTGGTCCTTGTGAGCTGCCTGGATGGTCACTGTCTTCTTGTTTGCCAAACCTGTAAACATATCAAAAAGACTTACAAATTTAAATTACATACAAAGATGCTCATACAAATCATATCACCAAACAGCAAGTAACCAGAAACTATTCCATCAAACCAATAAGAAACTCATCCAATTCAATACTATGCTAACTTCACCAATTATTTTGTTTTTATATAAGCAACATTCTATCACACAGATTCAGAAAATTAAAAATTTCAGATAAATCTAGAGTGGGCACAAGAGTGTAATACCAGAGTGCTTGTAAGAGTTGTGGTTGACGAGGTTGTTGCTCTCTTTGCTGAATTGAACTTTAGCATTACCTCTACCGAACTGCTTCACCAAGAAACAATTGTTTTTCTTTACGATCTCCCAGATCAGCTGTCCTGGAACTGTTGCCATTTCGAGTTCCTTCACTAGTTTTTAAAAAACAAAGTATTTATCAGCAAAATATATATGAATCGATCAATCAAGTAACAGACAGAATGAAAAAGCATAGAACGACATAATGCTAAACAAAGCGATGATTTAAGCTCACCTTGATATTCGCAGACCTAGATGACGGCGGAATAGAGAAGAGAACGAGACTCGTGCCGGAGTTGAGTCATGACGATGAGTTAATATATACACTCTCTGCAAAACCCTAATTTAATTCTGGGATGCAATAACTATAGTCAAATCCAATTGAAAGAGAGATTATGTCAAATGGGCGTTTGGTCTAGTGGTATGATTCTCGCTTTGGGTGCGAGAGGTCCCGAGTTCGATTCTCGGAACGCCCCTTTTTAATATGTATATTTTACATGGTGCCTAACTCTATATTTGTATACAAACTCTATATAGAAACTTTAGCACAAGATATGGAAAACTTCTACACATCAAATCAAATTCTTTGTTACCATCATCATCAATACAAGTATATACATAATCGCTCAAGTTTCAGACTTGAATCTTAGATCTTAGGCGCTATCGGAGAACCACATATCTTCACCTCCTTCAGCCCATGTTCCCCATTTCCATCTCACTCGCGGGTTACTCATCATGCATGCCGAGATCAGATTGGTTCTTACGCTAGGGTCTTTGTCCTGGTGAATCATCAGTCTCATGTTCGTCAAGCCTCTGTAGTTATTAAGTATAGACTTAATGAAAGAAACTGTTTGATGAACTTCAGTATGATCTGACGACTGAACACATGCTGTTATCAGTTTCAAGCTATCGCTTCCCTTCATATGTATTAGACCTTCGCTTTGGAAATGGGTTTCGATATCTGACCAAGTTCTTGGACTCAAACTTAGAGAAATGATTCCAGGGAATGCTTTGAGGAGTGTTCCCAATCCAAGTTTTTGCTTTTCTGATTCTTCTATAGACTTGACTAAGTCCACTGCAAGCATTCTGATCTTGTTGCCAAAATGGGTGTTTCTGATTAGCCTGTATATGTCGGGAGAAATGAGCTCTAAAGAATTCAGATCTTGAAACTCCCCAAAACTTACACCTTCGGTGTCCTCTATAGAAAAATGGAACTTCACCAACTTGGGTGTTTCGAGGAGAAGCGATTTGGGTTTTTTGCATTTCAGCCTGAGTTCAAGGAGGTTTGGCGCCACGATAGCCAAGGAAAGTGGAGCATTCGACAAGGTCCAATGACAACTATTAAGGTGCAGAAAATGTATTCTCGGTTCCTTCAATCCTCCCACGCCAATCAAATTTAGCACTTGAAGAAAAGGGAAACAATCATTGACCTTCTCTAGATTCTCATCATCGAGTCTGATGAACTCGAGTGTCAAATGTCTGAGACTGGGCATCTGGGTCAGGCCAACAACTGATAGCCAAGCATTCTTCACCTCTAGTTTGACTAACTTACTACCTGCAAAATAGAAATAGACTTGGGTGAGATATCGATAGAATGATTCCAAATTGACTTCCTGTTAATTACTTCAGATACATAGAAAATTTCCTGAAAATCTGAAGCACAAATTATCACAAATGTTATTACTCACTCCTAAAACAAACCAAGGATTGCTCAATTCGCCTCATTGATGAGCTATCAGACTACATCACCTCAACTAATTTTCTGAGAATGAGATCATATATCATCATCATCATCTTTACTTAAAACTATTTAGATTCCAAAGAAACTAAGATTGTTTCCTATCAAAACTATTCGCAAACGAATCCCAAACTAAAGGAAATGATGATGCAGAATCAAAACTTACAGTTTGAAGAAATGAGCGCCAAAATATCTGACTTCCTCCAGCAAGACTGAATCCAGAAATCAGATATAGACAGCATCTCCAGGTCTTCACCAACTCTAGGCAACCACTCCTGCGCGAATTCGACATCGGTCAGGTACAAATCTTTGGCGTCATCTTCATTCAAGTCGTCAAACGACATTCCTCTAAGCGCCTTATCGACCCCGATTGAGATTGAGCGGATGTTACAACAATTCTCGATTAGGCTCTTGAAGATCGCTTTGAACGGCGTGACGGCGATGGACCTCGATTTTAAGAACCGGGACAAGGTGCATATGAGATTCACGGTGCGAACTTGACGCGAAAGAGAGTTCAATGTCTTGGAAGCAACTCGACATCGAGCTAGGGATTCGGAATCGTTGAGTCGAGTCAGAATATTCACCAAGAGCTCTGGAGGTAACTCGTCCATGGTTGTTGAATTTGGGAATTGAAAAAGGAAGAAGAAGATGAGAGAATCAGAGTTATTGAAATGTGAGAACGTACGTGTGATTAAAGCCTGCACGTGCTAAATTATAAAGTCTAAACTACCCTTATGAATTGTGTGAAATAACAAAAGTGTCACTCTTTGGAGAAAACCCTTATTGAGAGTTGTTCTTGAAATTGCGGGTTCTAGATTTCTCCGATTAGTATAGCGTCGGAACTTTGACCGGAGAAAGAGAGAGAAATGGGGAGGAGGATTCTGAACGATGCGTTGAGGACGATTGTGAATGCGGAGAGACGAGGAAAAGCCTCGGTGGAGCTCAAACCAATCTCCACCGTTATGTCTTCGTTCCTGAGAATCATGAAGGAGAAAGGTGAAATTTTCTCCCTTATTTTGTTTTCTAATTGTTTCTTGATGCTTACTCATTTCCCATTTTTGCATCGATACAAGGTGTACGCTTTTCATTTCACTGATGACATTGTGGTGTGAAGGATCTAGTTCTGTGATTTAGTTTTTTCTTTAGAAGCTTGCAAACTAGTTCCTGAGATTGTTAAGGTTGACTAATTTTGTTATTGGCTGATTTAAAAAGCTGCAACATAGATAAAGTTTCAATTTTTTTTTTGCTCCCAAGTTTATGTTTTTGCTTCTATGATGCTCGTGTCAGTGGTCTGCATTGCTTTGTTCTGCTTATGTATATACTTTTCATATTCAGGTTGGTTACTTCTTGTGTTAGATGGATTTTTTGGGGGTAATATGGCTATATAGCGATTTCATATGGTAGCTTTACATTTTACAGAGTGTTTGATGGAATTGGCTTTTCCTTTACAGAATGTTAATGCTAATGTAGGTTATATCAAGAACTTTCAAGTCTATGATCCACATAGAGTTGGTAGAATAACAGTTGATCTGCAAGGGAGGGTTAATGACTGCAAAGCTCTTACCTATAGGCAAGACGTTAGGGCAAAAGAGATTGAGAAGTACACTGAACGCACTCTTCCAACACGTCAGGTCTGTTCATTTTCTCTCTCCCTATTCAGAAATGCAGCTAAATGTCATTACTTTTAACAGCTTAACCATGTTGATTTGTTCCATGTAGTGGGGTTATGTTGTAATTACAACCCCGGATGGAATTTTGGACCATGAAGAAGCAATCAAACGGAATGTGGGTGGTCAGGTTCTTGGCTTCTTTTACTGAATAGGTTAAGGTAGCACTTGGCAAGAACCTTCTAGTGTCAAAGGATTCAACAAAAGTTTGAAATTCCGATCCTTCTTCCTCCTGTTGCTTTTTGTTTTTGTAACTTGCATTGTCTTTGAACAGAGTGGCAATTATTAGATAAGGCATTTGTTGCTAAATTCAAAGATCTTGTTGTTATGACAACATTTTATTTAGTTTATATTTTGGACGAGAAATTTGTTCTTCCATAGCTATCTGAATAATATCTACACAGACAGTTGTTATATTAAAGGAATTTGTTATGACAACATGTTGTTGAGTCTACATTCTCTTATTATCATTGCACTATATACCATCCATGTTGGTCCACCAAAATATATGACAATAACCTGATTGTATATTACAATGAAGCCAAACATGTTATACAAATGAAATGAAATACCTCAAGGCAAAAACCTTATGCTCAGGATGCGAAAAAATCAACTTCAATGTACAAGCAAACAATCAAAGAAAAGAATGAACGCTAATAAAACAATGATTATCTATATATCAACAGACGGGAAGAATGAGTATTAGAAATTCAGCGACGAAGAGCCCCAAGCTTGGCAAATATGTCGTCGTAATCTGGGAGTTTGGGATGAACATGGCTAGATATCTCCTTTGCTGGAGTTACTGGGTCAGTTGATGTCACAGTTTTGGGAGGAGAGATTGAAGAAGCTGACCCTTCTTGTTTAGCCTCTGGAGTTGACTTTGGAGGAGATTCTCGATAGTGAGAGACTTTTCTAGTTCCTGGAAGAGAGCTTGAAGAAGTAGCTGATCTTTGTTGCTTAGCCGCTGGCTTGGCCTGTAGACCTGGCTTTGGAAGAGATTCTTGATCGTGAGAAGCTTTGTCGGTTTTTGGTAGAAAGCTTAAAGAAGAAGCTGCTCCTTGTTGCTTAGCCAGTGGCTTGGCCTTAGTACTTAGCTTCGAAGGAGATTCTTGTTCGTGAGAAGCTATGTCAGAGTTTGGAAGAGAGCTTGAAGGATTGGCTGATACATGTTGTTTAGCCAGTGGCTTGGCCTCAGGACTTGGCTTCGGAGGCGAATCTTGACCATGAGAGACTGTCTCGGTTTTCGCAGTAACCAGAGATGATCTTCTCTCTTGGCCCTTCGTTCTTCGTGAGATGGAAATAGAAGGCTTGGTTTGGGTGCGTGCAGCATCTCTACCAAAATCTTTCTCATCTTCATCGTCACTAGATATTGAGTGAAAATATGAGGCAGAAGCAGAAGCAGGGGTGATCTTGTGGATCCTCCTCTCTTGACTTTTGGTGGAAACTCGAGTCGGAATTTTTTTCTCCAAGTCCTCATGACTGACGCGTGAATGTAGATGTGTTGGCTGGGTTCTTGACTCAGTTTTTTGATCTTGATATCGGACAGAAACTATCTCCCGACGTTCCGTCTCTGATTCATCATCACTAGAAAGTGAATCTGGAGGTATAGAGCTTGGTCTTTTGTCCGAGTTGCTTGCTCTCTGAGTGTAAATTTCTTTCTTGTCTGTCTGAAAAGAAGAAGACCTCGACGAATCAACTTCGGTTGGGACATGCTCTTTAACAGATTTAGACAATGTCTTATCTCTTGGCGGACTCATTCCATAAGATGGGAGAGTTGTTTCATTCTTAAGTTCACCGGCTAGAGGTCCAAACTTAAGACATGTAGGTGTCTCTGTGTCGGATACTTCCTGTATTTTGGAATCATCTCCTTCGTCTTCTGTGTCTGAGGGGAAAAAGTAGCGTCCTAAATCATCAGGAACATTAGCCTTTGGGGACTTATGAGATTTCAGCTTCGGGATTTCTTCTAGTACATGTCTCGAAACATTTCCTATGCTTTTCAGGTTGTCTTCTTCACTTTCAGAATTTTGGTCATAGTCATCAAACATTGCAGACGGCTTAGGCTCATGCAGAGAAGCCGGAGGACTTATAGGACCATCGTCAAATATTGGAGAACTTGGCTGCTCCTTCTCAAAAACCTGTGAGGTTGAGGCTGAGCTGGGTTGTCCCAGAGCCTGGTGTCCTTCGAAGCTCCATGAACTTGACTCTGTTGGCACATGATCAGGTGTTTTTCTGCTACTGCCAAGCAATGAAAATCCTAATCCTTCATCTGGTTCATCATGATAAGCATCATCTGTGTCAAATTGAGGTTTATCGAAAAACGAGCTATGGTCATCAAAAGCTGGAGCAACAACATCAGGACCGTCATTGTGACTCTCTGTATCTTCAACAGTGCTCTGAAATCGGTTTTTTTCCAAGATGCTCGGGGAATCGATATGGTCCGAGGCAGTGACATCATTGTCATCAGATAAATTGCTTGAGTGTGAATGTGATGAAGCACGACTAGACTGTTTCTTGAGCAGAACATCTTCTGAATTGTTTAGGTTTATATCATTCACACTTGGCTGCTTCTTCTCTCTACCTATTTTAGCAAAAGAATCGTTCGGCCTCATCCCCAATGAGTTCTCCCGTGAATGACCTTTCCTCCATGAAGCATTTTCTGATAGCTCATCAACAGGCTTCTTAGAAGATTCTGCCCTAGTAGTAGATTGATCTTCTTGCATGTTACTGCCTCTTAACATTTCTTCCTTACCGAAACCTCCGCCTTGCACATTAGAGCTACTACGACTATGTGGGGGATTGTTTCTTACATTATCATAAGAGGATGAATTCAGAGACTCTGTTGAATTCTGCATTGTCATCATCCGTTCTTTACTTGAAAGCTCAGCAGCTGCACGTGCAGCAAAACTGGCTCTTTCCGCAGACTCAGCAGCTGCACGTGCAGCGCTCGTTGCATCCACAAATTCTGTTTCCCATGAAGATGAACCCCCATGACCTGGATTGGGATGTCTGTGTACTCTACCGTCAGTTCTATCTCCTGTATTAAGAAAGACGATTTGTTTTTATCTAACGCTCAGCACAAACAAAGAACAATGAAAAAGTAGAAGGAACATCAAACAGAAATGACTTTCTATGAAAAACTAACCAGACGGTTTTGGGTCTTGATGATAGTGGTCAGGTGGCTTCCCAATGTTGAGATCAGTAGATGTAGTGCGGCTTGAAGACCTCCCATCAATCCCATATGAATTCTGCGACGCATTGACAGTAGCTGGAGCTTGAAATTCAGGAAGTTGATTGTTTTGGATTCTTGAAGACTCCGACTTTATTTCAGTTGCTGACTTAGAGTGACAGGAACTTGCTCCACTCTGCTCAGAGAAATTGAAAATGCTAATGAGGAAACAGATACTAGAGAAAGAGACCAGTGAAAGTAACATCAACACTATTGAACTGAAAAAATGTATAACTAACCGCCAATACAGTTTCCTTTGGATCTGATTCAACTAAAGATTCTGCTTCCCAAGTTACATTATGCTGCGTAGCAATCTCCGTCAAAATTTTGATCTTCGTTGGACCATCAGGAGCTTTAACAGACAATTTATCCACCAACTAAGCATAAATAGAGAGAGAGAGTCTCGTAAGCAATCATAGCTCTCCTCTACAAACATCGGAGTAAAAGAAGAGAACACGTAACAACCACTTACCAATCGACTCACACCAGAATCCGGTTGCAAACCAATAGCAGCTGAAACAAAATCTTTCCCATACTTTGAAGAGAATTGCTTAACAATATCTGAGAGTTCTGCAACATCTGTTAACCTTTGGGAAGCGTATAAGACACTCGCCACAGCTTCCTTAAGATCATTAGGGCAGGTCCTGAAGTAAAGTAAGATCACAAACAATGATCAACAAATAATACAATAAAGCAAAAAGAAACAAGTTTGTAGAAAGGTCCTTCAAAAAAAACTTTTGCCTGAGATTTTTATTATTTTTTGAACTTACTTTTGAGAGTCAATCACACCCAAACGAGCAACGAGGAGTTCACAATATATACTAACGAGCTCATAAGCAGCCACTGTCTTCTCTTCTCTAACCACATGCTCTACCTGAGAAAGTATAAGCCTTTCACAATCCATGATTCAAAATCCACAATCCATGATTCAAAATCATAGATCACATACAAACACATGAAACTTTGGTTGGTTGCTTACCCGAATTTTAGCTGTCTGGGTTTGGCCGGACTCGAGCAATTGAGCCAAATCTCTCCTCATTTGTGTAATCTGTGTATCCTTTTTGTTCTTCAGTATTTTCAGGCGTGAAGCCGCCATTTGTAAAGCAATTTTGCTTCATTACGAAAACAAGAATCATATCAGAAACCACTAACAACAAGGAAAAACCAAATGTAATCTTCCGGTACAAAAGCAAACTCGAAATAACAGAGCAGGGAGAAAAAAAATGAGAAATTGAATGTACCATTTTGCAGGCTTAAAACTTCGATGAAGCACCTTCTTCATTGAGCAAAACTTTGATCAGAGAAACGAAAGATCAAGCCTTTAATGTCTGGCGAGTCTTCGAGTACACACACACAATTGAAACGAACAAAAATCAAGGCTTTTAGGGTTTTTGTTGAAGACGATGAGATGAAATTTTGTGATCTGAGGAAATGAACCTTCGCATAAGAAAAGTATCAATTTTGGTAAAGAAGATGGATTAGAAGAAGAAGGGAAAAAAACAAATTGACTTTTTGGGGAAACGATCGTGTTACGCGTCAAAATGACAAACCCTGTAAGAAAAACTCGGGAACAAACGAGTAAACTCGAAAAAGACAAGTTGCATGTCGACAGAACAAAAAGAAAATAGAATCATTTGTTCCTATTTCGGATTTTGTAAAGGTAATAATTAGATTATGATAATTGGGATACCTAAATTTTAGTTTATCAGATCTTTATATATTCAATTCATTAAATTGCAATATCTTCTTCGTCCAAAAAGTAAGCTAAGGAAGTTAAAAACGTTACAGAAGAAGAAAAATTAAGCGGAAATATATTTTGTATTTTGTAGTCGGTATCAGTAAATCACGATTTATTTAAATGTCATAAATAAAGATCTAATAAGAGTTAGTTGGTCACATGTTTTATTTGTCTTTTAATATAAAGACACCGACAAAATATACAGTATTTAGAAAAGCATAAAACTAAAATTGAGAAATATAGCGTCATCATCTTTTGTTGTAAATTAAGTTTTTTTTACTATACCAAAATAAATGATAATATAATATTTATAAGCAAGATTTTTACAGGAACGAAAACAAGAATGTATAAGCCAAAAAAAATAAAAAAAATAAGAAGTGTTATAATAATTCTTGTCAATCAAATATGAATCAGGCCACACAAATAATGTATATAAAGCATAAATTGATCAAACCTCTTTTAATCAATTTTTGGTTAGTCCTACGTACATCTACATACTTCTCTGCCATCTCTTTCACTGCCTCTGTGGCTCACGATCCAGCTCGGAGGCTAAGCACTGTTTCAGCTCCGCCACGATCTGGTTCATTGTTGGTCTAGTGGATCCTCTCTCTCTGACGCAAGACATTGCTACCTCCACAAACTTCCATGCTGAGTGATCCGAGAAGTCGCCGCGAAGCAGAGGATCCACGACGCCGTCTAGTTCTCTGGCCTCGAAGAACGGCCAAACGTAGTGAACAATGCTGATGTTTTCTCCTTCCTCGGTTTTGACGATGGCTCGTTGGCCAGTAATGAGTTCAAGAAGGACGACCCCAAAACTGTACACGTCGCTTTTCTCATTCAGCACAAATGTTCTGTAGTGCCTGCCACCATATGACTGATTTGTTTAGTTTATTAGATATCATATGAGTCCCATAACTGAAATGGCCAATCCTACTTTCACTAAACCCCTTGGTTTGTGATCTTACCAGCCAGAGCACGTGATCTGTATTGAATGTGTAAAGGAACTTACTCAGGATCAACGTAGCCGGGAGTGCCCATGACGGAAGTCACGACGTGGCTGAGATCGTCCTCAGGGAACACCTTAGAAAGGCCAAAATCAGCAATCTTGGCTTCCAAGTTATCGTTTAATAGTATGTTTGCTGTTTTAACGTCTCTATGTACTATTGCTGGCCTGCATCCATCGTGCAAGTACTCCAAACCTGCCAATACGGAATAAAAACCAGGTTTATAACAGCTGAACCAGGCTAGACTAGGTTTGGTTTCTTGGTTAAGTTCGAAGATATCAGGGATGTCAAAACTGGGAACAACCTTGTGCAGAGTCTATCGCTATATGGAGTCTCTTTTCCCAGCTAAGATCGTTTGCATAATCACCTGCATGTCCATAAACATAAACACCTATGAGCTCATAGGAAGCAACAGTTGGTAACTGCAGAGAAAAAAAGAAATATTACTTGAAAGATAATCTTGCAAGTTGCCGTTGGCCATGTACTCGTAGATGAGAGCCATACTGCGATCATCATCACAGTATCCAACAAAGGAAGATAAGTTCCGGTGATGCACTGTCAAAAGAAGCTCTGCCTGCAAACATTTTACACTTAAGGAACCATAAAACATCATTCTCCAAAATATCTGACCATGTCTTTGGTGTGCTTTAGATTACCTCGACTTGGAATTGGTTAGAAGCCCTGGATGATGATGATGTCTCTTTAGGTTTTCCCAATGCATCGTTGATCATCTTTACAGCAATCTTAGTCCCATCTTCAAGGGAACCGAGGTACACAATACCAAAGCCTCCTTTACCAATCACTTTACTGAAGTTGTTTGTAATGCTAGAGAGCTCGTTATATGTGAACCTTCTCTTCCCTGAAGGCAGTAGTGATCCTGAATAGGCACCTGAAAGTAAAGCATTTTTTCCTTCAGCAAAGATCTGACTTCCAAAATTTATTAACCGTGAAGTAAAATCCTAAGTTTACCTTTTTTTCTTTGCCTTAGTATGATCCATATGATAACCAAGACAACAATGAGAATGATAACTGATATAGCTACAGCTATTGGCACGACCATGTTGTTTTTCTTCTTGTCTTGACATGAAGGTGAGTTGCAAAGGTTTTGGTCATCCACACTGAAAACAGACAGAGGAAATCAACAAGATTCATAGAGAGTGCTTATGATTCAATAATTTTTCTGTAAAATGCTAGAGAGTAGAGATGTTACCTGAGGTCAAGTAGACGAGCCTTTAGTTTTTTCATAAGAGAGTTTGGGATAAATCCAGTAAAATTATTTCCTTTCAAATTCCTTGAAATACAAATCAATGTATAAAAAGACATATTCACTATTCAAATAGACCAAGACTATATATATGTGTGGTCACTTACAGAAGTTTCAAATGTTTTAGATCAGCCAAAAACTCAGGCACGTTTTGTTGTAGCTCGTTGTTAGATAAATCCCTGAGGAAGACAACGCATAACTCTCTTATAGGTGATATGAATAAAAGTGGTGGAAAGTGTCAATATGTGGTAAGTATACTTACAAGGACTCGAGAAAGGAGAAATTTCTAAATGCTGGGACTATTGGTCCTTGTAATCCGCTTGAGCTAAGATTCAGGGACTTGATTTGAGGATTATTATTGGTGTAACTGCATCCAATACCTTCCCAAGGGAACAGCCTTGGAGAGCAAGGATCACCACTCCAAACCTTATTCACTTTATACATTGATTTTATGTTTTCAATGGCTTTAACTGCATTACCATGAGAAAAAATGGAAAAACTTTGAGTTAGTATGAATCTTAAATAATCTAAGTAGAGTTGAAAACACACACCGTCTTGGATTGTGGTGTAAAATTCATCTAGAGGTTGTGCGGTGAAGATCTCAATAGCATTGAGAATTGGTGGAAGTGTTGAATCTGGGGCCTTCTGAAGAGAAATCAAGTGATCATTACTACCAGTGAAAGCTTTTGGATTGGAAAACGTCATTGAGTACTTTGAAGAAGGAACGAAAGGAGCTTCAAAAACAGGGGAACCATTCCACAGAATCTTGATCTTTCTAGTCTCATTCTTCCCAAGTGTTTCAAGTTCCGCAAAGTAGAGATACGCGTAAAACTGAGCATTTGAATCGTCTGTTGTCCAGACCAATTCCAACGGATCATCATCGCTTTTAGGGGAAGCAGCAGTCTTTATAACTTCATCAGGTGGCCAATAACCATTCTGAAAAACATCGATATAGGCGGATGTTATGATGGAGTTCCAAGAGATATTTGAGGAGTATGGAGACCAAATACGATCGAATCTATCGTCTTGGTACCGTCCTGTTCCGTTTAGATATCCAATGTCCCATCTTTTATAAAGAACCAAAGAGACATTTCTTCCAAATTCAGTATCATAGATGGAGCTGTTAACTGGCCTGAGGTCCAAGCCTGAAATAAAAGGAGTGCCTTTACCTTTGTTCACAAGGCAAACATATATTGTATCTGACTCTGCAGAGCTTAAAATCTCTTTGGTGACTTGATCAGAAGCATTCTTGAAACTCACTGTCGACCAGAAATCCACGTTTACATAGAGATCAAACTCAGGCAAAGATTTTTTACCATCGTAGTTTCCATACATAAAGGAAGCTCTGATGAGGTAAAGATTCCCTTTTGCATCGGAGGGGGTTAAGGTGTAACAGTTCCTGTTTCCTTGGGGAAAAGATCTGACATCACCAAGTGGGAATGGCAAAACCGGGTTTTTCGGATAGCCGTATTCCTTAGAGACGTTGAAGTTTACGCCAGTAGTTATGAAAGGATCATCGGAGACGTATTTGATTTTAGTCACAATGTCTTCAGGGGTATCGTAAGGAGGTATGCCACAATCGATGCTGATGTAACCTGAGGATCAGATAGGAAGAAAGGGAGATTACTTACAAATTTACAATACAAGCTAAATTGTTTTTAATAAAACCAACTTCTGCCTAACTTCATTTCTTACACAGAAAAAAGTGTAGATCACTATTTCAAGCATCTTCAAGAACATTGTTCATTTTCAAATTTGACTAAAATTCCAGGACATGTGTAGATGATCCTTTATATTGAGTTATGTACCAAAAAAATTATTTCATCAAAAACTCAAGCTTTCTTCACTTTGAGCATCGTTCAATATCAAAGGAAGACAGACAGGAGAAAAGGAAAACCTGATTGGCCTTGGGCATGAACTACAATGGTGATGGTAACGAAAATGCAGAAAAGGAGAAAGTGATTAGCCCTCATTTTCTTCTCTTTTTGGTATTTTTGTTTTTAGAAGTTCTTCAGCCTACCATCGTTAAGAGAAAGAAAAAAAACAGACTACGTGCGATTAAGATTACATAAACAACAAAAGTACAAAGTCAACTCCTTTATGCTATAAGCCAGGTTTTTGTCGACTTTTCTTCATCATTGGCTCAGTTACTATATACATCCCCCCACTAAGGAGATGAAGACAACCTGGATTTTATAAGATGGAGTTACCACTGAACAACATGTTCCTCTCTTAAGTTCTCTACATCTGTTTTTTTATTATTATAATTAATATAGTAAATTATAGATTAACAATGGTGAATGTTCTAATATAGTAAACGGAAGGGACAAGGTCACGTTTTGACTTTAGTGAAGTTATTGGTGCTGTGATTAACAAAAATACATAGACTTAGTTCATAGATTGCAAATTGTTTTTTTGATCAGTGAAAGAATACGAAGTCTTTTTATTATGACTTTTCTATAAACACGAAGTTGCAGATTTACAGAGTTGATAGATAGGGAGTTGATGAAGTCATTTTAGAAGATGATTAAGAAGTAGAAGGTTTCATATTTAAAGAAGCATAGACTTTGGAGCCTTCTTTTGTTTGAAAGCTTTGATTTGTACCAAGGCCATCCTTTGTGTCCACTTTACTCCCAGCGAGATCCACCTCCACTACAGGTGCACTTCCTAGCACCGGAGGTTTAAGGATATTACCTGCACATAGATTATTCACATCTTATCATAAGAACACAGTAATTAAGTACTCTAATCAGAAAAATGTCACAATGTAATAAAGTCATGAGGGTTGAGGGTTTTTAACACTAAGGCTAGCTTATATTCTCATAGTAATCTCACATAACCACAGGTTCAATATGTATAAATCAGAGCTCAGTATAGATTACCTATGCCACTGAAGAAAATGCCGTAATCCATTCCATTGTACACGGTTGGTATCACTGTCGAATAAGGGCATTCTTCGGAGAATCCAACCTTTTGAACCTTAGATTGTTTGATTGATCTGCTTAGCTTGTTTACGCAACGTTTGAACTGCTTGTGACATTTAACGTAAGTCATACCTGAAAAAAAAATCCATAATTGAAAAGTTTTTCTTACAAAGAGAGATTATCATATATACTCAAATGAAATCATGTTGTATACATACTCAAGAATGGTTTTTAATTACCTTTTAGATCAACACAGTTGTCATGTGTCATACAACAAGCATCAAGATCATCACAAGGTTTCTCTCCAGGACATCCAGAGTAACCTATTCCACAATACTTCCCATAACGAACACCTAGACCTGAAACAGAGATGTGGTTAAAAAAACAGATAGATACACTAACTTAGTTGTTCTCCAAATTCAAAAAAATGCAGTCAAATCATCTTACTGTAGCAGTTCTGTGCAATGCACGTTTTGCTGCAATTCTCCTATGATTTTGATTCAACCCATCAGAAAAAAGAGCTAGCAAGAACACACAAACACAAACCAAGAATAGTAAGTATATATATTTGTTATTAACCTGGCTGTGAACCACGGCGAGGAGGAGGAAGGAGATTAAGCCGAAAGCAACACGTGTCAAAGCACCGCCGCCGACCATCTTTCTGTTACTCGCTGTCCGGTTGAAGTTTATGGGTTTTGGATTGTGTTCTTTCATATTCTTCTGTCCCAAACTATTGTTGGGTCTCTTTGTAATGGAAGATCTCTTGGTGCTCCTGCTTTCTCGTCCCTCCTCTATCTGTCTCTTTCTTTAATATACACAAAGACTAAAAACAGTGAAACAGTTTCATGATCATTACCCACTTACATCTTCATATTTTTTTTGGACGTTCTCCTTTAATCCATAAAAAGAGTTATTTTATAATGAACGTTAAAAACAGAGTATCATTTACCACGTAGAACAGAACGGCTCATGGTTTTTATTAACCAATCAGAGTATTCGCAACGGCTCATGATGTTACAAATACATATGGTTCAATTTTTCGTACGCTGATTTTGACAACACATATATAGAATGCATAGAACACGTAAAACTAGAAGATCATTATTGATGAAACGGTTGGAATATTAAAACAATGAAACATGTATCATAACTTAATCACAAATATAATGAAACCACCAATTGTTGCAATTCTTAAATAACACAAGTATTATATAAATTTGTTAAAAAAAATCTCACATCTAGAGTAAAATAGAAACTAAAGTAATATGTAGAGTATACATGCATGGACAGGACATCACCAATCCATCCACTGCTATTTGATGAACCTGGTAGAATTGATCGAAGCATCTTTGTTAAGGAATTAAAAAAGTTGAGAGAGATAAGAGCTATAAGCTAGTCACCTTCTATAAGCTAATGATCAAGAAGGCTTAGGGTTCATAGGAACTGAGACTTTGGAGCCTTGTTTTGTTTGAAGGCCTTGATTTGTTCCAAGACCATCCTTTGTGTCCGCTTTACTCCTAGCGAGATCCACCTCCACGACAGTCGCAGTCCTTGCTGGCGGCTTAGGTTTAATGATATTACCTGCGCGAGATTATTCCAAGCTTCATCGCAGTTTAACATTAGGAGACACTATAATCATAAATGTTACAGACAATGTAACAAAAGTCATATGGTTTGAACATTACCACAAGTGATCTCATAGTGTTTATAGTAACAAACTGTTTAATGTCATAAATCACATGTTCAATATGAATAGATCAGAGCTTGATTAATTAAGATACCTATTTTACTGAAGAAAATACCGAGATCCATTCCTTTGTACACGGTTGGTATCACTGTTGAATAAGAGCATTGTTTGGAGAATCCAACCTTTTGGTTGTTAGATTGTTGGACTGACTTTTTTAGCTCGCTTACGCATCGCTGGAACTGCTTGTGGCAGTTAACATAAGTCATACCTGCAAAAAAAATAAAAATAAATAACATATGCAGCAGCACATTCTCATACCCAAATAAAAAATCTAATAGAAATGTAGCTAAGACATAGTAATTTCACATCAATGTTCCTCTTTAAAGATATTCATTCATTGATTTACCTTTTATAGTAACACAATTGTCATGGTTCATACAACAAGTATCAAGATCATCACAAGGAGGCTCTCCAGGACATCCAAAGTAACCTATCCCACAATACTTCCCATAGCGAATACTGAGACCTGATCATACGTATGGACCGAGATAGATAAGCTGGTTTTGCTGTAGTAATACTCTTTATATGGATAAGAAAAACGACAATCTCACCGCTGCAGCTCTGTGCAATGCAGGTTTTGCTGCACTTCTCCTGTCATTTTGATTTAACCAATCAGAAAAAGCTGATAACAAAGATAATATCATCGTCTTGAAACTACCATAACGAACAAACATGAATTATATATTCCATCAACCTGGCTGCGAACGGCGGCAAGGAGGAGGAAGGCCGTTAAGCTTAAAGCTACATGTGTCAAAGCACCACGGCGAATCATCTTTCTATCTTTGGCTCTAAAGTTGAAGTTTCTGATTTTGGCTAGTGCTTTTTTCAAATTCTGACCATAAAAGGTATTACTGGGTCTCTTTGGAGTGGAAGATCCCATTGTTGGTCCTCCTGCTTTATCGTCCCACTTCTCTCTTATGTACCAACAGGTTTAATAATTACCAATCAAATCTTCATGTTTTATGGACGTTCTTTATCAAAGAAAAATGAAAATTCGGACGTTAAAAACAGAGTATCATTTGTGTCATCCCTTAACCAACGAACACGATTGATCAATCAGAGTATTAGCAAAGGTTAATAATTTTTAATGGAAAATACAGCATAGATTGCAAATAAATATGGTTCATCTTTTCTATGTCGATATTAATATAAAACAAGGCCAAAACATTAAGTGAGAAATTTTCCTCGGAATTTTTGTTCTTATTGAGAGTAATCTTATCAAAGAGTTATAGCAAAATGGATTTTCTCAGCTCAGAAAGCCTCCGTTTTAGGGAAAAACTGGAAAAAAAAAAAAAAAATCGATTCGGAGAGAATCATGAAAACTAAAACGGAGGCGATTACACAATCTTCAAGTTATTGTTTCTCTCCTTCAAGGGTAATAGCCTGTGAAGGTGAATCCTCTGCCGGCAATTTCACCAGCGCAATACCAAGCAAAGCATTCAAGGCCAAACAATGCAGCGATTCCTGCATCTTCTACCTTCAGACCTGATCTGTTCTTCCATAAGTTCTTTGCGTAGTCTACTTCCTTCCAGAAAGTTTCATAGCGTCCGGGAATGCTGTAATAAGGAGTGGGAAAGCGTTAGATACTCGATACTTGAGTCAAGTCCCACACAATAGCAAAATCGAGATTACAAAATGCAGAGGCCCAAATTTTTTTTGATTCATGGTCAGATGAAATGTGGTGATGGAACAGGTTCTCGCTAATGAATCTACTTTTCAAGCCTAAAAAACAACAAAAGACACTACCAAATCAAGCAAGAGGATATATACTGAGGACTATTTTGTACCCTGAAGAAAGATTGGACCATACAAAGATTATCTAGTAGGGTTATTGCATATTTGAGATTTAGTAGACAAGAACGATTGTTGCAGATAGAGGAATACTAAGAGATTTAATAGTCAAACCAACTTAAGCTTTGCTACTTTAAAACACAGTCCTGCAACTTATGACAAAGGACTAAGCAAGACCAACAGCTCAATGCAAAGATAGCATAAACCACATGTAATTTTTTTTTTCCAGTTTCAATTATGGGGCCACAGATATAAGAGGAAACATCAGAGGATTCATAATATCCCAGCTTCAGCATTTCACTGGCTATTTTACGCCTTAGAGTAGAAAATGAGAAAAGATGAATTATTGCCAAAAGTCTCTTGATAACCAGAATATCAGAAATGATTGTGTAAATCTGTGACAGGGAAAATGTTGAGAGATAGAGGGGGAAGAGAGATATTGACCTAGCAAGACGGGTGTACAGCAGTTGCTTAGATAACTCTTGACACTTCTCCACAGTGGCAGGTTCCTGGATAAACTGCTTGTTCTTCTCCAGCAACTGTCTGTAGTAGGAAGTTCCATGCTTAGCCACAAACTTTGAAGCCTCACAAGCCTTTGATTGAACTTGTATCAGCTTTGATGCCATCTTCACAACCAAATCCTTCAAATACAAAAAGAGAACATTACATCTAGCTAACTTCAGTGTTACCAATCCAGTGCCAGAAACTAAAAATCAAGAGGAGAAACAGCTCTAAAATACAGCTGAGATTCTCAAAGCAGGTAACTTTGATTCATAAAATCCAAATTAATCAAAACTTTGAAATTTGAAAATCCGTAAATTTCCCTACTAGAGCAAGCAGGAGACTTTTGAGTGAATTCACACAAATCAAGCTAAAAGCCTAAAAAACCCCAAATCCTCAATTCCAAAACGATAGATCGAGCGAGCTTCAGAGTAAAACAACCAAGCACATCTAAACGCCAAATTTGTGACTCCTAAAACGAAAAATCGCCATCGAAGCAAGAAAAGATCACAGACATAGATCTAAAAGTCAACCACAAAGCATATACTAGACAAGAGAAGCAGGAACAAAGCCCTAAAAAACAATAAACAAAATTTGTAAAACCCAATTGAGAATCTGAAAAAATGAGAAAAGTGCGAGAAAGATCGGTCAGAGACCAGAGCCTCGCCGTACCTTTCTGCAAATTGATAATGCAGCACCGGTGAAGCTGAGAGAGATGAGTTCGATTCGAGATTTCGGACCACTGATTCAACAACTGCGTAATATGTCATTTTTCTTCTTTCCGTTAAACGACATCGTTTCTCCCTATCTCTGAAACGTCGTCGTCAAGTATTTTGTTTCCCTCAAGTTCGAAACGACAACGTTTGGTGATACTTAGCACAACCAAATCTGTGCCAGTGCCTCTCGCCGGGAAAAACAAAAAACTAATCCCAATCGTCATGTCGTCTCTGACTCCACCGCCGATTCCTATGGAGCTCCACGCCGGTAACCGGAAAAAGCTCGTTGATTCAATACGCCGTCACTTATCTAGTTCCAATCGTTCTCTCGATGGATTCGTTTTACTTCAGGTACTCTTGGTAGCTCAAATATGGATATGATCCGTATCGATGATCCGAGCTAGCTTTCATCGTCTTAGTTTATAATTTCGTGGTTCTATTGACTTTGGAACGATAGGGTGGTGAAGAGAAAAATCGATACTGCACTGATCACGCCGAGCTTTTCAGGTATTGATTTGGAAATATTATCTGAGGGTGATTGAAATCGTACTAGTTCAGTCTGCTCAATGTTTAAATGGAAATATATGATTTTGATTAGTTGAATTGAATTGACGTGTAGGCAGGAGAGTTACTTTGCTTATTTGTTTGGAGTCAGAGAGCCTGATTTCTACGGAGCTATTGTGAGTTTTTTCATCTATTTCTCCATTTCACTGTTTTTCATATGTTGCTCAATTGATGATATGATTTTCTTTTGATATTGAAAGGATATCGGAAGTGGGAAATCTATCCTTTTTATTCCAAGATTGCCTGATGATTATGCTGTTTGGTTAGGAGAGATAAAGCCATTGTCACACTTTAAGGTAGCTATTTTAATTTCTTTATAGTCTTGTTAACTTGTTCAATGCATAGATTTCTCTCATATTGATGCGATTTTGTGCTTTTCTATTGCAGGAAACATATATGGTTGACATGGTTTTCTATGTGGATGAGATTATTCAAGTTTTTAATGAACAATTTAAGGGATCTGGAAATCCTCTGTTGTATCTCCTGCATGGTCTAAACACTGACAGCAGTAACTTCTCAAAACCTGCCAGCTTTGAGGTTTTACATTTCATCCTTTCTTCTTCACTTGTTATGGAGATTTGGTCTTGCCATTTTCTTGTCTTGATCCTGAAAATAAATAGCTTTTGGCAGGTCTTGTGATTGAGAATTCTGGATTCTGATGCTAAAAGTGTTTCCCCGAAATATTGGAATCTCATTTTTACTTTTTGCTATTGTGTTGCTTATTTCAGGGGATAGAAAAGTTTGAGACTGATTTGACTACCTTACATCCTATTTTGGCGGAATGTCGAGTTATTAAATCAAGTTTGGAGCTTCAACTAATACAGTTTGCAAATGATATAAGTTCTGAAGCTCATATAGAGGTCTGATATGATTTCGTGAACTTTTCTCTTTAATTTATTGTTCTTCTTTATAAGTGGTATGCTTCTACCACTGAATGACATGATGTTGACATGTTGCTATCTGTTTTCATGTTCAGAAATTGTCTTTTTTATATCATTTCACTACTTAGGTTTCCGACCTGGACTCTTCTTTATTTACTCCATGTTGACGTTGTCTCTTCCTTTCATTGTCTTACATGTTTCCAACTTTTAAGCATGTTGTTTACCCTCATCAGGTTATGAGGAGAGTCGCACCTGGCATGAAAGAATATCAGATGGAAAGTATGTTTCTGCATCACAGCTACATGTATGGTGGCTGTAGGCACTGCTCGTACACATGCATTTGTGCAACAGGGGATAACAGGTAAGTTTTGGTGGAAAAAATCTTGTTATTGCGGAAAATTGTGGTATAATCATTCTCGGATTTTCTTGTCTTTTTACGTAAAGACTAACACAATAGATGAGTTGTTTGTTTGCAGTGCTGTTCTTCATTATGGGCATGCTGCGGCTCCAAATGATAGGGTAAATGAGCAAACAATCCTTGCCTTTTTCATTTTCTCAATATTCCCTGTTTGAAAATGTTCTATTACTTCATGCAGACTTTTGAAGATGGAGATTTGGCATTGCTTGATATGGGTGCCGAATACCATTTTTATGGGTCTGACATAACATGCTCATTCCCGGTGAGTTCTGTATCTAGCGTGAAACCATCAGTTTCCATTTTATGTTCTGTTACTTATTCAGAATCCTTAAAAATGATACTATATTGTATTCACAGCCTGTTAACTTGTTTTTAATCATGTTTACATGAACATCATAATGAGTAATTTAGAGCAAATTTTGTCTGATATTTATTATACGCTGTGCAGGTTAATGGTAAATTTACAAGTGACCAGAGTCTAATCTACAATGTAAGTGCTATACAAGATTGGTGGAACGTGGAGTGGGTGCTTTATTTTTGTCAACTAATTCCTCACAATCCAGACTTTTGGTGAGTCTGTAGAAGCTGTATATCTAATTAGGTTTCTCTGATCTGCCTTTCTTTCAGGCTGTTCTGGAGGCTCATAATTCTGTAATCTCTGCGATGAAGCCTGGAGTTAACTGGGTGGATATGCATAAGTAAGACTGACTGCGATGCTATCTAATTCTGTTGAAGCATGCATGCAGATGTGGTTATTGGGATTGCCTATGAACGACATCTCCATATGTTTATTTGAAAGTACATCTCCATATGATTATTTAGCTTTCATTGCCAACTGAAGCAAGTCAATGCACAGGTTAGCCGAAAGAATCATCCTTGAGTCACTGAAGAAAGGGTCCATCCTCACTGGGTAACTCTCTCTTTTTGACATATGTATAAGATACTTGTTTTCTCTTCTTGAAAGCTTGATTTCATTGTTACGGTTTCACTTTTGTTTCTAGGGATGTGGACGACATGATGGTACAACGCTTGGGTGCTATTTTCATGCCTCATGGACTAGGTCACTTCATGGGCATTGACACACACGATACTGGTGGTTACCCAAAGGTACATCAAATCACTTTTTCACCAAATAGTATCATATTGTACGTAAACTACAGTCCTTGTTTCTTAGTCGTTGTTTTGAGTTCTCTTTAAGGGAGTGGAAAGACCAAAGGAACCTGGATTGAAGTCTTTGCGCACTGCAAGAGACCTTCTTGAAGGAATGGTAAGGCTGATTGTTTCTTAGTATAACTAATTTTGGTTCTTCTCATGTATCTGTCTCTATCGTTGTCCCAATGGTATGTATGCAGGTTATAACGGTGGAACCTGGATGCTATTTTATTAAGGCATTGCTAATTCCAGCCATGGAAAAGACAACAACCTCTAAGTTCTTCAACCGTGAAACAATAGAGAGATTCAGGAATTTCGGAGGTGTTAGAATTGAAAGCGATTTGGTAACGACTTATTCACTATATAACCTTTAAAAGACTCGAGAGAGTAATGTCATATACAATAATCTCATTTTTGTGTATCTGTGTGACTTTCTGCATAGGTCGTGACTGCGAATGGCTGCAAGAACATGACGAATGTTCCACGGGAAACATGGGAGATCGAAGCTGTGATGGCTGGAGGGCCTTGGCCACTGGTTACTACAGAAAACAATTCGACCAAGTGATCATAATTACTCTCTTATCCTACCTGAAACCAAAAAACTCTATAAGAAACTCAATAATGCAACCTTAATTAATGGGAATAAAAAACTACAGTATTAGCTATGTCTAACTAATCTAGATGGTGTTTTAATCTATTTCGTTTTAGAGTGTGTCGGGTCTTTTCTCATTTCCCTCACCATCACATTACTTGTAGTCTTGTATGGTCAGATATCATCAATTCGATTGAATGAATAAGTCAACTTTGACTGATAATATCAAACCGGTTTGGTGCATATCGACGAAAATCGAACCGGTACAATAAATATCTCCAGAACCAGAACAATATAATTCAATAAAAAATTAGTTAACCAGAGGGAGAAAGAGAAACAAATACAAAAACAAAAGTAAAGACTTCAAATAAAAGCTTGTGTCGTCCTAAAACCCTAATCTAGCACTTCGTCTCTATCCCCAAAACCCTTCTCTCCCCCATTCCCTTTTTGTGTGAGACTGAGAAGAACGATGACGAAGAACAGTAACCACAACGAGAACGAGTTCATCAGCTTTGAGTCGAATCAGAACACAAAGATACGCTTTGAAGATGCTGATGAAGACGAAGTTGCAGAAGGGTCCGGTGTCGCCGGCGAGGAAGCTGCCCAAGATGAATCCATGTGCGACGCTGATGCTTCTGAAGTCACTGACGATACCACCAGCGCCGATTACTACTTTGATTCTTACTCCCACTTCGGTAATTTAATTCTCTTTGTTTTCACTTTTCTAAAGTTACAATTTTTCTTGTATTAGACAGGAGAATAATTAGTGATCTTTGATTATGAGTTTGCTCAAAGATTTGACTTTGGTTCCACTTTTATCTGTTTTGCAGGAATTCATGAAGTAAGTATTGAGGACAAAGCTCAGCTGAGTTTGTTTTGGTTCTGTATATCAATATTTTTTAATGTGTTTTTTTTTTTGTATCTCTCTGATGACTGATTCGAGGATTGTATCTTACAGGAAATGTTAAAAGATGTAGTGAGAACAAAGACTTATCAGAATGTTATTTACCAAAACAAGTTTCTCATCAAGGACAAAATTGTTCTTGATGTTGGAGCTGGAACAGGAATCTTGTCTCTGTTCTGTGCCAAGGCAGGAGCAGCTCATGTCTACGCTGTATGTCTTCATTTCTTTTTCATTCTTTATTTTCGTAAGTGAAAAACTCTTTCAATTTGAATGATTTGATTGAGGATGTTCCTTCATAGGTTGAATGTTCTCAAATGGCTGACATGGCAAAGGAGATTGTCAAAGCAAATGGATTCTCTGATGGTAATTTTCTTGTATGCTCAGTTGTTTTTTAAAATGAATAACATCGGTTATGCAGCTGCTTGACGATATTTGTTTGTATCATCCTTACAGTTATTACAGTTTTGAAAGGGAAGATTGAAGAGATAGAGCTTCCCGTTCCTAAAGTGGATGTGATTATATCTGAATGGATGGGTTATTTTTTGTTGTTTGAAAACATGTTGGACAGTGTCTTATACGCTCGTAATAAATGGCTTGTAAGTTTATAGCTCCACCTTCTTACACGATATTCTTACTTACCAAACGCAATTGTCAACAATTACTTATTGCAAATTCATGTCATTGTTGAATTAACCATGAAAGCTTCTTGGTCCTTTGTTTTTATGGATAGGTTGATGGTGGAGTTGTGCTACCAGACAAAGCCTCCCTGCATCTTACAGCCATAGAGGATTCCGAGTACAAAGAAGACAAAATAGAATGTGAGTGCATTGATATCTTTTCTCTTTTTATTTTCCCAACATTCGTCTTTAATATCTGTTGAGAGTTGCATATTTTAATTTCTGGTGTGTTGTTCTTTTACAGTTTGGAACAGTGTGTATGGTTTTGACATGTCATGCATCAAGAAAAAAGCTATGATGGAACCACTTGTTGACACAGTTGACCAAAACCAAATCGTCACCGATAGTAGGCTTCTTAAGGTAGGATTTATCATATATACACATGTAAATGATTAGTAGTATCTCTGTACCTGTGGCCAATGCTCATTTAATTTATTTTGTGGGATTGTAACAGACTATGGATATCTCAAAGATGTCTTCTGGTGATGCTTCCTTCACGGCTCCTTTTAAACTTGTTGCACAACGAAATGACTATATCCACGCCCTTGTAGCCTACTTTGATGTATCGTTTACAATGTGCCACAAGCTGCAGGGCTTCTCAACAGGTTCAGATCTCTGCAATTTCCTGCTAGTCCTGCATATTCTTTTAGGTTTTTTTGAATCACTTGTTCAAACATAGACACAGATTGTTTCATTGTTGTCTTAAACTTTCACTGAACAACCATGGGTAATGCAGGACCAAAATCCCGAGCTACACACTGGAAACAAACTGTTCTGTACCTAGAAGATGTGTTAACCATATGTGAGGGTGAGACAATCACTGGAACCATGTCCGTTTCTCCTAACAAGAAGAATCCTCGAGACATTGACATAAAGCTAAGCTATTCTTTGAATGGCCAGCATAGCAAGATCTCTAGGACCCAACACTACAAAATGCGCTAAAGGTTTTCCTAAAGAAGCAGTACTTCAAATCTACTGCTGAAACTGAGAAGATACAATTCTCAGATTGTGATTTAATTGTCTTTTTTCTTCTTCAAGTTTTACAACATTCTATTTGCTTCACATTGCAACATTTGTTTCTGTTTTTATTTTTACTTTGAAGTTAAATTAATGAATTTGCTCTTAACCAACTCTTGTGTTATAGAACCGATGTTTCTCAAACACTTGCAACCTTCTCTCCATAAGATTATAGAAACTAAAAGCAAATCTACAAAAAGTCAACCTGAAAAAAGATTACATTATGACAAAAACCAGTTTTAAAATCGTTATCTATAGCTCAGACTTTCCAGATTTCGTCTTCTTTGTAGAAGACGATCTAAGTCCTTTCCACCATCTACGGACCCGGTTTGACACTTTCTGTGCATGTCTCTTCAGAACCTCACCTTTCTTCTTGAATTCCCTAGTGATAGTCTTTTTCAATTCTTCCGTTTTACTCTCTTTCTCTTTCAAAACCTTTCCCTGAAAACCAACAGCACAATAAAAGTGATTTGGAGAAAAAGAGTGAAATATCTTGGTTCTTCTTCTTCATGAAAGTATAAAGGAACGATCTGGAAAAAAAAGAAACTTAGAATGTACCAAATTCTTGGGGAACTTATCATCTTCGTCCTCATCTTCATCATCGTCGCCATCTTCATCGTCATTACCAATATTCCCCTTCTCTATATCTTCTCTAGAGAAGACCTTCATGCCAGGTGCTCCGGGCATACCCTGACAAAACAAAATAGCGGTATATCCGAGTTAGCTTCAGAGTTAAGATCATTTATGTTTTGTTTCATTGTATGGGAACGAAATTGAGTGAAGTCATCAAAGATCACCTGCATAGATCTCAAGATCTTGTCCATTTCGGCATCTTTTGATGGTTTTGCCACAAATGGTTCTCCAGGAACCCGATCCTAGACAAAGATAAAGAATCTATCTTGTCAACAAAATATCATCTCCATAGCAACAACATAAGAACATTCACAGATCCACATTTCAGTCATATAGGTACCTTGGGAACAGGAGGTGGTTTCTTGCTACAAGCATCAGTCAAGTCTTTGCATAGATAATTTACCAATGAAACAAGATCAGGCTTAGACGTATAAATATACTCTGCAACATCAGTGTCTGCGTAACCAATGACCTGGAAAATACACAAACAGAGTAAAAATCACATTCCCTAACACTTAATACTCCGAGAATGCACATACCACAATGTACTCACCTTTTGACAAGCAGCCTCAATCGTCTTGCACTTGGAATTGCACATCCCTTCTTCTGCTTGCTCAACCAACTAAGAAACCAATTCGAAAACAATCAAACTCTTAACAGAATCCGTAGATAAGCAGCATTGGAGATTCAACAACAAATGTACAAGTTTCCACTTAGTCTCTAAGCTACTTTGGATCAACTAAGTGAGCGAGAGAGAGATATAGAAAACTCAATTACCACAAGCTTATCGCCTTTCTCAACAATGTCAATCTTAAGCATCCAATCAGCTTCCTCTTTCTTCAAATTGCAGATATTTTCAGCAATCTCAATGATCTCATACTCCGAGATCTGCCCACCAAAAATATTTCAGTAACCAGGAAACACATCAAATCAAAGAAGAAAGATCACTGATTTACATTTCTAAAAAAAACAAAGATCAAACCTTTTTGGGAGAGATCTGTTGTTGCTTCTCCTTCACTTGCTGATGTAACCGCGAAGCTAGTTTCTCGCAAACCTGACACTTTATATACGGAACATCCTCCTTTCTCGGCGTAGACGACGGTTTCTTCTTCGCGCCATCGGAAACAGGTAATAACGCCGAACAAACTAGCAGAGCTAACGTTAAAGCTATCAGAACCCGATTCATCCCAACCATTGAACTCAGTAGCTCTCTCTTTCTCTTTCAAACTTGGGAAAGTTTGGGACTTTAATCAAAATTGTATATCACTGGTTGTTTATATAATAAGATCGTGGGTTTTAAGATTTATCTTTGCCGAGAAATATTGTTTTTCACTTTTTTGATATTACGCTTGTTAACGTGTTTCCTGCAATCTCATTGGTTATTGGAATGCTGACACGAACCTGAGTCCACTTAAGCCTTAGACCACATAATGGGCTTGACGTAAGATAAGCCAATAAGGCCCATTGTTTAAATATGATTGGATGACTCAAATGTATTGTTTTCATGGCGTCGTCGGAGAATTGGATTTGTCATCGTCGGACCAATTAGGAAAGAGGAGAAGTGATTTGCAGCGAGCGACGGCGAGAAGCTGAGCTCCCGGCGTTGCGTTAGATCTACAGAAATGGCAAAGATCGTGATTATATTTGACTTCGATCGGACTTTGATCGACGGAGATAGTGATAACTGGGTTGTCACCGAAATGGGACTCACTGAGATCTTCCATCAGCTCCGTTTCACTTTACCTTGGAATCGTCTTATGGTATTTCATTTATTAAAGCATACTCTTCTTATGATGTGAGAAATTTAGATTTTTTTTTGAAATTTTGTTTTTAAATTGGATATTGGAAAGGATAGGATGATGATGGAGCTACATTCACAAGGTAGATCGATTGAAGATATTGAAGCTTGTTTGAAGAAAATGCCAATTGATTCTCAGATTATTGAAGCTATCAAATCAGCCAAATCTTTAGGGTATGAACAATGATTAGTTTCACTTAGATGGTCTCTCAGCTTCTTATGTTACTTTTGTTGAATGTTGTTTGTTTCAAATGCAGATGTGATTTAAAGATTGTGAGTGATGCAAATCATTTTTTCATTGAGAAGATATTGGAGCAGCATGATTTGTTGGATTGCTTTTCTGAGATTTACACAAATCAAAGTTCTGTTGATGAAATTGGAAAGTTGAGGATCTTGCCATACCATAGTGATGCATTGCCTCCACATAGCTGTAATTTCTGCCCTTCTAATTTATGCAAGGTACTATATCTTTGTAAACAATATAAGCATCCATGTCTGCCTAAATAGAATTGCTAGTTTTTGTTCTGAAGTTTGAATTGTCCATTGGGATTTGAGATTAGTTTCAGTTCATAAGCTCAAAATTTCGATTCTAAAGTTATTTGTCCTGGTATGGAAAGACTTGTACTTTGTTAAGCTTTTAAGAAAACCTTGAAATAGATGGTTATTACATGATCCAGTTTTTTTAAGATTTTGACTAGTCAATGTTCATGGTCTTCAGGGTCTAGTGATGGATCATATACGTGCTTCTTGTCCCAGTGATCAAATTTTTATCTACCTTGGAGATGGAGGAGGTGACTTTTGTCCGACATTGAAGCTGAGAGAATGCGATTTTGTGATGCCGAGAACGAATTATCCGCTATGGAAGAAGATTTCAGACAATTCCTTACTGATCAAAGCAGAGGTCAAAGAATGGAGCAATGCAGAGGAACAACAGAGAATTCTTATGCAACTTGTCAGCACAATAACACAAGAAGAAGATTCATAAAACTAGTCTTTGTGAGTCAAAAAGTGTTTATAATTGATGCAAGTGTGATGAAAACACATGTATATGTTCCTCTTCACTTGATTGATGTAGGAATTGTTTAGTCTCATGGTGATGAATATTAATCACTGCCATCTCTTAAACTCAAGCTACCAGGAAAATAATGGATTGTATTTAAGCTTATTCGATTTTATATTTCAAAACGAAAGCAACTGTTTGAAAATTTTCAACTAGTCACCCAAGTTCTACATAAGATAGCTTTACCAAAGGTCCAAAAACTAATAAAAAGCTCAGCCACGTGCAAAATCCTTGGGCACGTGCGTGATTTCATAATGGTTATCTTTCATTGAGGCATTTCGTCGAACACCATGTATGAATCGGAAGAGGCTGTTTGGTTTTGCTCTACGTAGCCCGCCATGATATCTCTCCTTAAAGCTCGGGAGAAGCTTCTATCTCCTCTCTTCAGTTCCACCATCCGCAGACTCTCTTCTAGTCTCTCCTGTATATCTCTTTCTCTCTCTCTCTCTCTTTTCCCGCTTGTACTTTATGTGGCCATGATTACCAGAAATTATATATCGCTACTCTAAGCTGTGAGTCATTGTCTGGTTTGGAGCAGATTCTCGTGAAGATTCGAGAGATTCTGAAGTCTTGATACACCCAAGTGCTGATGTTCACCCAAGTGCTGTGATTGGCAAGGTTTGCTTCGTCTTGTTAGACATTGCTTTGGGTCTCTGAGTCGTTTATTAAAAACCTTCCACTTTGGTGAATTTGGATTTTGCTCTAAACTAGTTTGGGTTTAAGCTTCTTCTCTGATCATCTAGAAGACTGGAATAGCTTAACGCTCGAAAAGTATTATTCTTCTTTTTTTTAGCTTTTGGAAACAAGTTGAATTTGATGAAATCTGGTCAAAGTGAGATGCTTTGTTTGAGATTTGAGCTTAGTGATTATTAGAGCTTCCTTGACTAACATAAAATGTTGTTTTTCTTGACATTGGTTAACCAGACAAATGTTGTTTCCTTTTTTCTAACAGGGAGTTTCAGTTGGTCCATACTGTACAATTGGCTCTTCAGTGAAGCTAGGCAATGGCTGCATACTCTATCCTTCTAGCCATATCTTTGGAAACACTGAGTTGGGGGAATCTTGTGTTCTCATGACGTAAAATCCCTTTCAATTCTGTAATATAGTGTTTTTCTCTATTGTTTTTATATCAGTTGCTGTTTGCTATGTGTCTGCCTGGAATTTTTGTCAGCCAGTGGTGCTGTTGTTGGTGATGAGCTACCTGGATATACAGTCTTAGGATGCAATAACATCATTGGTCACCACGCCGTGGTTGGGGTTAAATGTCAAGACTTGAAGTACAAGGTGTGTGTGTGAGAGAGAGACTACATCATATTCCCTTTTTCAATTGCTATCGTCTTAATCTCATCCTAGTTGGAGACTAGAAACCAATATCCATCAAGATTTCATACCTTGTTTTCTTCTTTTAGAATGGGGATGAATGTTTTCTTTGCATCGGTAACAACAATGAAATTAGGGAGTTCTGCTCAATTCACAGGTCATCAAAGCCCAGTGATAAAACGGTATGCAACTGGCCATCGACTTATATCATTGAAGTTCCAAGAGGTTTTATCATGCTCTAAGTTATGGTTATTAATTGAACAGGTTATTGGTGACAACAATCTAATCATGGGTTCTTGTCATATTGCCCATGATTGCAAGATTGGTGACCGCAACATATTTGCCAACAATACCCTTCTTGCTGGCCATGTGACAGTAGAAGTAAGACCTTCCTTTTGTCTATAATCTAAACCTGGATTCAGCGGCATCGTTTCATTTGGTTTACGTTGTGAATTTAGGACTATACACACACAGCAGGAGCTACGGTCATCCACCAGTTCTGTCATATTGGCTCCTTTGCTTTCATTGGTGGTGGATCTGTGGTATGTTTTCCTCTGATACCTCTCAAAAGCCCACCTTTGTAACAGTTACTCACTGGTACGGTTACATATAGGTTTCACAAGATGTTCCAAAGTACATGATGGTGACTGGAGAGAGAGCCGAGCTTCGCGGTTTGAATCTGGAGGGACTAAAACGAAACGGATTTACCATGTCAGAGGTTTGTAATGTGTCCCAGAGTCGAGTCTTTTGAAATGAGAAACTGTATATCGCTTTGGAATGTTTCAAAGTAAAAAATCATGGTTGTTTATGGCATTGGTAGGTGAAGAGCTTAAGAGCAGCCTATCGTAAGATATTCATGTCTACCGAAACAGTTTCGTTAAGTCTTGAAGAGCGTCTCACGAAGTTGGTAAGTGTAATCAATTTATACTCTCTACACTATCTTCTTTCCTGTGGATATAGTGCAGAAACATATGAACATGTTGTATTTGATGCTTAATTCAGGAACAAGACCAAGAGCTATATAGCGTTCCTGCAGTATCCGCAATGTTGCAGTCAATCCGAGATTCTTTCACAGAAACTCGCCGTGGGATATGCAAATTTAGGCAATGGCTTGATTCCTGAGTTTCAATCTAAGAGACTTCGCCTAGGCATCCATTGATTAGCAATGGCTTATAATTATGCTCGACACCATTTCTTCCATTGGATCTGTAATAGCCTGTTATGTAGCTTTGACTAATCGCATAACATTCTTATATTCACTTGTCGTTATAAAATGACCCATACAAAAATAGTGGAAGGAAATCTCATTTGGGTTGGTCACTTTGGTATAATTACAATACACTGAAGATGTGCTACTTACATGAGCAAAGAAAAAGACAAAATAAGGTGTTCCTACAAAAAAAAATTACAGCTCATATTCGTGGCTGATCTAGATCGCAATCTCATGTCTATCGGTGATCTTGGTACGATTCACTTTTCTGGTCTCACCATATCTGTACACAGCAGGGGACTGTTTGATGATATCGTTTCTCACTTTTTTCGTTTTAGGAAAAATGAACTGAACTTGAGTATGTTTGTTAATAATCCTCTTTAGACTCATAGAGTGTCAATAGCCATTTTCAGAGCTCTTTAACCACCGAATTCAGAGACAAGACATGCTCCAGATGTCAAACCATGGAGAAGTGTAGAGTTAGTCTAGGAACTATCTAGACATAAATTGCTACGAATTACCCATCAAATTCTCCTTTTCTTTAGGTCTTGTAATCTTGTGTCCCTTACAAGGCATGTCTGCTTTACTAATTGATCAGCGGAATAATCTTCATTTACTCTGTTCATACCTGTCACCATGTTGTTCCAACAAAACGAAAATTTTGACTGAGATAAGCCTTCATAACGCTTAATCAAAAATTATGTTTTGTTCAGTCCTAAATCTGCTCCCATATGAATGCTCAACTCACCATAGAAGAACAGTATATACCAGAACAGACTATACTATAGGAACTACAGGGCGTTGAGCTTCGATAAGATAGATTTTGTAACTAGACTGTTAGTGCACTTTACGGATTCGATCAACTGATACTTCTGAGCCTGTAGCATCGGAGCACACTTGGCAATAAAATGTAGCAAAAAGTTTCCAAATTTTAGAGATTTGGAATACCTTTCAGCCAATTCCTGAACCTTAGAAACAAGACAATCAACGGAATCTTGAGTTAAAGGGACGCCATGGATCAAGATGTTCTGGAAAAGGATAAACAGAGATTCATTCCATGTTAGTTCTTCAGATATAAGATCTCGGTGACAGGGAAGGAACATAAACCTCCTCTCTTCTGTTCTTCCACAAAGTAACTTCTGGCAAAAACCAGAAATATGACCCAAGTGCAAGCATTCTTTCAAAACCCTTGAAATCACCTCACAAACGAAGTTGTTTAACCCTTTTTTCCTGAATATCAACGGGAACACCAACGCATACTCAGCTGCTCTTTGGTGGATCTTGCAAAACTCGATTGTTGCAAACATCAACACACGAGAGGCAGATTTCTCAAGAGACAAAAACTTGGGAAGCACGATGGAACATAGAACCTGACTTGGCCAACCAAGCTCATCTACCTCATTTCCACTATGCAAATTCGAAAGTAAAACTGCAGCAGTCTCATCATCTGCATTCCAAGGTTCAATCAAAGCCAAAACTCGGAAAGAGTCCCTACCCTTCCCCAAACTAAGTCTCCGAATTTCATCACACAAGGTTAAAACTTCAGAAGTAGACTCAGAGCTAGTAATCTGAACTCTAAGATTCGCCGCCATTTCATAATCATCAGCCTGTAACCCAACATTCATGATATGATCAGTGTTATCCACAACTTCTCGGTGATCTTCTTCCATATTCACTTTGATGAGACTTATCTCCTCTCCGTTCCAAGAATCAACAACCACCATTTCTGAATCAACATCATCGAATGATACAGGAAGCCATGGAAGAATTGTACCAGTAGAAGCAGCCTTCTCACTGAGCCAATCAGGTACAGAGTCAAATTCCTCCCTAAAGCTATCGTCATCAGCCGAATCCAAATCTAGATGAGATACCCAATCAAACTTTGGTTTAGGAATTCTGTCGAGCAGGTTCTGTGCATCTCTCTGTACCCAGAAATCAACAACTTTACCACTACCACCTCGCAACATTTCTCTAGCCAGCCAAAACAAATCACTAACGCGAAACCTCTGATACTCGAGAAGAAGGAAAGATAGAATCTTTGACTGAACAATGTTAGGTAATGTCTCAATGAAAAGAAGCCTGACGAAAAGAAAATAAACAATTTTATCAGCTACACAAATCAGTCCAAAACATAGAGAAAAAGCAAATGGAAAGTCAGGTCTTTACTTGTTCGTCGCCGGAGATGAATTCTGATCGCACTGTGTCTTGAGCAGCGAAACAAAAGAGCTCCGGTTGATCGGCGCCGCGGCAGAGGAAGAAGAAGAGTTAGAAGCCTGGTCTAGCCACAGCGAAGCCTCGGTTTCCGGGATGGAACTATTCAAGAAAATGTCGAACAGGGGGATCCACTCCTCCATTTTGTGTTCCCTCTCTGACTCAAACCGAACCGTAGCCGAGAAAACTAAAACGATATTGTCTCAAAAATGCGCGGGAAGAGTACAATTACAAGGGTAAGTAAATCTAGGAATGAGCGGTACATTTGTTTGGCTTAATCAGAAATTCAGAACTATCACAGAGTAGTTTTTAGTTCAATGTTGAGGATGGGAAATTGGGTTCTTTTTTTTTGTTTGACCTACACAACTTCTTTTAACCAATAAAGGTTTGGTTGAAAACCGGATACCTAGGTCTAGTTTAAACTTTAAACTATACAAAAGACAAATTTTGTTTCCTTTCTTGTCTCTCTCAAACTCTCCAGCCATTAGGTAGTATCTCACCATATTTACTTGGCGTCATTCCCCTGAATTTTGAAGGATGAAAATGCGTTAGAATTTCAAACAACACCATACACCAACATCCTTCATCTAAACTTATAAAGGAAAAAAAGTAACAGAAAGAAGAAAAAACACTTACCGACCTTGGTTGCATTGCATTGCGTTGAGCTAGACTCTTCTTTAGCTTTAGGAAGAATTGTTGGACAGCAGAAGCTATGGATCAAAGGCGTCGGTTTCTCAAATTTACCATCAGGAAGCATACCCTCTCTAGGAATTTGAACCCAACATAGTCTCCATCGAAACTTTGAGGTACCCATCCACTCCTACCCTATTACCGTGGGTTGATTTCACCTTGAAACACATTTCTCCTTTGTCTTCTACCACACCAAGTATGGAAACAGCATGAACTCCTTTTAGTTTAGATTCCTTGTCCATGGGGCCACGATAAACGCCCTGTTTCATCAGTATGTTTTCAGAATCACATAGAGTTTAATAGTACCAACTTCAATAAATACAGATATGTATACATACCCCTTTAGTTAACTTGTAATCAGGCATGAATATGTAGAGGGATGCTCCAATGGGTTGTTTCTCAAGTCTGATAAGTGCTTCATCCAATGATAACCTATCCACCCGATCTATGTGTGCTAGATCAACTGTAGAACGTGCTGGTATCTCAGACTTTTGTCTACACCTTACATATTTCCTATGGATTGCCTTTTGAAGTCCATGTTTGAGTACATAGTCTAAACCTTTCCCTATGCTTAGAGTGTAACAATGGTGGCCTGAGCGCCTCTTTGTTGCTTTAGACGGATTAGCAAAGTCAACTAGTTCTTGGATTGAGTACTCTGTGTATTCCTTGTCTATGCCCTCAATAAAGAGCAAGGCACTAATAAGCTCCGATGCCACTACTGCCCAGCATGTCTCTGCGAGGTGAAAAAGTGATCATGAAGTTTTCCTTAAGCAAATATGTACGTGTAAACTTGAAAAGAGCTTTTACCGCAGGGTCCTTGATCTCTCATGTGACACATTTTTTCCTCCCAATCCGTAGCTAATAGGCTATTCGGGACACGCTGAAATAGTGAGGAGAAAGTCTTTCCTTTTAAGTTGGCATAAACCTTACATATAATTGAAAACGAATGAAAGGTAGTAAGGTCCATGCCATTACCTGTGATACACGCCAGCGTGCATATACTGCTTCGCATACCTCCTCAACCTTGATGCCAGATTTAGGAGTTGTTGCCATTATTTGCGACAATATACCAACTGGTATGATCTCGAAAATGTAAGAAAGAAGCTGCACATTTGCTCGAGATACCGCTAACAGTTCCTGTTCAAACAAGGAACCATGTTTCGACTACAATCAGTATAAGGTATTTTTATCAGTTTTTCTCAGTCTTATGGATTCACTTACTTTGGGTTTACATTTTTGCTTGTTCTCCTGCGGATAGAGAAAAAGTCAGAAACCATGAATCTTGATTTACAGAGGGTTGTTGTTTCTAAATTCTAACACACCCACCCACAAAACGGAAACCAAAAACAAGATAAACGCTACTACATAAGCCAAGTATTAGTAGAATCCATTAATCTGACTCAAACTGTAAGGAAGTTTAGTTTCAATTCTTCTAAACCCGATCAATTCCACAATAACCTAGGATCCCTGCTCAGAACAGAACATACCAAAGAAAGAAAGAAAGAAAGAAAGAAAGAAGAGATGGGATCCAATTGTTTCACTACACTACGCTGGCTAAACCTAACTGTTACGTACGTTTGCTATACTTGCTGTACACGGAATGCAAAGAAAGGGAGAGAAAAAAGATTGAAAAAGAAGAAGAAGACGTTACAACAAGCGGGAATTGAAGATTGGGTACAATTTCCATATATGTATGAAATGTATAGAGTTTTAATTGAATAGTTTTGTTTTTACTCAAGTAACCCTGCATTCTCAAACTTATATATATTTGACTCATAACTTCCTTATTGTGGAAATCTAAACCGAATGATCTGGCTTACCGTTACCGATATAAAGTTATAGACGACGGCGTAAAGCAATCGTTTATAATGGGACTCTGATGGGCCTTTCTTAGGCTTTATGTTGCTGTAAACCCAAAGCTTGAGGCCTGATTTGGTTAAATTTAGTATATCAAATTTTGATAATTTATTTATGCAAAACCCAATAATAATTTTTCAATATCTTCTACTTGTTCTCCTCCGTTGCCATCCCGCAAGCAAAATCGACGAAGAAGACGATTACCAGGTTCGCGACGATTTCTCAATTTCTTCTTCTACTTGTCTCTGTTCGCTTTTATCTTAGCCATCGTAGATCTAACTTCTTATTGGCTGAAATTGTTTAGGAGTTTGCAAATCTTCGTCTATGGTTCTTTTTATATATGGATTTTCAAAATTTCAGTTGTTCCTCCTCATGTGATTTGATTGATACATTTTTAGCCATTATAAAATGTGTATATCAGGGTTTTGTGTTGTCAATACTGCTGACGACCCACATATGTTTCCTGTCATGTAGAGTTTTAGGATATGGTAGCACTCGAACCCGAACCACCGCAAGTTGAAGAGACCACCGTGTCTTCTTCGTATGATCCGGTAATTAGTTCCGGTTTTATACCGAAAGAAGAATGGTATGCCGCTGTACACTACAATCCACCATCTGGATGGACTGACGAATCTGATGATGAAGTTGACCCTGTTTTGGAGCAAGAGTACTATAACCAAGTTTGGGACTCCGATGTAAATCTTTTTTCACCTAATCTCAATTGTTATTGATGTCTTTATGCTTGGGATGTGGTCGTTTTTCTCGTAATGAGATTTGTGTTTCTGAATATATTGTTTTGTAGGGATTTGATGTTAATATACGTATTTCTCCAAATATTTCATTCCATGTGTTCAACAACGAGAGGACTGTCGTGATGACACGGTTGGCATTTGTACTAGAGTGGGACTCCATTGGTACAATCTTCACAAGGTAACCCACTACTTGTTGTGTTCTTTCTTTCTCTCTACATATGGGTTTTGACCTTCATCTATACAATCTCTGATTTTAGGGATCAAACCTTCAGTTGGTGCACGTTGATAAATATATTTCTAGGTTCTGTGCGCTTATGACTTACCATATAACTGCCCAAGCTATTGATCCTGCCAACGATTCACGTTTCACTTTCCAGACATGTGTTACAAGTTCTAAATGTAAGAACGACGAAGATCTGAGGATAGTCGCTGAAGTTTGTAGAATTAAACCCAAAATTCAAGGTGACTTCATGTGTGGTTTTGATTGGTCTGGGTTGTAAATTTTTTCGTAGTCATCGTAAATTTGTAGTCTTGATGATTCTGGAAAATGTTGTAAACAGGTACTGGAGATGAAATAAAGCTATGGGATGACGAAGCAATAGATGATTTATACAAAGGCAATCTATCTGAGTGGGTTGCACTTGATGCTTTGATGTCATCCAGTGAGCATGATCAGTTTTATGAGATGCAAGAATCAGATATCCGAGAACACAACTGGCTTAATCTGTACACTGAAGCTGCGTTTTACTCGCTGTGGCAAGGACATGTGGCAAGTCTCGAGTCTTGTGTGCCTCTGCAAATAAAGAAGGTCATTGTACAGACTCGTGAAGCTGTGGAGTCAAAGGAAAAGCTCAAGGCTGGGAATGCGACCTTCTACATTTGTTTCAGAGGCTTGAATCCTCCTCATGGTTCACCTCAAGATCACAGAGCCATTGTAAGAAGAACCGTCGATGGGATTCCAGGACATGTTTGTCTTGAGTTTAAATGTTGGCTCGAGGATATGTGAGGCCGCTCTGTTAACTTACAAGTTTTGCAGCCTGAGATTTGTTAGCTATCTTTAATTCTTGCTGTTTTATTTTGTTTTATGTTGCAAATGTAATATACTACTGAAAAATCGATCCTATCAAAATTACCGTCTTGGTTTAAAGTTACTAATGGGTGAAACGGTTAAACCCAAAATTGTTTGATCAAAATATTCATATCAATTGAATTACCCACTAAGAGAAATTTTATTTTCTATCTGATTTACTTATGAAGCCAAATGATTCCGTGTCGTCTAGGTTATTTGGCAGCAAACATGGGGACGAATCAAGAAAGACTTATTTATGTTTTGGAAGAAGGAATGTACGCATATTTGGTTGATGTTTTTACATGCCTGAGCTTTTGGTTACATATGTAAAAGTTCATGTTGGTGCTACTTATCTTTTTTTGTCTCCCAGATAAAGGTTAAGTTTGCTACGCCTTTAGAGATCAAGAAGGTCGTTGTGCAAACTCATGAAGCCATAGAATCGAAGGTAAAGCTAGGCCGGGAATGCAAATTTTACATTAGTTACAGTCCCTGTGGTCTGATCAAAGATCACCGAACTGTGGTAAGAAAAAACACAGATGGTGATCCAGCACACCTTTGTCATGAAGTTAAGAGGTGGTTCGAGACATGTTAGCTTAAAATGTCCAGACGTTTTCGAACAGAGGTTGTTTGTATTCCTAATTTCCCACATCTTGAGAGATGGCACATTCTATAAACAAGATTTCTGAAGTTGTTTTCAATAACATTAATTTTCTCGGTTTCTATCTCAGTTTGGTCTAAAGATTATGTGTATACATGAAGTGTTTGGATCTGGATGTTATTAAGCCACCAGGAGTTTTCTTGAGTAAACAACGTACATAGGATCTGAACGCCCTGGATTTGGAGATATATCAACAGCCTGGATTGATCACAAGTTGGAACGAGTTCATCACCAAGAAACATGGAAATTAATGCTCTTAAAAAGGATTCTAATAAGGTGTGTTGATGAAATATACAGAAATACCTGAGGAGATTCGAATCCTCCAGCGTAGTGAAAGTATGATCCAACAATGAGGGCATGATCTGCGTCACCAGTTGATGTCCATATCGATATTGCTTTAGTAAAGAAGCAACGGTTTGAAAAGCTGCAAAGAAAGATAAGAGGAAATGAGCGGGTTGACACCATGTGAATATGCATAATATTACTGTGTCACAAAATTTGAGTTTAGGTTAAAGAGAACCTCATTAGAGCTAGTCCTCCGGGCTTGAGGATTCTGTTCATTTCCCTAAAAACTTCAAGTGGCTTTGTAAGATAATCCACACTTACCTGTTCAGATGCCAAGAAACATACCAATTTGTAAGAGCTTGAGATTCAATTACAAAATTCAAGTTTTAGAGATGTTAAAAAGAATGCAAGTGTGGTCTTACCACATTGGTAATAACTTGGAAAGAATTGTCTTCAAAAGGTAGCTTTGGATTGAGATTTAAGTCTTGGACTATGTACTCTGTGAGAACCTGAGAGAGACAATAAGATCCTATCATCTGATGATCCACCTCATCTCTAAGTAGTAAATACATAATATTGAATGTTCTTTACCGGATTGCGCTTAAGCTCTTCTTCATTCATACCCATCCCAACTATTCGTTCTTGCTTATATCCTGCTGGATAATGGCTGACCTATGTAATGTAACATCATAACAGCCAATAATCTAACTTCAGATGATTCTTAATAAGAACAATTGACACACTAAAAAAGGATTTGCAGTTTGTACATACCCAACTGCTACACATATCAAGTATGCTCACTCCAGGAGTATCGCTCTGAGGCAAAACCTTGGAGTAATACTTTGTCAATGCAGCTATGGCTGGATCATCAATGTGTGTCACAAACCTTGGAGCTTCATAGAATGTTGAATCAGATGACCTTAGGGAAAGTTTGGGACACATGTCAACAAGACCTCAGTATATTTCAAAACAAAACTATGACTCAATTATGCCTTACAGAGAGCAGAACAGAGTAAGACTATAACAAAACCTTAGAACTGTAATCTTACTCATCGTATCGTTGGAAATCTTCTTCTTTAAATGGGAAAGTCTCAGGCCAATCCACCTTATTCAACGCCTGAAACCAAGGAAATGGGTTCAAATTTCATAAAGCTACAAACTTTGAACAACTAGCCTACATTTCGATTTTTTAAATTGCCAGAGTCAATGATAAACCCAAATCCCTAAAGCTACAAACTTCAACAAGCTATTGAATCGAAACCCTGGTTGAAGCGAAAGTGAAATAGACCTGTTCGACGGGAGAAGGATTCGTCTGCCTCGCGGAAGCAATGAAAGATTTACCGCCAAAAGTACCGGACATGTTGTTGTTCATCCACAACGAAACGCCGCCAAAACCACCGAGAACTACCCGGCGACGTGAAGAAGCGCGAATGCAACGGTGGAATGGTTTCGAAGCAGTCGTTAGGAGATTGAGAGCAGGGTAAGCTCGGAGGAAACGGGAATTTCCGGTGGAGGAGAGAAACGGAGGCAGAGAATTGGATCTGAGGCTATGAAAATTACAAGTTTTGGACATTGTTTCGTAGATTGTTGGGTTTTGTCTGATTTGCAAAAAGGTTTGAACTTTTCAAGACGGAACAACATGACGATGAGATGATGTGTCGCACATATCGATCGATGAAGATGACGCTTCGAGTCTAGTGATCCAAACCACTCTTACGTGGTCGTTTCTCTTTGTTAGGGGCTTTTCTTTATTTTTACAAAGTTTTGGGGAGTAACTGTAAATAAACCAAAAATTTCTCTTCTCATTTATTTCTCTTCCTGAAAAGTTTCGTGAAAAGTTTCAATCCATAATTCACAAAAAGTTAACTGGACTTAACTTAAGAAAATAAAATCATATGAACTTTGGATTTTTGAGTTGTGTAAGCTTATTTTTCGAATAAATCATACATTCAATTCAAGTTCAAAACTCAAAATGATCTAGCCAAAGTACTCATTTCTGAATAAGATTCAATTTCAAAGACAAGTGACGATCCATGTATACTTGTTTTTATATTGTCACAATTTCATACACTATTGTCCCAATTTTTGTTTGTTTTACTATTCATACCATGAACTTGTGACTAATTAATTAATTAAGACTACTAAAGTAATCCTAAATACTTAAAATCGTACATGCATGTATTTGTTTTGGAAAAATGGTTCATGCATGAGTCATCATGGGCTAGTCTTGATGACGAATACAGTCAAAATCTCGTATGTAATTTATATTATTGCGTGTGCATGTATCTTTACTTACGATGTAAATACACCATTTGAAAAAGCATTCATATACACCTAATTATGAGATGGCTAATGAGTCCATAGGCACAATCACCTTTTTAATCATCTTAAGGTTGCGTCTGTTGTTGACGCAAAAACCATTTTAATTTTTTATATTACAATTTAATTAAACCATTAAAATGTTACTATGAATAAAATTTTAAGGACTACTAGTCTCCACTACATAATTTTTTATTTAATATTTACTACTCTTCATGACATTACATTTTATAACAAGAAAATTAACCTAACTGCTTTGATTAAAAAACTATTTCATGAGTCTTGGCAGTCACAATCACCTTTTAATTTTATCTTGTAATTCACACGGTATTATTCTCATTTGTTTGGCTTATACGAATGACGTAAACATGCACGATTATTCAATAAGCACAGAGACACAAACACATCTATATAAAGAGGTAAACACGTTATCTCACTTCTCATCTCATTTCCAACTCTCAACATAAAATATCATCAAACACACGATCCGAAACCAGAGAATGGCAGAAAAGCCCAATTTCGAATCTTATTTCCAACCTCCCAACATGAAATCTCAAAACACGACTATAGCAAAAGATGCGTACAAGTTCGTTTACACTGCCAACGAAGCAGCATCAGAAGGCGTCACCGAACCCAAGAGACTTCCAATGCTGATCAAAAAGACGATGTCACTCGCTCGGGCTCCAATCTCTACGTACAAAGTCGGAGCCGTTGGGCGCGCATCATCGGGTCGGGTCTACTTAGGAGTCAATGTCGACTTCCCAGGTCTTCCTCTTAACCAATCCATCCATGCAACGCAGTTCCTCGTCACCAACCTTGCCCTCAACTCCGAGGAAGGCCTCCGTCAATTAGCCGTTGGTGTCTCTACCGACGGCATCGAGATCGGCGCGCCGTGCGGAAACTGCCGCCAGTTTCTTTTGGAGATCAGCAACGCACCTGACATCAAAATCCTATCTAGATCAAAGCGTGTAGAAGCATCATTCACGACCCTTAAGTGCCTCTTTTCAGACAGATTAACCCCGGACCAGGTCCTCCCAAAGGGTACCCCTCTCCTTCTCGACAAGCGCGATAACTACCTGAGCCTCCCGAGTCCTGTCCAAGGAGAGATCTGCTCAGAAACAGATTGTTCCCATTTGAAGTGTAGGGCTCTAGCCGCGGCAAACAGTTCGTTCTCTCCGTACACTGACTCTCCGTCGGGAGTGGCACTGCTTGACAACGAGGGGAACGTGTACCGTGGATGGTACATTGAATCAGTGGCGGCTATCCCTAGTTTGGGGCCAGTACAAGCTGCGCTGGTTGATTTTGTGGCTCGTGGCCGAGGCAAAGGGTTCGATAAGATCGTCGGAGCGGTGCTGGTGGAAAAAAGTATTGCCAATGTGAGGCAAGAGCGCACCGCGAAGATGATTTTAGAGACTATAGCAGATCCCAACTGCGATTTCAAGGTCTTCTATTGTAAGGACGATCTCGGACAAAAACTGATGACCACTAGGTTTCGTTTTTAATCTATCATAATTTTGCTATGTTTGGTTGGGTTCATGAAACCTTTTAATAATGTCAATATGATAAAATCATAATTATGCTGTTTTATCTTTGTGGGTTTATCGTTCGTGTTACCTTTTAGTAATTTCAATAAAAATAATATATTCATAACCATCTAAAATCACTTTTGCTCTTATAAATTTCAACTTACAAATATTATTTGTGAGTTGCTTCTCTTCCAGAAATGTAAACAAAAGCTTTTTTCATTGTTTTCTAAAAAGTATTATAAAAAAATGCCTTTGAATATGAATCTCCATTAATGAGTTCTTTTTTTTTTTTGAAAGTCTCATTTGCAAACATATCAAGGTTGGGACCATTGGCCACTGGCAAATGTCTTTTATGTGCATAACTGAGGAACAATAAAACTATCTCAGAATTATAGAAGAGTTGATTTTTTTTCATAATATGTATTGGTATAACAACTTCATTCTAAACCCTGAAAATGTCTAATTACAAAAGTATGATGATGTATTATATCCCCTAGATATATGAACATAAAAAATGGCAAAAAATGATGTGAGCAGATTTGTCTAATTACAAAAGTATAAAGGTCTATCATTTTGTAGAATTAGATATCGAACCAACTTGACTTTATTGATTTATGAACTTGTGTATTTATACAAGAGATATGACCTCTAAAATAAGCCCTAATCCTATACACTTTCGGGCTGCTAATCCTTATCACAATAAGAAGATAAACATAACATAATATACGAACTTATCCTCAATACTCCCCCTCACGTTGGAGTGTGAAGATCTTGAACGCCCAACTTGGACATAATGTAATAAAACTGATCGCGACCGAGAGCCTTTGTGAAAATATCAGCCAGTTGCTCCGTGGTTCGAACATGTTGTGTAGAAATAATGCCATCACGAACAGCATGACAATCGTTCTCTATATGCTTAGTACGTTCATGAAAAACTGGATTGGCGGCAATATGGATAGCCGCTTTACTATCACAATACAAACGAGCTGGCGCAGCTTGGTCGATGCCTAATTCCTTTAACAACTTGCGAAGCCATTTGATTTCCTTAAGGGCATATGACATTGCCCGATACTCAGCTTCGGCGGAAGAATGAGAAACTGTGTTTTTTTTCTTAGTTTTCCAAGAAATGGGGGAACCACCAAATAACACAACATAAGCACTGAGAGAACGACGAGTCAGCGGACAAGTACTCCAATCCGAATCACAATAAACCTCCAAAGTTAAATCGACAGTGGAGTGTAGTAAAATCCCTTGACCGGGACAACCTTGCAAATAACGTACCACACGTAACGCAGCATCCATGTGAGCTTCTCTCGGAGTTTGCATAAATTGCGACAACACATGAACCGAATAGGACAGCTCCGGCCGAGTATGAAGCAAATACAACAAGCGACCAACAAGACGACGATATTGTCGTGGCTCCTTAAGTAATGGACCATCATCAGTGACAAGATGATGATTTTGCTCTAAAGGAGTAGAAGCTGGTCGAGAACCGAGATCACCACTATCCTTAATGATGTCAAGTGCATATTTTCGTTGAGAGAGAAAAATGCCCTCAGAGCCACGACTCACCTCAATGCCAAGAAAATATTTTAGCTTCCCCAAGTCCTTCATAGAGAAACAACGACTTAAGTAGTCTTTAAACTTCTGAACCATAGAAGCATCATTACCAGAAATGAGGAGATCATCAACATAGATCAAAACGCGAATATCAATGCCCTTTTTGGTGTAAGAAAACAAAGAGTAATCATCGTAGGATTGCACAAATCCAAACCGTAAGAGCGAATCAGAAAGCTTTTTAAACCAGCACCGAGGAGCCTGTTTCAAGCCAT
>NW_006238917.1:4215352-4216905 GCF_000375325.1 Capsella rubella | reverse complement strand
CTCTTGTATAAATACACAAGTTCATACATCAATAAAGTCAAGTTGGTTCGATATCTAATTCTCCACCACTGGTATTGTCGGCTATGTTATCGGGAGGAACCTCTGCTTCGTGAACTAGAGGAAAAACAGGAGCCGGAGGAACAGTAACCGAACTCCCCCTGGCTTGAGAAGATGGAAGCAACCAGTCACCGTCATGGACAAGCACGGGTGAAGGGGTAACTGTCGGAGAGGTAGAAGATGTTGAATAAGGAAACACATCCTCTTGAAAGACAACATCCCGAGACACTAAAAATTCATCACGTTCCAAATCAAACACTTTCCAGCCTTTTTTTCCAAATGGATAACCGACAAAAACACACAAACGACTTCGCTGTCCAAATTTATCTTTATCACGAGTGAGACGGTGGACATAACATGCAGCACCAAATACTCGAAGCTGCTCATAATCCGGTTTACGATCGTGAAGAATTTCATAAGGAGTGCGACCAGAATGAACTGAAGATGGAGTTCGGTTGATCAAATATGCAGCAGTAAAGATAGCTTCTCCCCAAAACTTGATAGGCAAACTAGCCTGAAATAACAATGCCCGAGCAACATTAAGAATATGACGATGCATCCGTTCTACACGTCCATTTTGTTGAGGAGTAGCGACACATGATGTTTGATGAATGATACCAACAGAACGAAAATGAGAGGAGAGACACATGAATTCCGTCCCGTTATCACTTCGAATTATCTTGACAGATTTGCCGAACTGTTTTTCCGTGTACTGCAAGAAATTTGTAAGAACCCCTCGCACCTCAGATTTCTCAAGTAAAAGATAGGTCCATACAGCTCTTGAATAGTCATCAACAATTGTTAGAAAATAAACGGCTCTACAAGAGGAAGGTACCCGATACGGACCCCAAACATCACAATGAATCATTGAAAAACAACTTGTGGTTTTATTAATACTATCGGGAAAAACAGCTCGTGTTTGTTTAGCTTGAAAGCATATGTCACAAGACGGAGAACTAATGGAAGAAGATGAACTAGAAAACCAAGGTAAAGCCGAGAGCACTGTAAAACTTGGATGTCCTAAACGCCGATGCCATAAAGCTTGGTCAGGAACAACTTTTGCCACATGTATCTTTGCTGTAGCAACATCCGTAAGAAAATACACACCGTCACGCTCCTCACCGCGTCCAATCATAGTCTTCGAGAACCGGTCCTGTAAATAACAAAGAGTGTCAGTGAAAAGGGCAAGACACTTAGTTTGTTTCAATATTTTTGAAACAGAAATCAATGTGCAGTTCAAAGAAGGCACAAAGAGAACATTAGTCAACTTGACTTTGTTGGAGAGTGGAAACACCCCCATGCTTACAGCAAAAGCTTTACTACCATCAGCAAAACCAACCGGACTTGGTGATAAAGGAACGATATCGGTTAGAAGAGATAGTGTGCCAGTCATGTGATGCGAGGCACCCGTATCCAAAATAACATCACCAAATTTAATCTTACCGGACAACTTATCAGAATTCTCAGTACTAGAGATCTTGTTGCTGGACTGGTTA
>NW_006238917.1:4154423-4215252 GCF_000375325.1 Capsella rubella | reverse complement strand
AGAGAGAGCTTGAAGTTGTTCTGGTGTGAAGTCGGGAAAAACAGAGGAGTTGGAGCTAGTTGCGTGTGCAGCAAGAGCTTGACCTCGTCCGCGACCATTACCGGTTGAACCACGACCACCGCGACCACGGCCACCGGAACCACGACCACCGTTATTCTTTTCAGCTCGCTCAATCCACCAGTCCGGGAAGCCGACGAGCTGCCAACATCCTTGTTTCTCGTGACTGGTACGACCACAATGAGAGCAGGTGACACGACCTTTTCCTACAACCGAATCGGATTTGTTTACCTCGGAACGAGCAAGAAAGCCCACAGCCTCCTCCTTTTGTTCACGGAGTCGACCAGAAGCCAACCGTTGCTCTTCTCTAATAACACGACTATAAGTCTCTTCAAGAGAAGGAAGAGGATCCAAGGCAATCAAAGAAGAACATAGACTACCAAATCGAGACTCATCAAGATTTAAGACGAACTGATGCACCTTTTCGTTTTCCCAGTCCTTTGATGGAGCCGACGTTGCTCCACAAGTACACAAGCCACAAGAACACACGGTGATAGGCTTGTAGATTAAATATTCCTCCCACAAGGAAGATAATCTGCCAAAATACTCATCCACGGGCTGACCATCCTGTCGACACGTCGCGATTTGAGCTTTGAGTTGATGAAGACGAACATTGTTTCCAACAGAGAAACGTTGCTTCAAGGCATTCCACAATTGATGAGCATTAGCGATGAACGTGACAGTGGATTTCACCTTGGAGTCAATGGAAGTCCTAATCCAACCAACGATCATGGAGTTAACTGTCATCCAATCTTCGAACTTCGAATCGTTAGGAGGTGGTTTAGGAATTGAACCGTTGATGAAACCAGTTTTGCGTTTAGCTTGGAGTGCGTTCTTCATCTCTGTTGCCCATTCATTATAATTGGGACCGGTTAACACAACCGATGAGATCATAGCCCCTGGATTGTCGGAGCTTGACAAGGTATAAGGAGACACCACTGATGTATCCGGTGGCTGCACTGCAGGACGTGACGATGATGAATCTTCAAGAGACATCGTTACTTGTCACACAAGAAAGAAAATTTTGAACAAAGAACAGAAATTTTGAAGTTGTTTTTAGTTAGATCTTTAGCTCTGATACCATGTAGAATTAGATATCGAACCAACTTGACTTTATTGATGTATGAACTTGTGTATTTATACAAGAGATATGACCTCTAAAATAAGCCCTAATCCTATACACTTTCGGGCTGCTAATCCTTATCACAATAAGAAGATAAACATAACATAATATACGAACTTATCCTCAATACATTTCAACTTGAAGAGTAACTTCCATGGTAATAAGTTAAAATTCATGACTTATGAAATTTAAGAAAGTGGGATTTGCTAAAAATAGATGAAGGTTGAACATTTTCTGAGAATTGTGATCAGATAAATTGACTTTTCTGCTCTGTTCACATCATCTTGATTGATTTGATCATTCTTTGTGGCATGTTAATAAATAACAATCACATGTACAAATTGATAAATGTAGCGTATACTATTTGATAGTATAACGTACATATGTTCATAACATGACATTTTTAATTATATGGTTTAAGCTTTGAGCGTGTTAGTTTCGAGAAAATATAACTAATTTCAGTTTTAACTAGTTTACACAAAAAGAACTCAATATCATTGGTGTGGAAAGTTTGCAATTTCATAGACAAAGTGAAGATGTACATCGTCATGGACTCAATTGACTAGATATATTTTTCGTGAAAGACTCAAAGTCTCAAAGATTCATTATCATTTTGAATGAATTTTCTAACTTTTAATTATGTTTGGATTAACTGATAATACGATCTGTAAACAACAGTTAATGAATTCATACTCATACATATAACTTGGTTTAAATATAAGTATATAATAGATCTAGTAGTTTGATCATACAAATACTTGTTAATATTATGGATATTTCAAATATAAGTTGCAAGTCGAATTAACCACATAGCAACGATTACTGAAGATATAATTAATCATCTTCTTCCCCTCTTCGGCGTTGATTAGGTATGCTCCAACAGATAACCTCGAGGCGCATGTGTCCTGGTTTCCCATCCATTGTCTTCCGTACAACTCCCCTATAATTGGCCTCCTTACCTGTCACTGGATCATTTCGACATCCAAAACTTACGTAGAAGATTGCATTAGCCGCCTTGAGCTTCTCACACGGCTCTGTTTCAGCTTGATCTCCTCGAGTTTCCACAACAACCTTTTGAATCTCCAATGGTAGGCATTCCGCAATATCGTCCGGGGTAAAAAAAATTTTAAAAAATGAGGAAAAGATTACATAGGGTAGTTGGTCATTATTTCTCCAAGAGTGTGGTTCTTCACCACGTTCCTTTCGCAACTACATCAAAATGAACACCAAAATTAGTTGCAAAACATATGTAGGATTATAGTTACAAAACATATGCAAAACATATGTAGGATTTTAAAAAAATCAGCCAAACATGCATTATCGAATTATCAAGAAAATATATCAGAAAGGCACCATGTCACGTATTCGGGCAAACTCAGGATCATCGATAGATACTCCACCAGCCTTCTCCACACTTCTCTTCATCTCTGATCCAACGATTTCGAACTCTAATTTTCTTAAGTTATTTTGAATAAGACTTAAGATGATATTGGTTTATGATTTACAGTATATAGTGTTTTAGTTACGCAAAATCCATTGTTATTAAATCTAGATTTTGTTAAATTCTGTTAAAGGTTTTTGTTAGTAAATTATTAATTTCTAAAAATTTCATCTAAAAATCTTTATAAATTAAATTAATTATTATAAAATTATGAAAGTATCATTAAAATAAAGAGATTGTTTATGAGACATTTCAAGATTAGAGAAATTTTCTTTAACATTTGTTTAGAATTATTTATTTTCTATAATTTTATTAAAGCTATGAAAAGTCTTTTGTAGAATAGAATCCAATCTCTTATAATAAGATAGGCGTTTAAGTAAGAGGAGTGAAAAAGGAAAAAGAGAAACATATGGTATGAATTAATGATGAATACAAAAATTAATTACGAACCAATTATTGTGAGATATTTTTCTTTGAGATATTTTAAGTTTAATTGGGGGTTAATTATGGCGGAAACATCATCAAAGTCCTTTTAGGAGAGTTGATGCGTAAGCGAAGGGAAAAACGAAAGGCAGAACAAGAGATATGGGGTGGTGATGATGTTCCATCCGCTCCCCACGGCCTGCAGCTGGATTCTGACTTGCACTGGATCAATCAACTTCTACGTAACTTTAAAAATGTTGTGGAGTCGACTTAATTAGATTCCAAAACAATGATACTAAAATTGCGGTCAGGTGTACTTCAAACAATGATACTAAAATCGTGATCAACTGTCCAAAACAACCGGTTGCATAAAAGAGGTATATTCAGTTGAATCTACCAGCCAATCAAAATGTAGAGTTTAGTCAAAACAATATTCCCACGTATATGATAATTAGGATGATACTTGTCACTTTTCATACACCACTTAGCACTTGTCGTAATCTGAAACTTCTCCTTGACACATTTCATCATCATTATCATCCACCTCACTGTTCTCATGTGACTCCTTCAGTTCCGTCCGCCACTGCATCAAAAATCAAACTCCACAAATTATTAGAACCGAGAACAGTGACTCCACAAACTATAGTTCTTATTTCTTTGTGGCATGTTATAAATGAAAAATCACATATGTGCAAATTACTAATATATGATACCATTCGAAAATAAAATGTGAGCTCGTTTTCAGCATGTGGTACTTAAGAAAAAATAATATCATATGACATGGTTTAGACTTTGAATGTTATGAGTTTTATTTTTCAAGAAACTCATGTAAATGATGTTAAACTGGTCTACCCAAAGCACCCATAATTGTAAGGACGTTTCAATTTCGAATAAATAGTTAAGCTCGATGTATACATATCATGGACTTCAGTATTTTTGGATATATTCCTTGTCACAGTCTCACACAGTATGAAATCAATTTACTTACCGTTTTATGAAATTTATATACTCAATCTTTATTTTGTTTTTCTATCCATCACCATGAAAATGTGACTAACTAAACTAAAAAAAAAAATCAATCCTTTACTAATATAATTTTGGACATGTTACTTTACGAATAAATAGGTTGCGTATGTGATTAATTTCTTTTTTATCTACATTACTAGTCCACCCATCGAAAATGTTACTAATTAAGAGTTAGAGACAACTGAACCATAATTTTTCCACCACTCTTCATTACCTAACTCTATAGTAAACAAGAAAATAACCCTAACTATTTATTCAAAAAGATGGTTTATCAGTGCTTGGTTATCCAAACCATCAATATCACCTTTTAATCTTGGTTGCGTAAGTCAAAATCCACCATATTAACTTTTAATTCATCTATATTGCTATTCAAACCATCAAAATGTTTGTAATTACGAGTTAAGGACTATTGGGCAATATTTTACCACCATTCATTACATTAATTTCTTACTAAATTATAAAAATTGACCCTAACTAATTTGCATAAAAAGAGATTTCATAAGTCTTAGATAGTCACAATCAAACTTTTTTTTTTTGTTATGTTGTAGTGGATAGGTTGCGTATGGAATAATGTAAATTAAACACAGATGTTAAAAAGTACTTTCACAAGAAGCGCACAGACGCAACGCACCTCTATAAATAGGGAAGGAGACGCTTCTCCACTTCACATCTCATTATTTCCCAATCTCTCTCCTTAACATAATAGATTTCTCAAAAACACGATCTGAAATCAAAGAGAGGAAAATGGCACAAGAGAACAAGTTCGTTTACACTCCCAGCGAAGCAGCAGAAGTAGGCATCCACGGCCCCAAAGACCTTCCAAAGCTGATGGACAAGGCCATGTCACTCGCTCTGGTTCCAGTCTCCAAATTCGGTGTCGGCGTCGTTGGACTCACATCAAAGGGTGAGGTCTACATAGGCGTCAATGTCGAACTACCAGGTCTTCCTCTTCACAACTCCATCCACGGTGAGCAATTCCTCGTCACCAACCTCGCTCTCAACTCCGTGGAAGAGCTCACTCACATAGCCGTCTCCGCTACCGGCTCCATCTTCGGTGCGCCATGTGGCCACTGCCGCCAGTTTTATCAAGAATTGGGCACCCCGCCTGCTGTCAAAATCCTGATCAAAAAACCAGAAGACGGCATAGACGAGTTCGTGAGCCTGGAGAGCCTCATGCCGGAGAGATTCGGCCCTGATAGTCTCCTCCCGGCAGGTTCTCCTCTCCTTCTTGCGCAGCGCGATAACAGACTCGTCCTCTTGGACAACTCTGAAGAGATCTGCTCAGATCGAGAGGATTGTTCCCATCCAAAGTGCAAGGCTCTAGCAGCGGCGAACAGATCGTACGCGCCGTACAGCAAATGTCCGTCGGGAGTGGCGCTGAAGTGCGGTGATGAAGTGTACAGAGGATGGTACATTGAATCTGTTGCGTATAACCCAAGTTTAGGGCCAGTTCAAGCTGCACTGGTTGATTTCGTGGCTCGTAGCGGAGGCAAAAAGTTCGAGGAGATCACTGAAGCGGTGCTGGTGGAGAAGAAAGATGTGGATGTGAGTCAAGAGGCCATGGCGAAGATTGTCTTGCAGAAGATAGCTCCTGGCTGCGTTTTCAAAGTCCTCCATTGCTACGATACCAAGAAACCAGAATAAATTTGAATCATATTTTCATGATATACAGTATGAAGAGATGATATTATTATGGAAAATAATACGCCAGTAGAGGATTAATTAATACACTGGTCTGCGTTATTAAACTCTTTTATTATCCTGTCTTAACTATTATGAATGTCATCAGTACGATACAATCATAATTATGTTATGTGTTAACCTTTCGATAAAATCAATATAACCCTATAGTTATACACCATGATTTGTTTTCTTTTTGGGTTCATTTTACATTTTAGTACTATTGCCAATGATCTTATATTTTATATAACATTTAAGTACTATTGCCAAGTAATCTTACGATCTTAAATCACATTTCACTTACATATGTCACATTTCAATTTTTTTTTCCATTTTGCATGAATCGCCATTAAAGAGTAAGATAAAAAGTTTCATTTGAAAATATATATATCAAAGTAGAGAATAATGTGGTCAAATTACCACTGACATATTTTTTTACAAAGTGGACAATTGAGGAACAGTAAAGTTATCTTAAAACTTTGATTGAATATAATATACATTGCATTTTTCATAAAAGATGGTGCATTACAACTTCTTCCTGAACATCTAAAAGTCGTCCAATTGCAAAAGTACATCATACCATAATTACCATAACAATTAGCAAGCAGAAGATGCCAGGAGATAAGTCTGATCTGCAAAAGTATAAAGATGTATCATTTCAACTTGATCAGTAACCTCCAAGGTAATAAGTTAAAAGTTATGAGGTTCAAGAAAGTGGGATTCGCTCAAAATAGTTAAGGTTGAAATTTTGTTGACAATTTGTGACATAGTGATTTCTCTGTTCTTTTCACGACATCGTGCGTGCGCATGTGATTTTGATCTTAATTTTGTTATTTATGTTCATCATTATTTCTTTGTAGCATGTTATAAATAGTTGTCCATTCATACTTAGCTTCACTTGAAAAATTATTTGAAAACTTAAGAAAAAAACTGATATGGCATAGTCTGAATTTTGAACTTGTCAGTTGTGTTAGATTCTTCTTTGCATTTTTCCCGAAAAAATCATATTTACATAAAATCGTTTTGAGTTTCAAAGACAAACTGAAAAGTGATGTACATTAGTGGATTTTGTTATTATGAAAGATACTTCTTGTTATAGTCTCACACGCTATGCAGTTGATTTAATTATCATTTGATGAAAAAAAAATCTCATAACATGAAAAGTGACTAATTAAAGACTAGTAGTATATAAGTTTTATTTTATTTTCACCATTCTTCAGTAAATTAGTTTCTACAAAATACTAAAGTAATCCTAACTAATAAAAAGCGAATTTGCTTAAGTCATGAGCCATCATCATTAGTCTTGACAACGGATACACTCACAATCTCGTTTATAATTTGTATTATTGCGTGACGTGTGCATGCCTTGCCATTCCTCATCACGTAGAGGTAGGTTAAACACGCTATCTTAAAAAAGCACTATACAACAATACACATACATTCATCACATATCTACTATAATATATAGGATTTTTTTGTTTGTTCCTTTCAATAACTCAAATTAAACACATATTTCGGTATTATATATGTGATCCACCACCAAAATACGAGTAACGACTATGCTATAATCTACCGACATTTGAACAAATTTTACAAATAGATCTCTTAGTTTTTTTCCAATCTATAATTATTTAAACAATCAAAATGTTTCTAACTAAGGACTATTGAGCAATATTAATTAGTTGTGATAGACGTACCCACCATTTTTTAATCTACATTACTATTCAAAAATCAAAACCATCAGATTTTCAAAATGTTTCCAATTAGAAATGTTAAGGTCTTATATTTTACCTCTCTTATTTACATTACTTTATACCAAACTTAATAATCCTAATCAATTTGCTTTAAAAGATGGTAGATAAGTTTTGTTAGTCACAATCACCTTTTTTTTTTACAAGTGGTTACGTATGTGATTGACGTAAACACCATTTTAAGTTTTGTATTTATTACAATTCAAACCATCAAATTGTTATTAATTAATTACGAGTTAAGGAATATTGAACGAATATATTACCACTCTTAATTTAATATTTTACTAAACTACAAAAATAACCCCAAGTACGTTGCTTATAAAGTTATTTAATGAGTTTGGAGTGTCATTGTCACCTATTAGTCTTATAGTGTAGGTTTTGTATGCTAATGACGTAAACACGATTTTAAAAAGTACCTTTTAAAAAATCACAAAGTCACGACACATCTAGTATATAAATAGCTTAAAGACTTCCTTCCACTTCTCATTTCATTACCAATCTCTTAACATAAAATCTTAAACACGATCAGAAATCAGACAGATACAATGGCCTCACAACAAAACAAGTTCGTTTACACAACCGAACGAGCCGCATCCGAAGGCGTCACCGACCACAAGAAACTCCCGAAGCTAATCGAAACGGCAAGGAATCTCGCTATGGCTCCAATAAAAGCCGGAGCTGTGGGACTCGCATCATCCGGTCGGGTCTACTTAGGGGCCAATGTCGATTTTGAAGGCCTTTCCATCCACGCTGAGCAATTCATTATCGCCAACCTTGCCCTCAACTCCGAGCCAGAACTCACTCACTTGGTCGTCTCCGATGATGGCACAGTCTTCCGTGGGCCGTGCGACCGCTGCAGCCTGTTTCTTCAGGAGATCGACAATGCAGCTCAAATCGAAGTTCTAATCAAAAACGTAAACGAAGAAGACGGATCATTCAAGAGCCTCGAGAGCCACATGCCAGACAAATTCGGCCCCGACAGTATCCTTCCGGCAGAAGTCTCTCTCCTTATGCCGCGCGATAACCGTCTCGCTCTCTTCAATCACGATTCCTCCAGAAGGATCTGCTCAAATCAGAAACGTTGTTCACACCTGAAGTGCATGGCTCTAAAGGTGGCTCTAAAGGCGGCGAACAAATCATATGCGCCACACACCGAGTGTCCGTCAGGGGTGGCACTGATTTGCGAAGGGGACGTGTATGAAGGATGGTGCATCGAAACGGTGGCGTGTAACCTTAGCTTGGGGCCAGTACAAGCTGCATTGGTTGATTTCTTGGCTCGTGGAAAAGGCAAGGGGTTCGATAAGATCACCGGAGCTGTGCTAGTGGAGAAGAAGGGTGCGAAGGTGAGTCAAGAAGACATATCGACGATGCTCTTAAAGAAGATAGCAGCTCCAAACTGCGATTTCAGTGTCTTCCATTGCTACGAGCTGCCCAAAGAGAACACTTGGGATATCATGTAAAAAAGCTGCTGATGCATATTTTATATTCATACGAATATACGATGATATATAGATAAATGATGCATTATTGTGATAGATGTAGTAAATTACAATAAATAATAAGGAAACGAATAAGCCAATAGTGGAAATAATACATTCGTCTTGGTTACTAAACCTACTATAATAATAATAATCTAATTTCATCATAATTATGTTTCGTTTTCTTCTTTTTTTTTGCTGGGTCCATGTTACCTTTTAATAATATCAATGCAATATTCTTACGAACTCGAATCACTTTGCAATAATATATGTCACCTTCCGAATAATTTTGTACGTGAATTGCTTCTCTTCTAAAATGTGAACTTTTAATTGTGTGAGTTTTTTTTTATTAAACTTAATTTTTTCACAAAAAAAAAAATCATATATATTAAGTTTAAAATGTTCCACCCAAAGACCCCATTGGTTAGGAAGTTTATAATTTCAAGCACACAGTGAAAATCCATGCATATCATAGACTTGATTACTATTATTTATTTTGCTGGTCACAGTCTCGCACACAATGTATTCAACTTAAAGTAATTATCATTTTGTGAAAAAAAAATCTAAATTTTTTGATTGAATTATTTTAACGACACTCGATTACTTTGTACAAAACTACTAAAGTAATCCTAATAAAGCATAATGGTTCATGATGACTAATGAGTCATCCCGAGTCTTGATGACGGATACATTCACAAACTCGTTTAAATTTTGTAATCTTTTGTGTGCATGAGATTAATTACGTAAAAAGTAAACACGCCATTTAAAAAGTATTCAACATGCACACACATTACATTTGGAGTCATAGTTAGTTTGAAAATTTCAAAGAAAAAGGAATGGTTTATGTATGTATATATATATTTATCGTCTTAATTATCATAAATAACTCAATTAATACACGTCCTATAGTATTATCATAGGAATTTGTGTTATTTAATTTGTTGCAGGAATATATTACAATCTACCGCCGACAATTGAACGATCATTTTACGAATATAAATATTTTTTAATTAAAAAATCTGTATTACTATTTAAATTTTCAAACCATCAAAATATTACTGCTAAGACTACTTATTTTACTTACTATTATGTTTTCACCACATTTGTTTTATATTAAACCACAAAAAAAAAACTAAAAAAAGTCTCAATTGCAAATATGTCAAAGAATAATGTGGTCCACGCACAATTGTGGAACAATAGTACTATAGCAGAAATTCAGAAGAGCTGGAATTTCATTTAACAACAATAGTAAAATGCAAATTCAATAAAAGATGCTATTTGTTTCTGAATCCCTAAAAATATATTAAATCAAAAAAATAAAATTAAGTATAAAGCTGTATCATTTCCCTTAGATCAATAAAATTAACAACTAGCAATGGAAGCGTAGTCTAAATACAAAAGGCCCAAATACAATCTTACCACAAAAAAGGCCCAGATACAAACAAAACAATAAGGCTGTATCATTTTAACCTGAGCTGTAGTAACTAATAAGTCTGTAATAACCCACTAAACCCCTCCATGGTAAAAAAGTTCAAAGTTCTGATGTTCGAGAATCGAGAGAGTGGGATTTGCTAAAAATAGGTAAAGGTTTAAAAACTGAGACATACAAGTAATTTTTGCTGTTCTGTTCACATCATTGTAGACTAATAAATTTCTCAACCAAGTTCACTGTCAACCACTAGCTCTAACTCTAATCACGCAAGTTAAGATCAACATGGCGAAACAAATGTTATTGATTATTACTAAGACAGTCTTTAAGTAAGACTATTCAGTTGGGTGTGTTCATACCACTCCACCAACATTATTTCTTAGTACTCAACTAATAAAACATTTCCAACCAACCACCTTGCTCCCCAAACAAATTTGGTCATGAGTCTTGATAAATAATATTAACTACTCTGCTTTGAAAACTGGTTCATCAGTCATTAGTCCTTCCATGAGAAAAAAATAAAAAAATGAAAGGACTAGATATAGTTTGAGGCTGTACTCGAGGAAAACTGAGGAACTTACATGTAATCATATCTGATATCATCTGTTACTGGTGAAACAAAGGATTTTGCTAATTTGTCATCAAGAACCAGCTGTTATAAGCTAAGGAGCTGCAAGAAGATATATATAAGCAAAGAAAAAAAAAACATCTTCTTATTAGAAACCTGATCTTGTTACTTTATAATATTCCAAAATCCCACATTGAAAGCAGCACCACATCTGCATGTCCTGTTTTAAGCAGCAGAACAACTTCATCTAGAACAACTTCAACTTCATGGGCTACATAGCATCATTAATAACCGGTTTCATGCCTTGTCAAGCATGAATCATCCTAAAGTTGAGAAGCACACTTGACATGTGAGCTTGTTTCTGCATTGTAAGGCTTTGAAATCTTCCCCTCTGCATCAATCCAACTGTAGCATGAAAACTAATACTGATAGACTTGCCATCTTCACTAACAATGAGCTGATGTTTGATCAGTATGTTTGATTTTCACTTGTTTTTAAACTTGAATCTCCAGGTTTTGAAGCATTTTCTCTGCTTCCTTATACTTGGTTGTCTTCTAAAACTGTGAGCAAATAGCTGGTGTGCACAAGCAGGCTGCAATATACCAGTTGGGAGAACTGTGACAACTTCTCCATTAGACAAGTTCTGAGGCTGCATCTCATACACCTTTTCCTGCATTTCTTGTTTTAAACCACCCATAAAAACCCCTTGCAGCCTATCATCATCTAACCCCGTGACTTGAGCAGATAATTCTTCGAATCTTTGCACATACCCAGCAATTGTACCCTTCTGTTTGATGCAATACAAGCTGAGTCTTGGACCTGTAACTCTCACATTGTCAAATCTGATAAGCAATCTATCTTTAAAGTGAAGCCAATTTTGAAATGGCAACCTATTTATCTCCCCAGGGTACCAGTCCAAGGCAACACTCGTCTCCTGTTTACAGAGTAAAGTAACATAAGCTCACACTAAAAACAAAACAAGAAGAATAATCTTATTCTAACATAAAACAGTGTAAGAAACACATTGGCAAGAATCCAAATCCTACAGAACAAAAGGATTAATCATTTCATTTACTTCAACTTCTTATAGATTCATTAGACACCAATCAAGACATAATAAAAGCTTCGTTGAAAGACCTCATGAGTCATGAACACTCCTATGGAGAAGATTCTCAACTCAAGTATATATTTTTTTTTCTTGAACACAAAATCTTGTAACAGTAATCAAACAACCCTCAAATTCGCAGATTATTGATACACACTTATAATGTACATATTATCATCAACAATGAAGCATTGATCCAATTTCATCACATTTTGAACCCTAGCATTGCCAATCAGCAAGAACCCACAAATCTAACAACAATCTCCCGGGACTACTACGAAGCTTACCTTGTACAGCTGCTCCGTAACTGCAGCGCCGATGACGCCGGTGTAAAAGGCGGCGACATAGATAGTAATCAAAGCCGTGAAGGTTTTTGGCCGACGGTAAGGTTCGATCATTTCCCAAAACAGCAAATCTCTCGATCTTTTTGTATTTCCTCCATAGTTGGCTCCACACTCCTCCTTGCATCTCTCAAACCTTCGCCGAATTTTGGATTTAGCTGTTTTGCTGCTGAGAAAAATCTGAAATCAAAAGGGAAAGACTTTAAAAGTTAAAACGTTTACCAAACAGTCCTCATATTCCTACAAGTCTTAGTTTTCAGTGCTTAACTTATCTAGAGACACTAAATTAATGAGCTCAGATTTTGTAAACTACAAGTTAGTAGCATATGATTCTTGCACATCTGTAATCATCGTGTTTTCATCACAACACATGATTCTTGTAACTATTGTGCTATCACCATTTTGTCAACGAACTTTTGTATTTGTTATTCACTATCCTTCATTAAATTGAGAAACTTCAGAGATTTACCCCAACCAATACTATGCAAATCAGAGTTATAATCAATAAGATTGCTTCAAAGCAATAAAGACCAGACTAGCGAGGAAGTACTCTCACCTTCAGACTCTTGCACATTGGTTTATTCTCATCAAAGTTTACTTTGAGGAACACTATATCAGGATGTTCCACCGCTGTCTTTCAAACCTGAAAAGATTTAAAAAAAAAAGACACAAGAAACATTTCAATTTAAGTCAGAATCACACAAGAGAAATGAAACTCGTATAACTTCATCGAACAGATAAGTCACAGAGGTAAATATGGCAACTAACCTTTGGGAACAATGCTCTGCAAGAAGTACACCAAGTTCCATAGAACTCTACAATGAATCTTTCGCGCTCAAGAATTCTTCAGTAGAATGAATATCAACCATGTTTGGAGCATTCCTCTCCCACCATTTTGGTGGCTCTGCCTCTGCTACATTTTCATCTACCTAAACCACAAACACAAATCAGAAACTTAGATTATGGCTGAAAGCATCACCATCTACCTGAATCAATTCATAGCATCACAGTCTCTATAGAAAAACTGAAACTTTAGTGTGATTGCAGGTGGAAAATCAAGTAGAGAGTTTCAATGCTGAAACAAAGTGTGATCGCAGGTTTTTTTAGAGAATGGATAAGAAGAAATATAAGCTTACAAGCAGCACAAACTAAAGAACATTATACCATAAATTCAATCACAGTAGCTACCTGAGTAAACTGGGAAGCCAATATCTCTTTGCTTGTTCTTCTTATACTCCTCCAAAGTCCAAACTATCACCAAAAACTGAATCATACTACGGTGATGCTGCTGCTGCTTCCCTGTAACTCGCGCTCCTTCCAATCCTTTATCATCTCTGAAATAAATCTATCCTCATCTTTTTCTTCGATCTCACAGGGTTTCCAGTGGACAACAAGCGAGGTAAGAGTAGAGACGACATAGCTCATATCGGGTCTCTGCGCGAGTTCCTTGGCGCAACAATGATTGGCCAGTACAGAAACTTCATCGACGCTGCTGCGGGTCTCGTCGTTGAGCTCTATGGTTTCGTCGATGGCTCTTTCAAAAGATTCTTTGTCGAGAAACACTTTCCTTAACCAACTGGAAATGTGATGATCTGCTTCAGAACGCTTCTCGTCCAAAGCTTGCTGGGCTGTTACTAGCTCCATCAGAATGATCCCGAAACTGTAGACATCAGCTTTTGCAGTCACCCTTCCATACACTGCAATCACAAAGATTTGAGCTGTCAAAAATCAAATATATTGGTGATCAGATATAGATATTGACAGATGAAAGGAGAACCTTACTTGCATATTCTGGTGCTATGTAACCAGGTGTTCCTACACACTTTGTCCTGATAGAATGTCTGCCTTCTTCAGTAGACCGAGCCAAGCCAAAGTCAGACACTTTTGCTCGCATATCATCTCCCAGAAGAATGTTTTCCGGTTTCAGATCTCTGTGTATGTAACTCTGACTATCAAGAGCCAAAGTATGCAGATATTCTACCCCTCTAGCCACATCCAATGCGATAGTAAGCCGTCTAGTCCACTCAAGGGGTTTCAACCCTTCGTCCTTCCAGTGAAAAAGATGCCTACTTAAGCTACCTTGTGGCATGTATCGGTACACCAATAGTCTCTCGTTTCCTTCGAGGCAATAACCCTGTAGAACCACAAGGTTTCTGTGGTAAACCTTTGTCAAAATCTGAACCTCGGATTGGAATTCTTCCAGACCTCTTCTTCCTCCTATCCGTTGCCCCATCCTCTTCACAGCAATCTCGACGTTTCCATTCTGCAGCTTCCCTCTGTACACTGATCCAAAACCGCCCGTCCCAAGCATGTTCTTCTGGGAAAAACCTTCTGTAGCTTCTCTGAGAAGCTGAAATGGAATCACATAACTCTCTGTTTCCATGATCTCATCACCAGATTGCTGCGCATGTGTAACTGTTTCATTCTGAAGTGGAAGATTGTTAGATTGCGTCCTTTTCCTAAACAGATACAATCCAATCGCCACTGCTCCAGAAATCACTAAACCAACGACAATGCCAAGCAAGAGTAAGACAAAAACTGATTTGTTATTGTTCCTTGTTGGTGAAGGAACAAGAACGTGATTTGTCTTCAGGTCCGGATTCCCTTGAGTGTTTGGAACAACGTTCTTAAAATGTGGCATTGGCCCATGGAGTTGGTTATAGGAAAGATCCAGAATTCTCAGTTTCATCAACTTGGTGAGCTCAGGGGGAATCGTGCCTGTCAGATTGTTGTGAGATAGATCAATCGACTGAAGAGAGGTGAGATCTGCGAAGTTTGGGGAGATTTTGCCGGTCATGTTCATGGAAACAAAGAAGATACCCGTGATGACACCATCCTGACAGTTTATACCGAACAATTTACAAGGATCATTTCCTTGCCAACTTTTCACAAATGCCTCTGGATAGCCCAACTGGGCAACAATGGACAGCAATATACCAACTGTGTGATCAGAATCAGGATGAGATCGAGCATTCACTGCTAGTGAAAACCAGAGCAACCAAATCAGATGGTTAAAACAGGTGATCATCTTCAGGATGAAAATAGATTCTTTCTCGACAACACAATCACCACAACAAGCAACACAACACAAAGAACTTTTGGCTTTGGAAATCCTTTTTGAGATTCCTGCAGTTGTGACAGAAAAACCCACAAAGATGCAATAAGAGAAAGCTCAACAAGGAACTCGATGCAATGAAGATTGAAAAATCATTGAAGACAAAGCGTAATATCTGGAGCCTTGCACATAAATCAAGCTTACCGGAAAATCAAAGAGAGACCCCTGATCTGTGTAAAATTCCGTCCGCTAACCGGAGATCTTCTAACTTGATATCGGGGACGATAGTTTTTTGAACCCAAGAATAGATCTATTTACTCTCCGGTGTTTTACTTATCATCTGATATAAACGCGGCGGCACTGGTTCTGTTTTTAAGCGACGGCACAGGCTCTATTTGAATTCTTTTTTCTTTTCTTTTCTTTTGTCTCTCGAGTAGAAATTACTGGTAGGTGCAAAGAAGAAAATTTCTAATCCCGACTAGTGTTTCTTTTTCATTCAAAAAAAGGTGTAAAGCTTATTCGGATTCCTTATATAGTATGTAGACCTAACAAAAAGATTTTTAGATGTCTCTTTCCAAAATTGCAGCCAGATCATATCTATAGTCGCCGGCGAGGCATTAATCGGCCACCGGAGATCTCTTGAATGAAATTGGTTAAACAAGTGTTCTGTGGAGGAGAAAAGAGAAGTGCAGCGGAGGGAACGAACGCTGGAGAAGAGAAGAAAAGGAAAAAGGAGGGAAAAGAAAAGAAATTTTAATTTAATATTTTTAAACCCAAACAAGGAAATAAACCACCTGAGTGACCAGTGCGTGTCTTTCCGGTTCATGAAGATTTTTAAACCACACAAGGAATAATCGTAAAAGCAACTCATGTTGATAAGTTTGTCAATAGGTATAATCCGTCATTAATTAATAATGACTCAATGAAAAAAAAAAAAGAAGAATTGTATATGTCCAGTAAACTAAAAATTAATTAATTTAATCATAGTTAGTTAAAATATTTTTAAACTTCTCATTCTTTCTAAATAATAAGCAAGCTTTACCAGAATGAAGTCTCAATTAACAAACAAACAACAGTGATAATTTCTAACAATACTTCTGAATGGAAGAAATGAAAATTTGAAAATTTTCTTTTGTGAAAAGTGAACGCACAGAGAGAAGAGTTTCGAACTCAAGCGGTCAGGTATTTCGAAGAATAGACCGCACAAAATGTTCAACATAGTTCCAAAAACTTTTATACCCATTTAATAAAGTACACATGTTCATGTCGGGTCGTCTCACAAACGGGTCGGATAGTATATCATCAACACTCCTTTAGTCCTTAGGGATTCCTCCTTTTACTCCTTAGGGTGGGTGGGTGCGGTAAGGCCACACATATCATTCAATTCCCCACCAACATTTTAATCTATATATAGTAATTGTTCTTCACCCAGTATGCTTAAGGAAGGGTGAACTAATCAAGTATGCAGCAATATGACAAAGCTACTTAATGTATATGCTGTTTTACCGAACAGAAATTTGTATTTATCGAGTTAATATAGACTAAGTAACAAAAATACATAAAACATTTTTATAGTTTCATATCCAAAAGTAAGAGAATACATTTAAATGTCAACATATATTATACTATAGTTTTCTCATTGTCATCGTCATCGCCAGAGAAATAACAAAATTGATAGATGTACTGATTTAATCATGTGATCTCTTGTATACAAAAATTTAGACCATCATTATTAACGGGCTCTTAAAAAATTTTAGAGATAAGATTTATTAAGAATTTATCAATAATGATGATCTTAATGATATAACCAATTTTTTTAACGTACACACGACTTTGTAATACTATTCCAAAACTTTTAAAAATAAAATATACTACAATCCTAATTCTTTTATATTTTTAAATCAGGATATTTGTCCCAGAAAATATGACTACATTTATAGTGCAAGATTTTCATGAGATATGATACGATATTTTGCAATCAGTTTTTTTTTTTTAAGTATGTATATAAAATTTATTGTTAAAAACGGTATACTGTTTATACTTTTATAAATTTAAAATGAAGTAGTTACATACATATAAGTTGGTACAGTATAACAAATTTGGTCAGCTTGAGTATATTCACGGTTTCTATAGCCTCATGGGCTGTTTATTGTTAATTGGTTATATTTTGCTTCACTTGGATTTTAAATTTAAATACAGTGTTTAATGATTGATTAATCCGGTTTACGTTGATCAATTTTTGCAACTTTGATTAGGTTCGGTTCAAGGACAAAGCAATTTGAAATTTTAATCAACACAACTAATGATTGATTTAAATTAAAATGCTGAATCGATTTTGGTTAAAACACCAAAAATCTCGTTTTAAAGTTGAACAGATATTCGGTTTTTTGTGTTGTGTTTCATTTGGCCATGGTGCTTACTCTTTTTTATACAGCCACACCAATAATAAAGTAAAAAAAGAAAAGAAAAAAAGAGAGTAAATAGTCAAGATTTTCTTTGGTCTATTTTGGATAGTTTCATTTATTTGACCTCATCTTTGATTTGTCATAAATTATATGAGATCAAAAAAGCTTAGTGAATATACATTTATTTACGTTGAGATACAACTTGTCAATAATGCAAGATTTTCTTGAGATATGTTAGCCAATTTCACAATCTTATATTTTTAAATATATATTTATATATTTCCTTATGAAATTAAAAATGGATCTACTTATCTAACATCTAATCCCTTATATATACAGAATCGGTCATTGCTCTAAACCTAACAAAAAAAAAAATCTTTCTTCACCCCGGAAAGAGCAAAATAATGTCTGCCATCAAATTTCGGCTTGCGTTTCTTCTCTTAGCTTTTTGTCTTCTTTCTTCTCAATGCCTTGCTAAACTACCATATGGTAACATTTTCTTTATGTGTGTGGGGGTGATTTTAGTTGTTTATTTATGTATTTTATAAACTCTATAAAAAAATAATGCTAGATAAATTGAGTTGATTCTTATTCTTTTTGTTGTTTTCAGGGAAATGTAACTACAAAGGTCATTGCAACACTGATAATGACTGCAAAACCATATGCACAGCTCCAGGGGAAGATCCTACTTTTCTAATGTGCATTAAAAACCCTCCTTGGTACAAATGTTGTTGTGCAGTTTGAATTTTAACTTTGTTTTGATCTAAATCGATGGATCTATATATTTTGTATCATCACCCATCATAAGATTTCACATTAATAAAATAAAGTAAATAGGCATGGAAGTAGTGATGTAATCGTGTATGGTTTAGTTGGTTACTAAAAATATTAACCAAGCTTATTCTACCATCAAATTATGTGTCAATATATTAAACAAAAACAACAGTAATAATTTGTAACAGTGCTTCTGATTTATTTTAATATATATGAAACATAGTAGATAACAGAATAATACCCATGCTTTATAATTACATTTTTTTTTTCCAAAAGCATTAGTGAAGATGAACACTTATTCGCAAAACAAAATAATTGTGCGTATGGACTCAACATTTGATATAGGAGAAACAACATTTGAAAAAAAGAAAAAAAAGTGTATATTTATTTGGAATAAGAGAAACAATACAACACAAGTCTCCGAACTGACGACCCAGGTACTTGGGATAGGCCACTAGACCAAACAAATTATTCAACTTATGTCAAATAATAGTTATTATATATACTGAAAAGCACTTGTTGCTAGTCAAAGTGTGTATAACATTCAACACCCCAAAGAGGAAAAGATGTATGTAATGTAATAATGTAAACCCTTAAAAATAAAAAATTGTGGATTAATTGATTTTGTGATCCAATTTTAAATACTTATTTGTTAAAAGTGTCTTATTTAACACACTCATTTGTTTTAAAAAAATAAATTAATTATTTTACATATCTATTAAAAGTGTCACCATTGAACATACTCTTATATGTTAGTAAATAACACACGATTTTTTTTTATATTAATGTTTAATTTTAATGTATCAATTAAAATGGGTTATAAGTATCATTTTAAGAAAATGATCTCAACAAAATCAGTTAACACACGGTTTCTTTAATGTTCATTTTTGGTAAAAAAATCTTCAAATTGTTTTTATAAAAGGAAATTTGTTATACTATAGGACTAGTTAACTAATAAAGTAATAAAACAAAACTCGTATATAGTAGTAGTTTCATCTTTGAAGTTACACATGACTTATACTGTATTTACCAATCACGCTTTTATTTAGTCTTACAATCGTGGCCTTAGCTGTTCTTTTTCTTTCTCCATCTCTCTCTATCTCTCTCTCTCTCTCTTTATTTTATCTAACAGTCAAATGGTTCATTGGTTTGTCTTGGGTAGTTTCTCTTTGTTTGACTTGATCTTTGAATTGCCGTAGATGGCATAAGATGTAAAACGTTTAATTAATTCAATTATTTTATATTTAAATTTGGATATTTGTTGAAGATAATATGGCATCTATAATTAATACAAGATTTTCATGGGATATATTGATAAATTTTTGTAATCTGATTTTAAAAAATAACATAAATAAGGATGGATTTACACAATTTTTAAAATCCTGGAAAAATACAATGTATATATATAGCTTTTATTTAAATTTGATGAATATAACTAATGCAAGATATTCTTGAGATATGTTAGCCAATTTTGCAATCTATTTTTTTAGATATATATTTATATTTTTATATGAAAAAATTAAAGTGTATCTACCAATCTATACCATCTAATCCCTTATATATACAGAGATGACTATTGCTCTAAACCTAACAAAAAAACTATTTTTTTAAAGAGCTAAACAATGTCTGCACAAAAATTCCAACTTGCGTTTTTGCTTTTAACTTTTTGTGTTCTTTCTTCTCAAATCATTGCTAAACCAATTGGTAATATTTTATTTATGTGTGTGTGACTGTAGTTGTTTTTTTTTTAATTAAAACTCCTATAAGAAATAATGCTAGATAAATTGAGTTAATTTTTATTCTTTTTGTTTTCAGGGAAATGTAACTACAAAGGTCCTTGCAAAACTGATAATGACTGCAAGACCATATGCACAGGTCCAGGGGAAGATCCTACTTTTCTAATGTGCATTAAAAACCCTCCATGGTACAAATGCTGTTGTGCACCACGTCTCGACCCTCCAATTAAAAACTTATTTTGATCTACATCCATATGTATTTTGTATCATCACCTATCATAAGATTTTACATGAATAAAAATTAACTATTATCCGGATCAAAATTAACATATATTGATGTTTTTGGATCAAAATCTTCATTTTTAAATAAAACTAAATAAATAACATGACCTTGCTTATGCATTTTTTAAGTCAACAATCATATATGGGTTCTTTGGTTTTCTTTTGGTAATTTTTTTTTTTTTTTACTTTTCATCTTTGGTTTGTTCTAAATAATCTTCCTAAAACTAAAAAAATATCACTAATTTTATTTATTATTTAAATTTGGATATTTGTTATCGAGAATATGGCTATACTTAATACAACAAGATTTTCAAGAGATATGTATGCAATATTGGTTTTTGGGGTAGTGTATATATCTTTTTTGGAAAATAAAGTAAATAGGCATGGAAGTAGTGATCTGGTAATCATTTAATCCTTTTTATAAAGGGCGATGGCCATTTGCTTTTTCTCTAAAACCAAGAAGAAGAAGAAACCAAAAACCAATCATCATCAAAATTGAGATACAGAGACAAAATTTTCAATTTGTTTTTCTGCTGTTTTAGTTAAGTTGTCTTCTTATTTCAACGGCCTAAGTCACTATATTATATACTTACTTTTACGAGTAAAAGAACAAAACATATGCAGAATCAGAGCCAGAGGATACGTACATATGTGGTCGACAGGTTTAAAAAGCTCTCAGAATTTACAAGAGTTAAAAAGACCTACAAGTTCTGAATATATATTTCCATAAGAGTAAGTTTTGCTTAAAAAGCGTGAAAGATTGAGACTTTGTTGAGACTTAGAGAGTCTAGATCATTGTACATTGTAATCCATTTTAAGGACCTCAAGGTCATCAAGGAAAAGTAATTAGAAAGGCCTCTTATATAAAGGGTTCCGGGGGATGCCCATTAGGCACTAATAGAGAGAGAAAAAAACACCCAAAAATTATCGTCAGCAAAAAAATAATGTCATCCCAAAGATTTCTATTTGTTTTTCTTCTCCTAATTAGTATTCTTCTTTCTTCTCAGTCAACTGGTAAATAGTAAGATCATATTCCTTTATTTCTTCTTCATATTGAAAAAAACGAATGCTGAAATATGAGTTAACTGAGAGTTTTTTTTCTTTATTTACATAGTTTTTGCAGCAAAATGTCACTACAAAGGCCCTTGTACAACTAAAGAAGACTGCAGAAGCATATGCACAGGTCCGGAAGAAGACCCATCTTTTCTATTGTGCTTATTTAACCCTCCAGTTGCTAACAAATGTTGTTGTAAATGGTCTAGAGAAAGATAGTCTTGTTTAAGAATGATATAATCAATATATTTGTAGCAGCATCACCAATCATAAAATTTAAAAATTAATAAAAAACAATGTTTTGATCATTAAATTTGTTACCTCTAGAAGTATGATTCTTCAGTTACGTGATCAAAACGGTCAGTCATCTACTATAACGTCAATCACATTAAGTCATAATTTTCATCACCATGCATCTATCGATTGCAAGAGAATTAACTCTCATCATTTACATATAATTTCATTAACTATGAGCCACAAATCTCGTTTTTGTTTACTGAACATATATAATATATTGCGGAGAAAGATCCGACGTTGAAAGATATGATGAGATTTAAATAATATATAAGGAATTAAGGTCAATCCGTTCATTGCTAATTGACATATACTACAGTTTTGTAACCGTTGAAAACGAAATAAAACAGCAGTATAGTCAACAGTCATGATTCTTTTATTATGACCTCATCTTTGATTTGATGATGTCACAACAAAAAGCTTAATGAATATAGCTTTGATATAAATTTGGTGTATACAATTAATACAATATATTCTTTGAGATATGTTAGACAATTCTGCTATCTGATTATTTTAGATTTACATTTATATTTCTTTAATAAAAAAAATACTGGATGTACAATCTAATCCTTTTTTTTTTGTCATCATACAATCTAATGCCTTATATATAGAGAGATGACCATTTGCTCTAAACCCAACCAAAATAAAGCTATCCTCACCAGAATCTACTTAGATTTTAAATTTAATAATTTGACTTGGTTAAAGCAAAGTGACTTCAGTGACTGATTAACCCGGTTTAAGGTTAATCAATTTTTGCGACGTTGATTTGGTCTACATCCATATATTTTGTATCATCACCTATAATAAGATTTCACATTAATAAAAATTAACAATTAACTATCCGGATCATTTATGTTGTTGTTGTAAAAGTATGATGATGTATGTCATCACTCATCATATATTAAACATAAAAAAACGAAAACAAAAGACTAGATAATGAAAACATATGTATGTATATTTGATATTTTACTTATATCAAAAATACATTAAGAACACATGACCTTACTTATGCTTTTTTAGTCAACAGTCATATGGGTTCGTTGGTTTTATTTTGGTAATTTTCTTTTTGTTTGATTCATATCTTTGATTTGTTCTAATTAATTTTCCTAAAACTAAAAAAAAGTAACTAATTTTTTTTTAATTAGACTTGGATATTTGTTACCAAAACTATGATTAATACTTTTTCCACTTCAGCTTCTAGAGACGCTACAGAAAGTTTTTGCCAGAAGCACATGCTTGGGACGGGTGGTTTTGGATCAGTGTACAAAGGGAAGCTGTAGAATGGAGACGTCGAGATTGTTGTGAACCTCGGTTTGGAATTCTTCCAGATTTCTTCTTCCTCCTATCCGTTGCCCCATCCTCAAGATATCCCAACTGCCCAACAATCGAAAACAGTGTATCTACTGTACGAGTGCGACCAGAATCACCTGAAAATAGAGAAACTTTGCTCTCGCACTATGAAAGTACTCAAATCCGGAAATCAAGTTCAATCCAGGTTATATCACAAAGATATTATCTTAATATCCAACGTCAAAACGTATCTTTTTTTTTTAGATGTGAATAAATTGATTAATTGTATAATTTGTTATTAATACGTCGACGAACAAACAACAGAAAATTAACTGTATTCCAAAACAACAATGATAATAATTAACACCTAAAAACAATAAAACTAGAAATAAAATAAATGTTTTGCTTGTAATTCGCTATTTTCTTCCTTATGTTTTGCTTATGTTTTATCTATTTGATTGCTTTAAAACATAATATGCAAGTTTGATGAGTATCAATTTTTGGATCATTTTGATATTTCGTGTATATACATTAACTAAATATATATGATGAATTAACTTCCATCATTTACAATTAATTGAGAGGAAGAACTAAGAAGATGATGTGTTCATTGTTAGCTTCTCTTCATCATCTTCCAAGACGAAAAGCGTCTCTGTATTCCTACACATGCCATGAGCCAGAACGACGGGCAAACCAGCCAAAACCCCGGTCATAATACCGCGGGATACATCTGTTAATAGAAATATACCAATCGTGAGGACCAACAAAACTAGCACCAAATTAGAATCATCGATCACATTGCCAAATATCACCCACGGTTCATTGTCCCGGGAGTAGACATATATCCATGCGACTATCAAGATAAAGAAGACAGAAAGGTGGACAGGTTGCCAGAGCATGCTGATGAAGATAGAAACAATGAAGATGACAATGTAGTTGGTCCGAAAGATCATGATGTTGGTTTTCATTCGTTCGGTGGCTACACTAAAGGACACATGAAGGCTAAAGGCACTACACTGGACAAGTTCAAGCCATGGCCTTTGAGAGCTAAGGCCTAGCAAGATCAATTCTTTGGCTCGTCCTAATAAGCTCCGGCTCGATGAGGTATTTGCTTGGGATGGTATAGTACCATAGGTTGTCATATTCTATCATAAGCGACAAACAGAAAGAAACAGAGAACATCAACACACGAACCTATATGGGAAAAAGAAAGTGATGGTACCTAACTTTTAAGACATAAAACTGTATGCTTGATGTTTCTGAGGTAGTCAGGTTAACCTCTCTTATTTGGGAATGTTTTATTTCAGGGCACCAGAAGAGAGGCATATACGAGTTACAATGTACTAATAATGGAAAAGGAGAGATAATCAAAGGAATCGATGGATACCCTTAAACTTGTCTTATTAAATCATTAATACTACTATGAGACTGTCATTACAAGTAGGAAAAATCAATTCTTTAACAGAGTCTATTCATCAATAGACCTCCAAAGATGGGTAGAGAACATTTAAACAACTCAAAAGTAGGATAAATGCATTCTACAGACCACGAAGTTGTTTGATATATATACAACAACTTATATCAAAAAAACACAATTTTCTTATATCAAAAAACACATTTTTACATATTATATTTGAGTTTTCTTTGGTTCTAGTATTTTTTTCTTAATATAGACAAAACCGTTTAGTATTTGTTATTAATTATGTAGTTTATAAAAAAAAAATCATAAATATATAGATTTTAAAGTAATTAACCAAAAATGAAAATTTTAAAATATTTAAAGGAAAGTGGCAGATTTTTAGAAAAATGGAATGAATATAGCAAAATTTGTAATAATCCCAAAAGTATATCTAAACCAGGGTATTTGTTGCAGTGAATATGGATATAATTAAATTTAAGATTTTCACAATTACTATGTTGATATATTTTTGCAATATAATATTTTATATTTAATTGATTCTTTACATAGGAATGTGGTGCACAAAAAAGAAGAAGAAGATGAATAGATGCAATGCAAAGGATGTAGTCCCTTATATAAAGGGTTCCGGGAGGATGACCATTTAGGCACTAATAGATAGAAAAAAACAGCCAAAAATTATCTTCACCAAAAAAATAATGTCATCCCAAAGATTTCTATTTGTTTTTCTTCTCCTAATTAGTATTCTTCTTTCTTCTCAGTCAACTGGTAAATAATAAGATCATATTCCTCTATTTCTTCTTCATATTGAAAAAAACGAATGCTAAAATAAAATGAGTTAATTGAGAGTTTTTTTTTACATAGTTTTTGCAGCAAAATGTCACTACAAAGGCCCTTGTACAACTAAAGAAGACTGCAGAAGCATATGCACAGGTCCGGGAGAAGACCCAACTTTTCTATTATGCTTATTTAACCCTCCAGTTGCTAACAAATGTTGTTGTAAATGGACAAGAGAAATATAGTCTTGTTTAAGAATGATATAATCAATATTTTTGTAGCAGCATCACCGATCATAAAATTTAAAAATTAATAAAAACAGTGTTTTGATCATCACCAATCATAATTTCATTAACTATGAGCCACAAATCTCGATAGTTAATGAAATTATATGTAAATGATGAGAGTTAATTCTCATGCAATCGATAGATGCATGGTGATGAAAATTATGACTTTATGTGATTGACGTTATAGTAGATGACTAATCATTTTGATCACGTAATCGAAGAACCATACTTCTAGAGGTAACAAATTTAATGATCAAAACAACGTTTTTATTAACTCTCGTTTTTAACAATTACGAAATTGTTATATGGTATGCGTAGACAACATTTAAACAACTCAAAACTAGGATACATGCATTCTACAGAACACGAAGTTTGGTATATATACCAGTGAACCGGCATAAAGGATGCACATTCGGAGATATATCTTTGATCACAGTCTCTGATAGCCTAAAATCGTCACCTTCACTGGCTGCTAGCATCTGAAGCAATAGCCTCACCGCGATAAACTCTCCATGGTCCTCGATAGAATACTGGCTTCATCAGAGGCACTGTTTTCCCCGGGTGCTCTTCCCAAAACTTCTCCTGTTTACAGAGTAAAGTAACATAAAGTTTATACTTAAAAAAAAAAGAGAGGATAATCTTATTCTAACATAAAAAAGTGTAAGAAACACATTGGCAAGAATTCAATACCTACAGAACAATGGGTTACTACTTTCATTTACTTCAACTTCTGACAGATTCATTAGATACCAATCAAGACGTAAAAGCTTATAACGTATTCCAAAAACTTATAATGTACAAGAGATCATCATCAACAAAAGTATTGATCCAATTTCATCACATTTTGAACCCTAGCATTGCCAATCATGAGAATCAGAGACGAACCTACAAATCTAATAACAATTCCGGGACTACTACGAATCTTACCTTGTAGAGCTGCTCTGTAACTGCAGCGCCGATGACGCCGGTGTAAAAGGCGGCGACATAGATAGTAATCAACGCCGTGAAGGTTTTTGGTCGACGGTAAGGTTCGATCATTTCCCAAACAGCAAATCTCTCGAACTTGTTGTACTTGTAATCAGCGTATTTCCTCCATAGTTGGCTCCACACTCCTCCTTGCATCTCTCAAACCTTCGCCAAATTTTGGATTTAGCTGTTTCAAAAGGCAAGACTTTAAACGCATTGAGTAATACCACAAACGGATGAAAACAAACACATGAAAGAAGACAACACAAACACAAATAATTAACACAAGAAAGCCCACCTTCTCGTTATTTCTATAGCATGCATCAAGTTTCAAGCTTTGGATTTAAAAGCATAGAGTATTCCAACCACAGAGAGGCACCATAGTGCTTAGCAAAACAAGGTTTAGAAGTAACAAGTAAACCAACCTTTTAATTCTGATTCCTTAGACTCTTTTGAATCAGCTGTTGAAATCCTGAAATCACAGAACAAGAAGAAATCAAAATAAGTAATAAAAAGAAGGCTCACTATTCAAACATCCAAGACTGATGCAATGAGTAATAAAATCCAAACTTTCATCATTCCAATAAACAAACACTCATCTCAGCCAAATACATTCAAGCTCTAATTTGAATATGGCCAAGGAGATTGTGGAAGTAGAAGATGATCAGTGTGAAGCAAATGAAACGATTGATTGGTGAGACAAAAGACCCAGAAAAAACAAATGCTTTGTACACAGAAGACAAACCTGGTCTTATCAATATCTCGATGAAACCAATGAATATGAAGAGAAATCACCAAAATCCAAAACCTCTCTCAATGCCAACGCCAAGAACTAAGAACCAGAGCAGCGAGTTGCGAGAAGTGAATATACAGATTCGGAGACTTACGGACAAGCAGAGGAGAATCGAACAAGGGAATCAGAAATAAATTAGAAACCAATCTAATTTTTCCCCAAAATTAAAAACCCTAGATTTTTCTAAAGTCGAGCATGAGTGCATGACTATTGTCCAATGATCTTTGTCGATTATGCCCGCAAATAAAATTGGTCTTTGGTTCGATTGGACCGTTTTTATTTTTGGCGTGCTCATAACCATTTGGACTGGAATATTCCACAAACCACTTCAGACTTGGCAAAGTACAAGTTAGCATGATTCTTATGAATTTTGTAACCACTATGTTATCATCACAGCACATGATTCTTGTACTTATTTGTGCTATCACCATCGTTCGTGAAATTGAGAAACTTAAGAGATTTACCAACCAAAACAATGCAACTCCAGAGTTATCTAATATCACACATGCATATACATCAATAAGATTTTGCTTTAAAGCAATAGAGACCAGTAGTAGTGAGAATACATTTGCAATCCACTATTAGCAGAAGAATAGTAACCGGCTTCAGGAAGTATTCTTTTACACCAAAAAATATGACAGATATACAGAACTTTAAGCTGAGTATTTGCTTGAGCAACCAAAGATTGTTACAGTAGTAAAAATCTAAAAGTCTGGCACTTCAACTTGACCCAGCTGGTTTGGCTAAGGTTAATCCTTCAGGTACTTTGGATGGACCGAGGCTGCAACGATCGGTATTGTGTAGTTGAATGGCATCTTTTATCTTCTGAAACTGAAGAACACACAAATATTCAAAGATGATGATGTTAAAATAGTAATCAGAGACATACCTAAATGCATTCAACAAGTTTTGACCTATCAAAAAGGTTTGCAAAGGGATTCTAATATATGATAAGATCCTATTGAAAAACATAACACCAAAGCAGTTCTCTAAGTTTGAGGCTAGTCATAGAAAAGACTGAAACCGAATAGCTTTCTTTACCTTAGCAAGAGAACATGAGAAGGACTCAAGCTGGCCATCAGCTCCTCGGTAAAAGTGGAAATAAGGAAGCACTCTCACGTTCAAACTCTTGCACATTGGTTTATTCTCATCAAAGTTTACTTTGAGAAACACTATATCGGGATGTTCCACCGCTGTCTTGCAAAGCTGAAAAGATTTTTAAAAAGACACAAGAGACATTTCAAATTATCACAGAATCACAAAAGATAAATCAAACTCGTATAGTTTCATCGAACAGATAAGTCACAGAGGTAAACATTGCAACTAACCTTTGGGAACAATGCTCTGCAAGAAGCACACCAAGTTCCATAAAACTCTACAATGACTAATCTTTCGCCCGCTCCGCTTAAAGCGCTCAAGAATTCTTCAGTAGAATGAATGTCAACCATGTTTGGAGCATTCCTCTCCCACCATTTTGGTGGCTCTGTCTCTGCTACATTTTCATCTACCTAAACCACAAACACACGTAAGAAACTTAAATAATGGCCTAAAGCATCATCATCTAACTGAATCAATCCATAGCATCACAGTACCCTAAAGAAAAAATTAAACTTTAGACTACTTTCTAATCATTTGAAATGTGATGAGATTCTATAGCATAATATTACAGTACCAGGAATGAAAGATTCAAAAACAGGTAAAGAACATAACTTTAGCAGAAAAATCACAATTCACATTTGAAGCTCTCTAGCTAAAGGACATACAAATCAAATTGAATAACAGCAAAGTCAGAAACTGGTTCGAGAGTCGATCAATTTTCAAAAGGGTATTCGAATTTACGGAGAGAATCAGCTCAAAGCCAAGACATTTGTACCTTGACACGAACCACATGGCTCTTGGGTCGTCTAAGGGGGATATGGCTTCCGAGACCAGAATATGGGTGGTAATGAGAAGACGAGCACGAGGGAGAAGATGAGAGTAGACGCAATCTCTTGTCGGAATTCAGATTCGAATTTGGAGGTAAGCAAGGTTGCAGAGGATTAAGAGCGGTGGCAAAGGATGTGAATGAGGAGGATACGCGAAGAGCCTGAACCGACGTCGTCGTTAATCGCACAACTCCAGCCATCTAAAATTCACTAAACAGGATTGTTCTTGGCTGTCTTCTCCGAGAGATCCTCCGAAAAGAAGATCAGAAACTGTCTGGTTCAGATTCCAGTGATATTTCTCTCCAAAATATACATAGACGCGAATTCAACAGAAACTAGCGTTTTAAACCGCCGTCATCCACTTGGCGTTTTGTAGCTACGTTAGCGTTGAAAAGTAAAAACGCGTTTTTGTTTCTCCGTTAGAATCGTGTTTTAACAAGGAACGCGGAACAGTAATGGTTTATGGGGAAGCTTTCTTTTACGCTCACACTCTCACACACACACATGAAAGTTATGACTTAAATGCCATTTATGTTTATTTGTTATTTGGGCCCCGACTTGAATTGATGTACAACACACAGAGAAATCTAAAGCAAAATCAAATCTATTTGGTTTTCATTTGATTCACATTCACAAAATTTGGTTTAACAAGTTTTCTAATTTGGATGAAAATGTATGTTACCACAGAAAACAATGAGTCAGCAACTACAAGATCATTTTGACAAAAGATTGAGTATCCCGATTGTGTTTCTAAGTATGAAAGTACAAAGCTTCCAATCTTGGCATCAAATGTCAAGACAAGTTTTAACGATTACATAATCCATACTATTACAATAAGTTTAGTACAACTTCTTGTTGAAATCATACAGAAACAGCATACAGATCAAAACGCTTAAAAGAGTCGAACAGGTCAGACGCTTTTTATGTTTTGACAACGAAGTCTAGACTGCCTGTTATTGACAGAAGAATGAACTTACCATACTTTGCTAAACGTGTGGCAAGAGAACGTGTGAAGGAAACTCATCAGATCCATTGTTTGGTGCAGCCTTTAGTCCTAGAATCGAACTGATCACGTTGTATATCTGAACATTCTCAAAAGAAGGTACTTTCCTTCCTTTTGAGAACATAGGACCGTGTCCGATGAATATAGTTCTCATCGAAAAGAAGGCATTGTCATACCCATGAGCTCCACCACATTCCTTAGCTTTACTTTTCTTCTGCTCCACCTTGAATCCCTCATCCACTAGTCCTATGATAGGCGGGATCCGGTCACTGTTTGCGTAATGCAGCCTGCTAGGTAAATCCTCTTTGAGATAAACCTTCAAATACTTCCCATTCTCTACTTTACCAGAGCTCAACCCTTCGTTTATCTTAGCAACTATATCCGCTGCATCGTGCCCTGAAGGAGGTTGAATCGCTAACAACGGTGTGTAGTAGTGAACCCAACTACTAGGAATTTTTATCCAAGGAGCTAAATCATCCAGAACAACCACCTTTTTATCACAAGTTCCAACCATTCCATGATCACCAACCATAATCATAGTCACATCCTCAAAAATCCCTCTTTTTTCTAACCCATCGATTAATCTTCCTATTAACCTATCAATGTTAACTACAGCTTCCGTGATCTGAGGATCATCAGGGCCAACTTGGTGACCTTGGTGATCAGGATCTTCAAAGTAAAGCGTCATGAAACTAGGAATCTCGCTACTAGGCAAATCGAAATAGCTCAAGATAGTATCAACCCTATCATCAAAAGGAACCGAGCCATTGTAATTTTGACAGAAACCTTTAGGACAATTCCAAGAGCCTTTGTGTACCTCAGAGCCAGGCCAGAAGTAAGTAGCAGCCTTAAGACCTTGGTTCACTACTGTCTCCCACAATGGCTCACCTAACCACCACTTTGGTTCGTGGCTAGCCATTGTGAAGGCGTCCCCTGTTACTGGATCAACGAAATAGTTGTTGATGATTCCATGATAAGCTGGGTATAGACCTGTGACGATAGAGTAATGGTTAGGGAAAGTTAATGTCGGATAAACTGGAATGAGACCCGTCTCGGCTTCGGTTCCGTTGGCGATTAATCTGTGGATGCTCGGCAAATGGGTCTTGAATTGGTACCCGAAACGAAACCCATCCGAGGAAATCAAAAGAACCACAGGCTTGTCGAGTTTTTTGAGTGGACGAGCAACGGATCTGTCGAAAGCAGGTGACTTTGAGACTTGGTTTAAGGAAAGGACGGGTTTTTGGGAAGAGAAGAAGAGGAATGCGAAAGCTGAAGCCGCGGATAGAGCTACGCAGGTGACGAGAAGGAGAGATGTGAAGATGAAGCAGCTTGAGATGCTCTTAGTGGAACAATCAGTAGTATCGGAGGAAGTTGTGTGATTGTTGAGAAGTGCGATTGATTGGCTTGGTGGGTCTTGGTCGTCTTCTGCTGATTTGTTTTTTTTCGCTGATAATGTGTCGCCTGACATCATTGCTTCTCTCTTCTCCTTAACCAATCGGTCTGATGCTTCTTCTTCTCAAATTATAGAAAGTTGTAAACTTTTTTGTTCAGATCTTTTGATTAAGTTAAAGTTACAGAGAAGAAACACAACGCAATGATACGTGAGTTTTAGCACTTGGAGTCGTTTGGTAGCGACTTCCACATTACGTTTTCGATGGATCTGAATCTGCCACGTAAGTCCACTCAACAGCTCGGTGAGCAAAAAAATTTAGGGCTTGTGTACGCCGTCGTTTGGTATGTCCACCACAATTTCCTATATTTCAAAGGAGTAGTGGCAATGGCGTACGGCGTCGCATACGGTATTTATAGCTTTGGGGAAGCTCCCTACAACGATTCTGCGACGCCCTGTCATATCAACTCTGCCACACCTTCTCTAACTCGCCGACTCCTGTCAACGTATTCGAGGTCAATACTCTCTTTATCAGGTTATCAGTGTGCGTATTTACACAAAAAATTTCCCAATTTGCGTGTTTGAATGCAACCCATGAATCCAAGATGCTTTACTACAAACTCGATTCAGATGAAATTTGGTATCTCCATGAATCTCTGTATTGCTCATAGGTGTATGTATTTGCGACAGTGTATGATGTAGTGGAAGTTGTCTATTTGCCAATGCCATATAGATAAAGGAATTTAAGATGTGAAACTAGGATTCTTGCTCAAAACGTGATAGTTTATCAAATAAGATCCCCCATTCCTCCTCCTGGTTCACCAAACGGGTATCCTTTTTTCCAATTAGGTCTTGTAATTGGTCTGATTAAGTTTGAGCCCTCCCAATATATGTATGAGTGTGTGGTGGTGTTATCTACTGGGAACGGACTGGAGACTCTGATGAGACATGCTTGACCTATGTTGTTGCAACTGGTCTTAATAAACAGTTTGTTTCTTGAAAATTGGTCTAGGATGCCAGCAGTCTGATTAAGATAATCTGACAATTTTTCTCAATGTGTCGAGATTTTGCCTCATGTGTTTTGATCTCAGAAATGTTAGTTGAAGTGTACCTCTCCTTCATTAGTTTGCAAAGTTAAATTGACTTGCTCCTCTTCTCTGCTCTAACCTCCTCAAGACAATGTATGAAAGGGTTAAGTACTTGGGAATTCGCTTAGGCATTGAAAGATTATATGTAGTTTGTTATGAAATTCAAGTTCTTGCGGAAAAGGTAATTTTATATATTATATGTTTTCTCCCTCAGATCTTTAAGTTTATTATTTTTGTGTTACTAAAAGTTGAGTTATGAGATTATGGTTCTTGGCGTAGTTGTAGTTGCAGCCTGATAGAGATAAGTTCCAATGGAAAAGCTCCTAAGTTAGATACATATATTTGTTTAAATATTTGAACATATTTTAATCAGAGTTTGTCTGTCGGCTTTGCGCTGTTAATCTATGTAGAAGTGTGATAGGAAGTATCGAAACAGCTCAGATTATAGTTAGTATCTCTGTCTCTCTCTCTGAAATTTCTTCAGTTTCTCAACTGTAATACTAATTATAACTTGCTGTTCTGTAGCAAATTGCAGGTGGAATGGCATTATTCTTAATCAAGAAAAACAACAACTTGATATCCGAGAGTCATGAAGAATTATCAAACTGCTTCAAACCAAAAGACATATGGAACGTATATCGTTCTTACATTTTCATCATTTGGTTTAAGCAGGTTGATAACTCTTTTTGTCTCTCGAAACCGTACCAGTTTCCTCACTAATATCATATCAGAAACTGATTGATTCCACGAAGAGCTCATCAGCTGCTGAAGCTGAAGTAATCGCTTAAGCATTTACTTGGCTAGAGCTCGATTATTTTTTTTCACTTATTTTTTTGTTCAGCATTTCCATCACTTCCGTTGGTATACATACTGAAAATTTTAACTATGACTTGCTTTTTGGAACATGTGCAGGTGGAATTTATATTGACGATTCTGACATAGGAAAATCTTGCAAAGGGTTATTTGGTTCACAAGAGCAAAGTGGTGGTATTTAGTAAGTATGATCCTTTCCTTATTCTAACTGGAACCGGTTTAGAGTATCATTTGTTAGTTCTGGGTCTTATGGTCGTTGTTTCTGTATCAAAGACACCCTGTTAGTGTTTACTATACTCACTTACTTTTTTAGTATGCTCACTTACTCTCACTCATTTCAGTTCTTTAGTGATAGCATGATAGACTGATTTGGTTCAGGTGAATGCATATTTTGGTTGGTTACTGTAATCTATTAGGTAATTCTAAACACGTATCTAATAAAAGGCCTGATTAAATCAGTTCCGGTCTAGTATTTAACTATTTATTCAGTGTTAAATTATTAACAATAGAATCATTCCTGGTAGCAACTTGTTTGTTGTGTAGCACGTTCTTGATGATTTCGAGGTTAATACCGTGACATGCACATGTCAGTCTTACATTTTTGGCCGAGCTACTTGAGCTTTTAAACTTAACCAAGAAAATCGAATTTTGATATATGACCTTCCTGATCCACTGACAACATTAAATCTTTTAATCAAGCTCCTCTACGCAATAGAGTCACATGGTTTTTAGGTTTTCTGAAAAGGAGTAATATATTTATTATTTATGTTAGTATTGTCTTCATCAAAAAAGTTCTGTTCTTATTCCTGTGCTAGTGTTTTGCGACTTTGGTTAATGATAATACAATTCTTCTATAACCTATTTCTGTGCAAGTATTGTGGTATTTGAGTCATGTTGCTTTTGCTGTTATCATCAAAAATTAACATATAGGCTAGCTCGTTTTCTCTTACTCTTATTCATTTGATGGTACATGTTGATTTAAAACAAAAGGTAGAATGCATCGGAAACTAGAAACCACAGCAGTTTCTGCTGAAACAAACTTGAAAGACACTCACAGACTAAAGTTAGTTTCATTCTACTTGCGCTAAGGGCAAGAGAAGGCTACGAGTAAACAAAGAAGAACCATTGTTCGGAGCTGGTTGGAGTCCAAGAATCTCTGCAACAGCATTGTAGACCTGAACATTCTCAAACGACGGCACTTTCGTTCCTCTCCTAAACCTTGGACCATATCCAATAAAGATAGATCTCATGGAGAAGAACATGTTGTCGTATCCATGAGTTCCAGAACATTCTTGAACGTATGTTCTGTTCTGTTTGACCATTAGACCTTCTCCTACCATTCCTATGATCGGTGGAATCCTGGAACTATCGGAATAATGAAGCCTTTCTGGTAAATTCTCCTTCAAGTAAACCTGCAAAAACTCTCCGTTGTTTACTTTCCCTGAGCTTAAAGCTTCGTTCATCTTGGCCACGAGCTCCGCGTTCTTCTTGCCTGGATTCTTTACATCTTTACCCCAGCGTGGATTCATTGCTAGCACCGGGCTATAATCCTGGATCCAATCCACAGGCACTTTGATCCAGTCCGCTAAATCGTCAATGTAAATCACTTTCTTGTCACAGTTAGTAGCCATTCCGTGATCACCAAGCAATATCACATGAACATCACTAAAAACCTTTCTCTTCTTCAATCCCTTGATGACCCTACCGATCATTCTATCGACCTTTGAAACGGCTTCAGTAACCCGAGGATCATCCGGGCCGTATTCATGGCCCTGTATGTCCGGTTCATCGAAATACAACGCCATGAAATCCGGGATCTCGCTCTCTGGTAGATCGAAATAGTTCAAGATCGTATCGACTCTTTCTTCAAGAGGAACCGAAACATTGTAAGGAGCTTTACAAAAACCTTTTGGGCAGTTCCAAGAGCCTTTGTGGACATCAGCACCTGGCCAAAAGTAAGTCGCAGCCTTGAGCCCTTGGTTCACGGCGGTCACCCACAACGGCTCACCTAACCACCATTTGGGGTTAAGGTTCCTGTTGAATAGTTCTCCGCTTACTGGATCAGTAAATTTGTTCATGATTACACCGTGGGAAGCAGGGTAGAGTCCGGTGGCGATTGAATAATGGTTCGGGAACGTCATGGAGGGGAAAACCGGAATCAAACCGGTCTTAGCTTCGGTTCCTCTTGATATGAGCAGGTCGATGTTTGGTGTCTCCGTCTTGAATTGATAACCGAACCGGAAACCATCGCAGGAGATTAACAGAACCACCGGTTTGTTGAGCTTCTTGGAAGGTTGGGGTCCCCTAGAGTCGAAACCATCGGCAGTAACGGCTACGACGAGAAGGATGAGAAAAGTAACGATCAGAGATAACTTGCGCAAGGAGTAACCGGAAAAACCCGAACGGCTAGGTTTACTCTTAGCCATTGAGAGAGAAAGTAGTGATAGTTAGTAGTTAGAGTTCAACAACGTACGTTCACGTTCTTTATAGAATCGCTCGTGTTACTAACTTACTAGTGAGAGTGTGTCGTCTTGACCGGTCTTGTCGGCAGGTGATTGTTTATTAGTATCTCAAATCATTAATTGTATTTTCAATACTATATAGTACTGTAGTATGATTTAAAACACTTTCTTATACGAATTAAAGGTTCAATTCTGAAATGTCGTTCAGATTTCTGATTTCACCCACGTTTTCACGAATCCCAATTCGTATCTTTAATACATATTGAGATATTCGAGTAAGATCGATTCCGGATATCTCTCATTATATAGTATTTGATGAGTGTATGGCTCAGTGGTCCTGATTAGATTCTTGAGTATCCCCTACTTAATATAAACTTACATTGTAGGCTGGCTCAACATGAACGTACAATTTTGTTCATGTATTTGGGCCCTAAAACATGACGCCAGTTTCTGTTAAACATAATTTGGATCTTGTGGAAAAGCTTCCCATGCCTAAAACCGATACTGCTATAATGTGTCTCACTGTGTTGACTCTTGAGACAACTTAGATTATGAGAAAACCCTCGTCCAAGTACTTGAACCAACCTTTGTTTGTCTAAAACCTCTCTTTTCAAATCAAAATTACCTCCAAAGTAGTAAAGAGATTTACTTTTAAAAAGAAATTGTGGAAAACCAACCTCTATTCCTATTGATGCTTGGGTTTGCTCAAGAGGTACAACCTCAGTTTCTTTCACATGGTTTACTAACCAAACAGCAGATATCAAAAGTTTCAGATAAATTATTTATATCAACTAGTGTTGTCTTTCCCAATCTTATCTCCCAAAATTTAATATGGCCCAAATACTATCAACCAGACTTCTTCCCTATTGAATCTTAACTTTAATGTACGTAGGAGATATATTATGATTTCCTAAAGTGGACTTTTTAGGGGGTTGAGAGTTACATCTGACTTACTACGTTACATGAAAATTAATAATCATATATTTGAGAATTGCATATGTGTATGATGTTAAAAACAGAGAGTAACACGTCATACATTACATGATAAATATTATAATAAGTGTCAAATGATTCGACTGTATTAATGTTATCGTGGCTCCAAGACGAAACCTGATTTATTTGAAAACATTAAGGGTCACATTTTCGTGATTTCAAGATAAATTAAGAACATCACAACATGGAGAGCACATAGATTAGTTATTCATTTATCACCTTACGTTTTATTCATTAGCTTAGGAATTTTTTGCTTAACCATTATTTTATTTCTCTTGTTGCTCCAAAAGGCAAGAGAATGCTCCGGGGGAACAAAGAAGAACCATTGTTCGGTGCTGGTCGTAGTCCAAGAATCTCAGCAACGATGTTATAGATCTGCACGTTCTCAAACGATGGCACTTTCTTTCCTCTGCTAAACCTAGAACCATGTCCGACAAATATACTCCTCATCGAGAAGAGCGCGTTGTCGTAACCATGGTCTCCGTAGCAAACTTGAGCATTTGTTCTATTCTGCCTTACTATAAGACCTTCTCCGACCATTCCAATGATCGGTGGAATACGATAACTCTCGGAATAATGAAGTCTTTCCGGTAGTTTCTCCTTCAAGTAAACCTTCAAAAATTCTCCATTCTTTACTTTACCTGAGCTCAAAGCTTCGTTCATCTTTGCCACGACTTCTGCGTTCTTCTCGCCTTGATTCTCGACATTTTTACCCCATTTCGGACTGATTGCAAGCACCGGGCTGTAAGATTGGATCCAAGCCGCAGGTATCTTGATCCAATCTGCTAAATCATCAATGTAAATCGCTTTCTCGTCACACTCACAGTTGGTCACCATTCCGTGGTCACCAAGCAATATCACATGAACCTCATCAAAGATCTCCCTCTTCTCCAGCCCCTTAATCACCCTACCAATCATTTTATCAACCCTTGAAACTGCAACGGTGACCCGAGGATCATCAGGACCATAGTTATGACCCGATTGGTCCGGCTCATCGAAATACAGCATCAGCAAATCAGGAATATCGTCCTCAGGGAGATCAAAATGGTTCAAGACCGAATCCACCCTTTCTTCCAAAGGAACTGAAAGGTTGAAATGAGGACAATATCCTTCAGGGCAAGTCCAAGAACCTTTGGGAACTTCAGAGCCTGGCCAGAAGTAAGTCACAGCCTTGCGACCTTGGTTTGCTGCGGTTACCCATAACGGCTCACCTAACCACCATTTCGGTTGTAAGCCTTTGTTGAACACCTCTCCCGTGACCGGATCGGTAAACTTGTTCATGATTATACCGTGGTGTGCAGGGTAGAGTCCGGTCGCGATAGAGTAGTGGTTTGGAAATGTCATGGTGGGAAAAACCGGTATTAAACCGTGTTTGGCTTCAGTTCCTCTGGAAATGAGAAGGTCGATGTTTGGCGTGTCGGTTTTGAATTGGTAACCGAACCGGAAACCATCGCAAGAAATCATCAAAACCACCGGTTTGTTGAGCTTCTTGAAGGGCCAGGGACGCCAAGTTTTGGACGACGGAGAGTCAAAACCATAGGTACCGGCTGCGGTGGTGGCTAAGATGACAAGATTAAGAAAGATGAGAGAAAGTTTGGGAGACAGAACATGTTTGGTTGTCGCCATGGGAAATAATGTTTGTAATGGGTTCTTGCATGCAGCTCATGTTATTTATAGAGTGGGAGAACTTTTTTCCCTTGACGTACAGTATTTTGACTTTCATTGAAATTAACTTGGAAGTTACATTATTCGAATATATAGTGGTTGGCACATTATAGCTATAGTAGCCTAGTAAATAGATGAAATCATAATTATTTCGAGTACTTTTGTCTTTAACTAGCTAACGTCGATATTTAAATCTCAATATATATTTAGGCTACGCGTCTCGATGGGATATTGTATATATGATGAGTTGGTGAACAATAGATCATCATGCAGTACAAACAGTACATTAATTACTACTATGATTTCTGTTGTTCTTCTACTGTAGATATTTTTATAGATTGATAACAACAGAAACATCCTCACACATTCGAAGTTTTGATTACTTCGTAAAAATTTATGACCATTGTTTACAGTATAGAAGCAGACTAATTAAGAATTAGGTATATAAAGAGTCACATCAACATTATTGTCATCTGCAATCTTGAATAATATAAATTCACGTGTTTTCACCACGAGTTATATCTTTTCGTGGTGGGCTCATCCAACCAACGACTGGATGGCCTGTGTTTGATGTGGTTCTATTCCTACATGTACTTCATAATTGTAACATTAATTAGTATACGTCCATGCTAGCTTTATACGGGTTAAGAGATTTTGGGCACCAGCCTAATTAATAGAAATAAGGAGGAATGTAGCCAACATATGCATCCAGATTTGAGTTTAAAGATAAGATTTTAGATCATTTGTGGATGAATTTATTATGTATAGGCTGTAATGATTTTTTTATTTTTTTATATAATTCCCAAAAATATATTTGAAAACATATGTCCGTATTACTAGTATTTCCGTATTAATTGATTAAGAGATACATGCACGTACGTACGTGGTTTGTCCAAGAAAGGAACTCAAGTCGTAGCAACAAAAAAAAAAGAGAAGAAGAAAAATTATATAAAAGCAAAACAAAAGTCACAACGTAGGATACAAAGATTTATGCATTCATTGATCAGCTTATATATTTGTTATTCATGAGTCTACTTATCTCATCATGAGCTAAGTCTGTTTTTCTTTCTTTTCTGCTTCATTCCACTTGGGAAAATATTTTTTGAAAAATTTTCCAAAACGTCAAGGAAATGCATGTGAATAATATTTGCAACTTTGAAAAAAAAAAAAAAAAAAAAAAAAAAAAAATATTTGCAACTTTGCAGCAGAAAGAGTTGCCTTTAATAATTACAATGCCAGAGGTAGAGACAAGAGTACGAGACACATTACTATTACTATGATCTGACTATCTGACTCAGATTACCAATAACAGCACCATTACAAATTTACAATCATCCGCATGACCCGGACGTGGGAGTACTGTGGAGAACCATTGATATATGATCTTACTGACTTGAATTATCTCACGTGCGTGTTTTCTTACATCGAGATATAAGTATAAAACCTTTCGTGGATGGCCTTGGTCAGGGGCGGATCTAGAAAATTTGTTTAATGGGGGCAAAAATATAGTAAAAAACTATCAAATACTAAATTATAAAAGACATAAAATTGTCATGTAAAAACTTTAAAACATCTTACAAAACCACTCAGACGCTCATTTAACAATTGAAACATTTTTACCACATTTTCATTTGTGACATATTCAAATAATTAAAAACAAAAAAACATGTTATTAATTAAAAATTTAGAAAATTTTGAATTTATAGACTTATATTTTAAAATTTATTAATTTAAAATTTTGAATTATGTAACAAACTTCCATAAAAGCTTAACCATAGAATAAACATATAAACAATTATCACTGCAAAAACTAATATAGTCATGTATAATATAAAATCCTATATAATGTTTTCCAGGAAACATATTTATAAGCTTAAACTGATTAAATAAAATTAACTGACTAAAAAATAATGCTTATATAATATAAACGATTGTAAAAAAGGCAAGAAAATAAACTCACAAATTGATAGTTGTTAATTTGTTGTCAAACAAAGAAACCAAAGGATTAAAGAAGAAGAAAATACTAAAAAATTAGGTCTAGATTAATAAGTTTTTAATTTATATATTAATATATATTTTTTTAGTACATGGATTAATGGGTTTTCCAAAAAAAATGATGAAAAGTAGTTTTTTTTGGTAGGGACAGATTTTTTTTTATAATAAGATTTATTAATATTTTTTTTTTTTTTTTCTGCTGGCAGCTGCCCCCACCATCTTGACTGTGGGTCCGCCCCTGGCCTTGGTTGATGTCGGTATGGGTTAGAGTTTTGTATAATTTGGGGAGCAGCCAAAATTAAACGTTTAGAATCTGGTGGAATAATTTGAGTTTCGAATGCCTTTTATTACTAAGAAACAAGTTAACAACCTTGGATTGAAACTGCTCTAAAACTATTTTTCGAGTGTACTTAACTGCGGTCAAACCAAAGGCATGCATGCCTAATCCATTCATTACCTGCTTCTTCCTCTCTGGATTCTATTTCTGGCCAAGAAGCCCAAGACTGAGTATAGTATCGTATTACAACAGGAAGCCTTTTCTTTCTTATTTTTCATTTTTTAACTCATGGATTTTATGGGCCTTGTAAGCTAATGGGCTCTAAATGTAGCCCAAACGAAAATTTAAGGAAATTTTTGCCAAATCTATTTTCTTCTGTAGTTTTTCATACATTCTAAATTTCTTTTTTTTTTTGGGTAGAACATACATTCTAAATTTCTAATCTCGTACATTTCTAGTCTTGAAAAGATTGATGGTACGTATATCATGACATTATTTGAAAAAAAATGATGGACCATACTTTTAACTCGTTTTTTGTTTCTTTCATAAATAAGGCGTGATCATGTGTCTCTAGTCATATACGATATCAACACAAATAATGATTATAGTGAGAAAATTGTGATTTGTTGGTAAATGATCGTGATTTTGTTGTATGTTACAATAGTTCTAACTGATAGATTCACTAGTCGCAATCATGATTCGAAGAATAATTTGGATTTGGTGTCCATCTCATGATAAGACCATAAATCTACTGGATAGAGAATTAGAGAATATTAAAGTTTAAGGTTACAGGTAAACCGGTTAGGTTTGGAAGATTTTAATATTGCTTAGATCATGCTTGCATTTTGGAAGCACATAAAAATTCTTACATTTTTTGGAGAAAAAAATAAAAATTCTCCGTATTATTTTAGAAGGATCGGATTAAAATTCCCAACCATGACTTATTTTGATTACATCTAATTTTATGAGCATTTTAAATGGTGGAATTTCTGAGTATGATATCGGGATAATGCAATAACTTACTGTAAAATGATCCACGAACCATTGGCTTAAATAATTTTATGAGTCTGATGATTGTATGAATCATATTATGCCATATGGCACTTAACCTTAGAAACAATAAGAAAGTGGACATTTTACTATTCTTCAAAAGAATATATATGTCACATTGGGTTGTTGTAGTGATGCATTTTTTATTCACGTACGTTGTACTGATATTTGAAGAAACATTTACAGAAACATATGCAAATTCCCATTCACTACATATATAAATAAAACATCAATATAAAAAGTTATAAGCACTTTTTTTGTTGTTAAAGAAATTATGTGCATTATATGTCATAATAGAATTGTTATATGCAAAGCCACATCCATTTTTCAGAAAAAGAAAAAAAAAACGGACATGACATATTTTAGAAGTCATATTAATTAGAAAAAGACATATTAATTAGCATCAACCTTTTGAATGTTAGTGAAGGGGCAGACAAATGCAAAGAAGCCATATAAACCATCACATTTGGCCATCTCAGTGCATTTCAATATTGGACACTTCTTTTTTTAATCATCACTTTTGTTCACTTTGAGAAAATAAAATTTTAAAAGTCTACACAAATAAACGACCAAAGACCTATTGCTACCACCTAGATCCCTAGATTCCTTCTTAGCACATACTAATTTACCTTACATCTTACTTTTATTTGGCATATCTTGTTTCTTAAACAACTTTGGGTATGTGTTCAAAGATATGTGCCTCCCCAAATATATAATGTGTTACTTTAAATTAGTTAGCTAGGTCCACTTTACATAACATAATAATCACAAAAAGCTTTATAGAGGAACAACAACCAAAAGAAATTTTGATACCAATGAGATAATGTACTTAATTCACATATCACCCCCAAAGTTCAACGTATTAGCATATAAAATATAAATCATAACCGCAAACCTAAAAGGAACACATAAAATGATCATGTTAAAAAAAAAAAATGATCATGTTAAGGATGAATTAATACGAATAAATAATAATTGTTCATTTTCAAAACCGTAAGTAAACTAAACTAATTGAAGCATCAAGTAGTTTTTTTTTTTTTGCAAATAGAGTAATTCGTATGGACTTTTTGGTTTCATTTTGGGATGATTAAATATTTTTTATAATTATCAATTTTAGTGATATACATTAGTAAAAAGGTGATGAAAATGATAATCATAGCAGCTTTAGAAAAGAATTTTAGGACAAAAGTAAGAGTTAGACAGTAAAATATCGACAGATAAGCAAAAGACACAAAAATTACTCTCTGGTGGATTGATGGGTTGTTGGGTTTTCATCATAATTTTCCAAAATTTAAATGTTTTTTCTGTTTATTTTATTTTATTGATTACTAATGATTATAATTTTATCATGATTTTTAGAAAAGAGAAGGAAAAAAATTCCTTATGATCTGATGTTTTGGTCGAAAAAAAATTAATGTTACATCATTTATAGAGTTGAGGAATACATTTGGATTTGGTGAAATACGTACTTGAAAACTTTCACATTTTTATTAATTTATTTATTTTTAATTAAAAATTATTATTAAAACTGAAAATGTTTAATATCAATAGTAAAGGTTGCTAATATTTTTGTTCAACAAAATAAATATAAATAATTCAGTTGTAGCAAAAAATATAAAAAATGATAATTATGTAGGTATATGTGCAAGGAATCATAATTAAATTCCAACAAGTTTAATTATTTTACCCTGTAATGTTGTAAAGATGGAGAGAAAAATACACATTAGTCGTCTTCTTTCACTAATTTATTTACGTCCATCCTCTATAAATCGTCTTCTTTGAATAAAACAGCTTACTTTAAATATAATCTATTTAAATTTTATTTTATTCCATTAACTCGTGTGTTGCCACCAAATTGGTCAAAAAGTTCGGGCAAGTCTTATTATGAATGTGATTATGTGAAGTATTGTTAATTATTCTCTTTTTCAAACTTTTTCTATTTTTCCCAAATGATTGTTGTCTATTAGCTAACTAGGAAAACAACACTCAATTTGTTGTAAGAGGTATGTGTATTTTTGAATAATAATAATAAAGATTTTCTTCAATAATGAATGTCCTTGTTATACAGATATAAAGACTTGATCAATATTTTGATATTATATAGTTTCCTTCATTATTATTGCACACTAAAAGATTCTTCATATCATATGATGAGATGATAAGTAAGTAACTATCTTGGAACATATCCGATCAGCATGCAGCTATATGTGCATTTGTAAACCACGTGACTAAAACTATTATAAGTATAATTCTTCTATCAAGTACAACAACACGATAACATGTCATAATTAAAGAAATAGTATAGTGGTACCGTAGTTTCGTTGAATTTTGTTTTTGTTTTGTTTCACGCAAGCATTACGCTAGCTACGTGATTCCAATAGTTTATTAGCCATAATATTAACAAGAGGCTATAACTAAAAAAAGGAACATCCATACTTCAAGATTGCAAATGGTAAAGAAACTTATGAGCTATAACTTGAAATATCTTGTCGGAAAGGTTGAAAGGACGGGCCAAGGCATGTGGTGCAAATCCATGTGTGACAACATCTTGTACGTATGTACATCGGTTGCTTAGGTTACGTCAATACTCAATACTGTAACCGACGTTCCAAATGTATGTGTATATATAAGATTGTCCACCGACGAACTATTCAACATATGTTTCTAGCTAACGCAAAAATTATAATCTGAGCGACATGAACCATATGCACTACGTACAAACCCACCTCACCGATCATTGACTGTCGTTGGAGTTAGAGTCATCGGTCGATCAGCAGAGATTTTAGTTTTGCAGCCGGATCATTCTAGTAGGTAATGTATATATGGACCATAATGTCGTATATATATATATATATATATATAAATAGGTTTTAATTTCTGTATAGACCACTTTAAAAAAACATACTCATAAAGTTAGATTTAGTTTACCAGCAATCAAAGGCTCCATGAATTATTACAGTACTCACTTTTAAAAGATTTATTTGATATATCTATTTATTACAAAAATATTATCTCTAGCTCGTCTGTTGTGATTGTGTGTGTGACCTCTTTTCTTATAGGCCAACGAAAAATAAAAGTGTGCTAGAAGCTTAGACCATCTCCAAAGGGAGAGTATTAACATAAAAATTTAGAGTTTGTGCTGATTAATGGTATTAAAAATAAATCATAATATGTAAAATTGATTAGCAGCACTGCTAAACTAAAGCTTTTTAGCATCAGTTTCTATGACACATGTTTATTTTTTATTCGATGGGAAATATAGAGAGACAAAGAAAAAAAAGGGATGAATGATTTCTCTCTTTCATTATTACTCAATTTTCTCTTACTGACTTCACCATTGAAGCAACAAAAATTAAACATTTTTTAGAGTTTAATAAATTTTTATTAATCATTAAATTTTTTAAAAATTTGTTTAACACCCCAAATTAAGCATCTCCCTTTTAGGGGCAGCATTTGGTTTTTTATTTATTTTTATTTTAGCGTTTATAAATTTTGTTGATTTTAATTTTTTAACAAATTTGGAAAAAGACAACAAGTGGGACATTCCTGTTTTCTCTAGGAAATAAAAATGCAAATCAAAATTGTTTCACAATAATAGAGTGTGGAGGAGTCCAATTGAATAGCTTTCTCTTTGATTTTGACCAAACAATAAACATACATATTGGTACAATAACATCAGAAATGTTTTTGTTATAGTCACATGATGTCATAACAATTATAAATAGGATTTATATTAGTGGATTTGATGAATCTTTAGTAAAATTAAACGAGATACAGATTTTAAAGGATCCTTTAAAAAATCATATTTTCAATGACAATATATATAACCAAAAATATAGACATATAAACACGTTTTATCCAACAACAAAAGAAAGGACATATGTATAAACACGTAATTAAAATACTATTGAAGGTTATATGCAAAAAAAAAAAAAAAACCGCTGACTTGTTTTACCAAAAATAAATCGAATCTTTGTTGATTCGATCATGTTTCTTTTTTCCTCACATAAGAATTACTGATTACGATGGACCATCTAGTAATGATTTTTCATAATTATAAGTTTATAACTCATGTTGAAAATCTATTACAAAAAAGATTTTATTTTAAACAACTGTGATGCTTTTAAAACCCTTTAACAAAAATAAAATGTGATGCTTTTAAATATAAACTTGCATATAGTTTCGTGTATTATTTGGTTCATTAGTTGTGTATATATGTTTACTTTAACTTAGATGTTATTATATTAACTAGGTCTACATATCCAACTATGTGGCCGTAATATCATTAAAAACAAAATATATAGTAAATACAGGAGTCGTCGTCTTGTATTCACCATCAAAGTGGTATCAAGTGGAAGAATTTATTTTTACGGTTTTAGATAACATAAAAATATGTGATCCTATAAATTAAATCGATACATCATGAGCATGTCCCCTATTGAATAAAACTCAGATATATATACTATACATATTAAAAAGACCACTTGAGTATATGATATTTGCTATAAAACGGATAGTTTTTGTCTCTCTCTTTTTCTAAATTGGATACTTACTTTTCTAAATTGGACTCAACATGTCACAACCATGGCTAAGATCCCGATATGATGTATGAAAGTGCCAAAGGAAACCACTTGTAGTTATGCTTAGTACGTAGTTTCTTACTAAAATTGAGTATATGAATTCCATTGGTGCAAATTAAACACTTTCGTGTCATGTAGTAACAATAGCTAGACGTACTGATATTTTTAAGTTTTGTTAAAGGAGCCATGATTGTTTAAATTGATGGATTGTTCTTTTTTTTTTTTTATAAGCATAATAAAATCAGATTAGAAGAGTCATGAAATGATTGAAATTAAAGATATACATAGAAAGAAAATTGGTGAAATAATAAACCCTACCACTACCACTTGTTCATTACACATTGTACACAACTGTTGAATCAAATCAATTGATTTGGGTACCAATTTGAAGATCATCATGACCATTCATCTCTCACATTTTTCTTTTCTTTCCAATATTATGTCGATGCTCTTTACGTAGGACCATGATAATATTGTATATGTGAGAGCATAGAGACAGTTAATAATCCTAGTGTACAATAGAAGACCTGTCCATATATGACACCACTTTCTCAATGTTTTTTTTCATTCATGTTATAGAACTTGTCGTGGTGACAAGCAACAATGTAACAATACATTCCATCACTCAAATCTGAATGTAAATGGATCTTATTATATATAAGGGAATGCTTAATTATTTTTCATGATGATTCGACATATATCTAAATAGGTTATATAGTGAGAGTCTTGTGGTTTAAATTGTGACTGATCATCATCATTGCAGCCGTTTTAAATGACAAAACTCATATATGTCGGAGATGAATATATTGTGTTTCAAATCTTGGATTCATAATTTTTACATAAAAAGAAAAACATGAAGTTGTATATAAGATTTGATACATGAAAAAGGTATATAAAAATGCTTGTATCCTAGGCTTTGCAAGCTGGAATTTAGGCGGGTTAGGCGGATCCTGTCCATGAAAGCTCACCACACAAAATAATTTTTAAGAATCTCTTAGGGTTGTTTGTATATATATATATAGGTAGGGAGCATCCTAAGCTTTTTCTTTTGTATCTTTCTTCTTCCAATTTCCAACTATTTTAAAATATCATTTTGATTTCAAAGAATGGAAAATCCAAATAATATTTAAGAGAATTAGATGTTAGTCATATCCATCCCATTCCTCCTTTGGTTTTTGTGAACTTGAAAGGTAAATTTAGTAAAGCTACCAAAATAAAGAGATGATTATATTGTGTGTACCCATGAAACCCACAGCTCAAATGTGACTAAGAAAATTATTAGTCTCTTTAAAGAATAAAGTGAAGAAGAAAAAAAAGTACTAGTGAATGACTAAAAGTGACTGGTGAGGGAACAAACAAAGATGTATAATGAAATTATACATCTTTATATCTTGTTTTCTTTTTTAGCTCTCCTTTTTGATTATTTGTATATCGTTTGTCCCCTGAGACTCATCTACAAAAGAAATTCAGAAATTTGCTTTTCAGATTAGACTGTGCGTGGCTGTAAACTTGTAATTTTTATAAGTAAAACAGAAAAAAAAAAAAAAACCAAATTGAAAGTAATCAAAAAATCTTACAAAACTAATTAAGCTTCTCTAAACACATTGACCCAAAAATAAACAAAACATATTTTTAAAAAATTCAACACTCAAAAATTACATTTGTAATGCTTGAGAAGCCTATTGGCTTCCCTTAAACCACTATAGTAGGCACCGTGAGTTGTGGAGTAATGGGTTCTATGTGTTGCTTCCCCTGCAAACATGACTTGAAGCTCATGAACCTTGGCTTGATGATCATGACCATTGACCTGACCAACCTTCTTATTAATCTTTGGCAATGGCTCGGCCATGGCGTCTAGGTCATCCCCGCTTGATCCTACCGCTACATAGGAATAGGAGCCCCGGAACAGAGGATCACTTCCCCATTTGCTCCTCAAGACCTTTGTGATCTTCATTACTTCACCACCATCACTCAAAGAGCCATTGGTCAAGGGCCCTAAAGTTTTTGCGGTGTCTTTCTTAACTTCCTTGCCTTTCAAGCAAGAGATAGTGGTGGTGACACCATCTATGATCTCCTCATCGGTTAGTTTCTCAAGCTCGAGAGCTTCTTTGCCTGCAAACCAAGAAAGCAAGACCTTTGAATTGCTGTGGATTGGGGCAATGGTAGCGGTTCTTCTCATCCACCACGGGATTTTCACGAACCTAAACTCGGAATCCTCACGGTCAAACACAAGTTGCAGAGACGGGAAGTTTCTCTGTGACATTTCAACGAACAGCTTGTTGACAACTCCATATCCCAGCCTTTTGATAGCGTCTGATTTGAAATCAGGCAAAGGAGGACTAAACAGTTCTCCATCAGTCCCTATCCCTGCCTTGAGCACCCCTAAAGAGACAGTAACAATAACATGATCTGCAAAAACAACAGACCCATCTGAGAAATGCAGCTTCACATGACGATCTTCGTTACTCTGCCACTCGATCTTTCTGACCTTTCGATTCAACTGGATAACACCTTGAGGAAGCACAGACGCCAAATGCTGAATAACACTGAGATAACCTTTAGCTATGGTGATCTCTTCCCCCGGAAACATCTGGTACTCACTCTCCGCCGCGAAATCAAGCGTCGAGAGATCATCTGCTGATGTGTAAGTCCTCTGCGTGTTGCTGAACATCGTAAAAATGGCTTCTTCAAGTGACTTCCTACTCCATTTCCCATACCCTTTAACCCCATCACCTCCTCCTCCATGGCTGATTGAATCCCAATAAGCATCGAACCCAGATTTCAGGAACGACCCAACACTAGGAGGAGAACAAACCCTAGTGGCAGTTTCGTAAATATCAGCCAGACGGGCCAAATCGGCGTCGGACTGAGAGATCTCTTTCCCCTGAGCTAATTCCATGAGAGCATTGAACAATCCGGAGATGGATTCAACAATCGAAGGGTCGACCTCGAGCCCACCTTCAGCAAAGGTCTTAACTTTGTCAATGCTGGAATCCATACACTCCCATGGCTCGTCGGAGACAAGAGAGCCAGTCTCCTTGGCGATTTTATAAACAGGGCTTCCACCAATACCGTGGATCCACGTGGCACCCATCTCAATCTTCTCGGACGAGAACTCGGAGGTGTTGATCCTACCGCCGATTCTAGAACCGCCTTCGACGACGGAGAGCTCGAACATGTCGTTGGAGCTGGTGTAGAGCTTGTTGGCCGCCGTGAGACCAGCCATTCCAGCTCCGATTATAACAATTCTTGCTTTCTTCGCCATAGTTGAAAAGGAATCTACTTGTCGGTGTGTGTTGTGTTATGGGTGAAGGAAGAAAAAGAAAAGGAGAGGTTTTTATGTAAGAGGGGGCTGTGGGTGGAGAGTGTATATTTGGGGATTAGGGGGAAGAAGATGAATGAATGGAGAGAGATTGCTTTGGCAGAACATTTATAAAGGGAGAGAGTGTGTCTCTCTGACTCTGTGCCAACAAAGCCACTGGGCTGCAGAGTTTTACTAGTATATTATGTTTAAGATTTAAATTTTTAATCTCGCAATTAAGATATTATTTAAATGTTGTAATTTTGTAATTTTTTATCAATTTTAAAATTTTAATTTTTTTTTCTGGTTTATCAAATATATTTGAGAAAATCAAAAAGATATTATTTTGCAAAATTTAAACATTATAAAAATAAAGTATATGCTATATAATATGATAAGATGAGCATGAGTTTATATGTTAACTTTGTTTATAATTTAAACAAAGATATTTTTAAGAGAGAACATTTTTTTAATGAACAGTTAAACTTTCACAAACATGTCATTTTCAATCATTCTAATCCCAAAATAATTGAAATAACCTTTTGCTGTACATATAATGTCGTTATAGTTATAAAAAAATATGAGATAATCAACAATATATGAAAATACCGGTAGCTTTTAAATATTTTAGTCATATTTTGGTTCAAAAGTTAGGTTTAGTTATACAGTGAGTAAATTATTTCTTTTCAACAGACACTAAATACGGTTTAAAGAACAGAACCAAACAATTTACTTATTTAGCTTCAGTATCACACATCAACACAACACAACACAACCAACATGTCCTGAAGGCAAAATATATATATATATAATATATAAATATGTCAATTAGATTTCAAGTCACCTCATCAAAGCTCACCTATCGTCCGCAGTGCCACTGACTCATTGAATTATTTTTAAAACATATCACAATTATTATGGCGTTTACAGTTGATGTACTTAGTAAAAGTGCAATACCGAATCATATTGAATAATTTGAGTTAGATAAAAGTTACTACAAATGTGCGCAGAACAAAAATTTGCATGTTGAGCGTTATATGCGGTTGAACTGCCTCCCAACGTTTTTTTTCAAAATTTGTAGTGAATAGTGAGTGAGTGATGAAAAGATTTGCATGTAGAACAAAGCAATATGCTCCAAACGTACCAACAACGTGTCGCTGACTTATACCTTACGTGTTAACATAATAACGCATCATCTGTCTTTTTTATTGTTCTAACAACACATCTGTCTTCTTCTTTTCCTTTCTTTAATTTCTTTGGACACAAATTTTACATAAGGTTTAAGACTCTAAAACTAAATACAACAATTTGGATCACATATTGAATATTAAAAGTTATAACAAAAAGAAAGAAAGATCTATATTAATAAAGATTGGTGATTTAAAGAAACAAATATAAAAATAAAAAGTGATGATGAGGAAAGGAATAGAAAGAAAATGATAAAAAATGGAAAGAAAGAGAGAAGATCACATGTAAGAAAGAAGATGACAGAGGGTAGGGTCTGAAGTTGCAAATTATGAGTCAGTGGTACTGATCCACCTTTGATTGGATGATACCTATTTTAATCAACCTAACCATGATTGTGTCATCACTCTCCTCTCTTAACAACATCCTTCTTTATTTAGCTCATATTCATCATTTACACATACGTACGTATATATATATATGTATTGCATGCGGCTCTATATTGACATTCATCCGAATTACTCAGATTCTCGAAAGAAATCAAGAAATCTATTTACATTTAACCTAAACATATAAAGATGAATGTAGCAGTGTTAACACTATATATATGACTTGGTTGAAACGTAGCAGTGTTAACACTATAGATAGATAAAAGAAGCTAAACCTAGAATTGTGACTTACCAATGATCAAAGGGTTAAAAACTCATTTTCTTATCTTCTTTTCAATGTTAAGTTATTTTTCTTAGAAGGACATGCTTGGGGTTTTTTGTACGTCAAATACTATTGCTAAAAACTTTAGACATTAAGTCGACACGATAATTTATTTTATTTAAGACAACCATATATAAATAGCAAAGAATAAAAAGACGTTAAATATATTTCCTTTTTGCTTTTTGTTACCACCTCAGAGTTTGTAGGCAATCATCATATAATATACACGATGATAAATTGATTCCTTAGCGAGTATGTTCATGAAGAAATGTTCTTTTAACGAATATATATGTTTCTTTTAGATCGATAGCATGCAACTTTTTCTTTAGATGAAGAGATATTATTGTAGATTTATCGTCTTTACTTTAGTTAAAAATTGAATTATATATTAAACTTTTGCACTATACACCGAAATGGATCTTCATCAAAGGTAGTGCAGATCCGTAAGCTATCATATCCATTAACTTATTAAAAATCAGAAAATGACACATTACTAGAAAAAATCATATATTTAGCTATCAAAACTTAATTGATAGCTATAATTACTCATAAAATTTAATGAAATCATCAATATGCAATCCTTCTACGTTAAATCCACATTACTATATGTATATTTTTGTGACCCCGACATTTATTATTAATTCTCGAAGATGTGAAGAAATCTTTTTAAAATCCGACGTCGAAGCATAAAGACAAAATCTTGCGCTGAAGGCTTTTGTCGGTTGCGATGAGTTTGCACATCCCGAAGAAGCTCTGGCTCTCCAAGAATCAACTTTGAGAGTTCAATACCAAATACTATTAATTATTTTCTTTACTCGAGTTGTGTGTGATCTCTCTATGTACCTTTGATGTACACAAAATCATTTTTTCTCTTTCTTAACTAATATATCTACATATATGCAGATAAATATTGTTTATGTGGATATACAAGAAGGAAAGTCAAAATCTTGAGCTCCAAAATCTAGCTACAATGGTATTTTCCCGTGACCTAAGGACTTTTCCTTGATCTTCGAAGATTGAAAATGACACAGTCGAAGGTGGTCACGTGTTTCATACACATCTATTTAATATGCAAGCTATATATGTATTGTATTTATTTATAGATCAGCAGTAACAAGTGTATCAGTACCTAAAAGCTCTGCACTACTCTAGACAAATTAAGCTTTAGGCTTAGAATTAGTTCACCACACACCCTTCTTTCTCAAGTAGAAAGAACAATGGAGCTAATTTGGTGTTTAATATAGATTAGATTGTGCAAAAACTCAAATGATCGGTCTAAATGGTGTGGCATCACTACAACAATTTCGATAGAGGACATATAGAGAGAACCAGACAAAAAAAAAAGAAGAAGAAGGGGTTCAATGGCTAGGATTTAAAAAAGGACTTAACCTTGAACAATGAAGATATAGTACTTCTTGAGCCACAAATTTGTCTCCTCTCTTCCAAACAAATAGTTTGGCATATTCACATACACATACAAAACTCAAAACGTGTGTGTGTGTGTGTATAGAGTGTGTTTGTATGCGTCGACAATCAAGGCTTCTGTTTGGTTATAGCTACAATGAAATCAATGATGAGAATCCAACAAAACCTATAGACACCCTATCTGATGGTCTTATATCTATGAAAGAGTATTGTACTTAATGTCAGATAAGCCAAAACCCCATGAAAGAGTTTAGTACTAGATGTTTTAAAACTATAGAGAGAGAGAGAGAGGTGAAGGGCAGAGAAAAGAGAGAATCTACTAGAAGATATTTTGCAATAAATATCCTCAAATGTCGCTACCTAACTCCCTCACCCCACAATCCCAAGAGTTTAACTCCAATTGTCTCCAAGTTTTGCATAGATGTCTCAGGTCTTAAGATTGCATAATAGCTCTGTAGAAGTAGAACTTGTGAGTTGGTTTGGTTCAACCGGGTTTATGTAGAACCGATATTCTTGAAATGAAACCGATTAGATGTGAAGAACCAAAATTTTCTATCTGCTTTTGTTGTTGTAAGAAGTAAGAACTGAACGAATCAGTGAAACATGGGTCAAGCCAAGTACTAGAGATCTGGATTTCATTCTGTTGCTTTAGTTTCGTCTTGCTTAACCAAGTTTGGATTCACAACAATAGTTGAAGATACAAGCAAGTTAGGTGCCTACCATATTAACTTGAAGAAACAGAATCAAGAACCCTAAAAGATTAATGAAGTTTTAAAATTACCAATATTTTGGATTACTGGCCTACATAAACCAAGTAATCTCCCCGCCTAAACTAACGCCTAACTCACATACGCAAACCGATTTTCCGCAAAACTGCACCCAACCTGCAGCAACTTACTAATAGACATGGGATTGCTTCCTCAAGGCTTGGAGGTACATGTGAAAACATGTGACTTGAACTTTTCTAGCTCTGTAAAGACTTCATCCTCCGGTCTGTAAATCAAGTCACTCATCTGCCATATCTGCATAGTTAAAAATCATAAATTTACCAAGAAAGCTAATCATAGGTAGGTTTCCCAGTAAATGCAGCAAGACATTTTGAAAGTACTGTACCTGTAATGTTCCACCTCCACCGCTACTCTCACAGTTATCAGAAACACTGACAATAGTCCAAGGGTCCAATACGTTCCAGTGGAAGTCAACCACTTTGTCCCTAAGAATATTTACACAAGGAGATTACAGAAATAAAGAGTGTAGAAGAAAAAAGCAAACATGAAATTTAGGATTAAGTCTTGAGAACCTGTGACCAGCATGCTGGAAGAGAAGCCCAGCAGGACTTTTGGGTGCACGCTCGAACTTCTTGCCAACCTGAGGCACACACACATACATATATATGATTATGGTGAACTTAAAAGTAAGAGAAGAAGTTTACATGTGAATCCGTAAAACTATACTAACCCTGTCATAATCCCATATGTTCAAGAGACCATCTTCTGCGGAACTCCCAAAAACAGATGATTTATCAGGAGACCACTGTATTGATTACAAAACAGTGTCATCGGAGATAGGTATTCTCGTGTAGGAGAAATAATACGGAAACAAAAAAGAGGTAGGGGCATGTTGTTTAAACCTGAACACAAAGAACAGCAGCTTTGTGGCCTTCAAATGTGTAGACAGGTGAACCAACTCCATTTGCAGTCAGGTTTCGGCGGTCAAACACACGGACAGTGTCATCTGCTGATCTGGACAAATGGTGGAGAAACGTTGAGTGAAAGAAAAGCAGCATCTCTGTACTTTTGGACAAGTATTTAAGTGTGAAAAATCAGTCAGTACCCTGTCAAGATCAGATTGTTGTCATGAGGATTCCAATCGACAGAATGAAGATCAGCATCATGTGCCTTCTCAACCTGCCAGCACACAAGAATAAACAGACCGAAACTGTAAACCAAAACGTCAAACATCAAACTCCGATAGGGCTAAAAAGGGAGGTACCTTCATGGTAGGACCAGTACCATTTCTTGCGTCCCATAGCATTAGGCAAGAATCATCACCAACACTGCAGAATTCCTGTGCACTGCAGGACAAAACAAAAAATCACCAAAAACATCAGAAAAGTCTGAATAGTTCTGCATTTGTGTATAAAACTTAGAGCTAAAAAAAAGAGATTGTCCCAGAAGTTACCTAGATGGACAAAATGCCACATCTTCAACTGTATTCTCGTGGCCATGATATACGCCTCGAGGGCCAACAGAAGGACCACTAATTTTATTATTACTTGCACCAGTCTGTTTGAAGCTTGATCCAGGGGATTTGGAATCCGTACCAGCCATTGTGATATGATCTTGGATGCTCCACAGAACAACAGACTTGTCCTTGCCTGCACGGAAGAATTTGACACAGATAGTCAATACAAACATGCAAATATCCAATATATGACACAAAGACAGAACCAGTACAAACCTCCAGAGAGAACAAAAGGTTCGGTTGAGCACATTGCAAGAGCAAATTCAGCATTATCTTGATGCCCAGTTAGTAACTGAAATTAAATATTGTTCAGATGACGAAAAAATAGGTAAGCACAAGCAGGTGGTTTAACACGGTGGGAAAACACAACGAATATTCTCACAAGAGCATACCAAATCCGGACGAGAATGTGGAGCTCCAAACACAGCATGCCTGTCTGGTTGAGTCTCAGTGTCCCAAATGAGAACCTGAAAACCGATATATCAGACTTGCATGACTAAAAGTGGAACTAAATTTAAACGAGGATACTGAATCACAAAATAAATTTTATTGACCGGCAGATGAACCTAGAAAGCAAAGCTTACATCAGGACTGTCGGTGTGAGTAGCTACAATCTTGCTATTTTGTGGGAGTTCCCTGATTCTGTTGATCTGCAATTAATGAAGGGTACACATAATAAAAGTCTTTTTGCAGTACTCAAAATTCCTTAAACAAAATTCAGATTCAGTAAATCCATCTAAGAAACAAAAATGAGAATACAAGAATATCTCTCGAAAGGGTGGAACTCACACCTCTCCAGGGTGGATAATGGTCTTGAACTTCTTCACCAATGGAGAGTAAGCCTCTTCATTAAGCTGAAACCATATAGAAACGGTATTTCAAGAATTTCATCTTCGCAGAGAAGTGATACAAGGACAAAAGCACAGGCTTTGGTACAAAAAACGTAATTACCTGCCTATTAACAGCTTCGCAATTGGCTACGACCAAAGTATTAGGCACACTGCCATTAGTCTAGTGACAGAACCAAGAAAAAAAGGTAAACATATATGAAGTAATAGACAAACTTTGGAAAAAAATGTATAAACTACAAGAAAAAGCGTAAACCCACTTGTTCTGAGAGATAGAGTCGTTGAGTCTTCGAAGCTGCTTGCTCAAGCTTTGGCCCCCATCTGCTCAAACCAAATACCCGTTACAACGAAACAGAACCTCTTTATGCAAATATCTAAACACTTCACTAAATCTTAGCACAGCTAAACATCTGTAACCAAAAAGTAACAAAACAGAACACTAAAATCGAGTTGGCCAAGAGTTACCAACGACCATCTCTTGTCAAAAATTGTTTGAGAGCTTCAAAATGGAAACATCAGATAGCTAATGAGCTATAACATATCTAAATATAAGAGCAAAAAACACATAAAAGCATGGGGACGGAGCTAACTCATAAACTGTATAAGCCCTAACTAGAGCATGTCAATCTCACAAATTCTAGAAAACTGCAAAGAGAAACTCTCAATCTATCATCATTCACTAGCTAAAGCGGAAATGTCACTAAATCGCCAGACCAAAAGCAAAAAGCTTGAATTTTTATTTCCCAGAAAGGAAACAACTTCTCCAAAATCCTAGAACAGAAAAACCCAAAAGAAGAAAAAACATAGACCTGCAAGAGAGAGAGGGCCAGACGAGGGTATGGTTGGCAAACGAATCATAGAGAACGGGAAGAAGAGTCTTCCACTGAGCGTGCTTGTCCTCAACAGTGGCCTTGTGACTCTCTACTTTAGAAAAAGTTGACTGATGAGAGTCTTCATTGTTCTTAGGTTTACGAACTCTCTTCTTCAGCACAATGGCCGTTACCGGAGTCCTAGGTACTCTTCTGGGCCTGGTGGCTTGAACTTGAACAGAATCTGCTTCTTCGCTCTCCATTTCCTTCTTTCTCCTTTTTCTCTCCTCTCCTTTTTTTTTTTTTTTTTTTAATATTATATTTTATGCCAGAGTAAAACTTCATCCCGGGAAATACCATGACTTTTTTCTATAATAAATTTTTTTATTTTGACTATGTTATAAAAGTTACCATGTTATAAAAGTTGTGTAAACCTTTTGGTTATGAGTAAAATCAGTATCTTCCCATTAGAAAAGTAAGCGTAAAGCTTGTTCTCAAGTGTTTGTAGAAATTTACTAGAAAACTATTTCAACAACGCAAAGGTTGTTCTAATAAGCGGCCATCCAAAACTCCATTTTCGCATTCAATAGCACAAGATAATTAATTGCAAGTTTGCAACTTTGTGTTTAAAGACTACTTTTCTCAAAGTCTGACATTCATAACTCTGATTTCACTTGAACAAAAATAAATCTGATTTCATTTGTTTTTGTCTTTTGAACTAGTAGGGAATAGGGAATAGTATTGGGGAAGAAGGATCAGACATAAACACCACTAGCAAGTAGCAAAAACAACGATCCAAAACCCTGCAATGCAAATAAACAAACAGACAGAGAAGCAGATTTCAAACCCGATATTAAGTTTATGACAGCAACAAAAGTCAAGAAGATGATGAAGAAGGAGATAAGTCATACCAAGAAGACAGATGCAACTGCTGAAGTAGCGAGCTCCTTTCCGAGGCTTCGGTTTTTCCTGGATGATGTAGCTTCGTAGCTGCAACACAAATGTTATGACAGGGTAAGTTAAAACAACACTTTGATCGATCTTTGTTACACTGCAAATAACAGAAGTGTCAGATATGAGTGGACTGCGGGTAACCTATAGTCTAATACGAATGGTTCCAGTCAACAATCTTAAAGTTTTTGACTCAAGGCAGGCAACCCACTTGTTTGTTAGCCCAGCCAAAATAGAATCATATCTCTCAAACTTGTCATCCTTTGGAAATTGGAGGCTCCTTGCTTAATGAGAATCCTTATACAATCTAACTTTCTTGTGTCTTAACTAAATCGATGATTAGTCATTTTGTCACATTCAGTGAAACTTTAAAGTACTTATTCCGTATACTACCTTACTCATCCATATATCGGGAGTCTTTGTACCATGATGGCATGTAAACCTCATATATTTCTAAACGCTAATTAACTGAGACCCATGGCATGTTATATTACCACAAATTATAGTATTTATAAGAGAGATAAAACAAATCTAACCAAAGAGATCATGGAAATGATGAAAACTTATAGCTTCAAAAGCTTTTAAAAAAGGCCTACCCAAAAGCTAGCAATTAAGAATGCATTGTGACCAGAAACCATATATAAGCAGTAATAATGTTAGTCAAGCTTCAAATACAATGACGAAGCAAGAGTAGAACCTTACATGATTCATAATTCAAAACTTAGTCATGACTACCACACTAAATGGAACCCAATGACTAATCAAAGTCTGTTAAAACCAAGATGAATCGAAGCCATATCGAATCAATCAGGAACTGTTTCACTAAACTACCAATCAAGCAAATCAAAAGGAAAGGCAATTGCGAAGATCTAGAAAACCAGATCGAGTGTAAGCTTACATGAAGAAGATAGCAGTAATGACGAGGCCAATCGCCAAAGTGAACACTGACAAAGTCGGATACAACGCCACCGGAATCGGACTCGCAATTGGTTTCGCCGCCTATTCACCGGAAAAAAGCATAAACAGACCAAAACAAAATCAAAAATCGTAAAGCAGCAACAAACAAAGAGATCAAATTAGCTGTGATTGAAAACACAGGGACAGATCTAGATTTACCATTTTTGCTAAGCTCTTCTTCTTCTTCTTCGATCTGAGGAACAACGAAAAGAAGCCTTCTCTTCTTTGACTGATAGATGATCTCTAGCTTCACTAACACACGAGTCGCTCCCGGTTTGGAATTAACCGGTTTACACAAAATGCGGAAATTTTATGGGCCAGTTAGTGTTTCGATTTAATAGGCCCAAATCTACTACGTAAAGGCCATCAAATTATGTCTCACATCTTTATTGACCTTTTTAACGTATATTTCATGAATTTTAACATTGAGTTTACACAAGAAAACATTATAAATGACTTATAGATTTTTGTATTCTTACCAGATTTTTTTTTTCTGTATTGGTATACAGTGACTTATAAATTGTTGTTTTTTTCGTGGAAAAGACTTTGAAATTTAGTAAGGGTTTAATTTGTTGACCATTTACAAAAACATATGTTCACAAAGGAAGTGTTTGTGACTTGCGATACTAAATGACGAAAACCAGCTGCCGAGTATTTTCCATAGGTGGGTGGGACATATATTTCGTAATTAATTTGCTACCACATATGTTAATGTCTTTGGACGTAAGCATGCATTTGAATCGTCTAGCTAGAATCATATGGCTAATATACATGTTTACGCGTTTGCTATTTGCAGACATCTACGATGGATCGGACAAAATAATTTTGTCTGTTTTGTATGAAAAGATTTTGTGGGGAGAAAAATAAAAACCGGCCCATTCACTTTGAACGGTCTAGTATGCTTGTCCGATGCGACTATATATCCAAAACGACTATTGGGGTTTGAAAACTAATAGTTTTATCAAAATTGCTATAATGTTAATGTATATCGACTAAAAATGTAGTTGTGTTTAACATTGATTAATAAAATGAATCTTGCGGGTGACAGAGAGTTACAAACACAGTTTTCTTTGTAGGGCGTCATGCAATCACGGGACGGTGTGAGTCGGTGATATCATTCGTGTGCTTCACTCTCTAACATAGATAGAGAGAGCAAAGTGAGTTGGAAAAAAGAATTGTTGATTTAATTATATACTATAATACATTGAGTTGTAATTTACCAACGACAACTCAATAATGGATAGAGTTTGTGATTAAATAATCCATAACAAATACGTGCGTAGTATATAATTATAAGAGTACTGTTCGTCTTGCTTGGCATGCGATACTTTGTGAAGACGAAATGCAGAAGAAACTGGAAAAAGTGAAGAGTTCGAGGTGAGATGAACCTTTTGCTTTCTCACGCTACTCTAAAACTTGCGTATGTGTGTGTTTTCAATTCTGCGCCGCTCGAATTGATTAAAAAACACATGCAATTTAATACGTATAGGAGAAAGCTAAAACAAAACGACGCAACCAAATTAAGGAAAATGAAACGATCAAACGCCCAGCCGGTTAACACAAAGTGTTTTGTTGGTTTATTAGAATGTGGTACGTTAATCATTTT
>NW_006238917.1:4072334-4144423 GCF_000375325.1 Capsella rubella | reverse complement strand
CGCACCTCCTCCGTATCTGTCAATAACGAATAAGCCGATTTCACTGTGATCTTCCCATTCTCGGTCCCCTTCCAAGACAAACTATCCTCCATCCCTGGTATACCCTTGATAACCACAGCATAAAGACGTTGCCTTATATTCTCTGGGAGAAAACACCTGATTCGCTCCATATCCCAGCCCAACCCGGAAAGCCAATAATCCTCGACACTCCTATTCAACTCGTCCGCCGGAACTGGTGTAGTAGACCAACACCATAACGGCTTATCCATCAACCACCGATCCATCCAGAAGCGTATCGACCGACCATTCCCCGGAACCCATCCAATTCCAAGTGAGACAACTTCTCTCAATCCTACTCCCACACTCCTCCAAGTTGACGACCAAGTCCCTTTTGGCATGAGCCAAGACTGTTCATGCACCGTACCCACCTTGTACTTGTTTCTTAGGACCTGTGCCCAAAGGCTCTCCTTATCATGTAGCAATCTCCACCCCACCTTGGCTAGAAGTGATTTGTTCATATGTCCCGCCATTCTTAAACCAAGACCACCTTCCTGTTTCGGTCTACACACCTTCTCCCAAGATAACAAATGTATCTTCTTTTTCTCCGGCGTATCACCCCACAAAAACGCCCGTGATAACTTATCCAAACTAGCTAGAGTAGTAGCGGGTAATAGTATAGTACTCATCGTATGTACCGGGATTGAAGCCAACACTGATCGTGTAAGCGTTAACCGCCCTGCCAAACTTAACATACGTCCCTTCCAACCTGCTAACCGCGATGAAACCCTTCCCAAGACTTCTCCAAAGGTTTCCTTATTGATTCTCTTTTGTAGAATTGGCATACCCAAGTACTTTCCCAACTCTCTTGTTGCCCCAATCCCACTTGCATCACTAATTAACCTCACCATATCCCTGCTAACATTCGAGGAGAAGAAGATTTTGGATTTCTCCATGCTAACCTTCTGCCCAGAGGCCACACAGAACTTCTCAAGAATACTTCGAATCACTTGTACTTGTGCCACCGAGGCTTCGGCGAACAAAATGATATCATTAGCGAAACAAACATGCGATAACCGAGGTCCATTCTGAGAAATCTTAATCGATTTCCACTCCCCTTGGCTGACCGCTCTAACAATGAGTTGGCATAATCTCTCAAGGCATAGAACAAATAAGTAGGGGGAGAGGGGATCCCCTTGTCTTAGACCCCTAGAAGGCGTAAACGCTTCTGTCTTCTCCCCATTGAGCAACAAACTCATCGAGGGATGCTTCACACATTCCATAATCCGCTGCGACCATTGATTAGAGAACCCAGCTACTCCCAACGTTTCCTCGAGAAAATCCCAACGTATACGATCATAGGCCTTTTCAAGATCCAATTTCAATAGCATCCAACCCTTACGTCCTTTCTTACGTTGCATGGAGTGCACTGCCTCTTGAACTACAACAATATTGTCAATACTTAATCTCCCCGGGATGAAGCTTGATTGTGCTGGCCCTATCAGCTTCGAGATCACACTCTTCATTCGCATAACCATCATTTTCGTAATGATCTTAAACAGCACATTACACAAACTCACAGGTCGAAATTGATTAATCCTCTCCGGCTTCTCTACCTTTGGCAGCAAAACAATAAGTGCATCGTTCGCCTCCGCGGGTAAAACACCCGTCTCAAAAAACTGAAGTACATACCGTACTACCGAGTCCCCAACAGTGTCCCAACATTGGTGATAAAAAACCGGTTGAAAACCATCTGGCCCAGGCGCCTTGAATTTCCCCATACTCCGTACCGCATCAACCACTTCATCCGCCGAGAACGATTTTGATAAAGCCGCCAGCTCCGCCACTGACATAGCCGTAAAACTACTAGCTGGTAATTGAGCTCTAACTGGGCTAATATCCTCCATCGAATACAAGCGTTTGTAATAATCCACAGCCAGATTCTCTAACTCCGTCTTATCCGACACCCACCGACCCTCATCATCCCTTAGCATATCGATACGGTTTCTCCGACGCCTTATGATCGTTGTAGTATGGAAAATCGAGTATTCCTATCCCCGAGCGTAATAAACTTTTCCCTCGACTTTTGAAACCAAATCATCTCTTCTTTTTCCAAAACTCCATCAAACTCGCTTAATAGATTCGCCTCCCTCTCCAATAATCCATCCGTCTGACTCACATTTAAAGCATCTTGTACGACCTTAATCTCTCCAAGTAGCTTCTCCTTACGGGTGTGAACATTCCCGAAAACTTCTTTGTTCCACTTCCGTAGCGTTCGTTGTAACTCCTTAAGAGTTTCAGACGTCGATATATTAGGGTTCCAGGAAACCGCAAGCAATTCCTTAAAGCCCTCATAACTCAGCCAAGCAGCTTCGAAACGAAAAGGACGACGTCTTGGATCATTTGCAATCGTAGGGCATAATTGCAAGTATACCGGCGTATGATCTGACGACAAGAAGGGTAAGTGAGTAACAGTAGCCTCTTGCCATCTCAGTCTCGTCCTTGCACAACATAGTACTCTATCAAGCCGCTTAGCTATGAATGTACTCTCCATTCGTCCCCTCCGCAGGTAAATTGCCCTCCTTTAAAACCCATATCAATTAAAGAGAGTTCATTAATGCATTCGCCAAACGCAAGAGAATCCGGCGATAAACGACCATTTCCTCCTGTGCGTTCATCCAGTCTTACAATGGAGTTAAAATCACCTCCAATAACCACTGGTTCCTCCAGCCCTTGAAGAATCTCTGTGAGTTCCCTCCAAAGTCCACTCCTTCGGCTCACTGTGGGGGCCGCATACACCGCCACAAGATTAACACACTCCTCCGCATTCCCCACTCTTGCGAGAATAAACTGGTTCGAAGACGCAACAACCTCCACCTGTCCCACCTTCGACCTCCACAATAACCAAATCCCACCACTCTGACCCGTAGCATCGACACGAAAGGAATGATCAAATCCTAACCTTTGACATATCCGACCAGCTCGTTCTCCCTCAGCATGCGTTTCAAACAAAGCTAAGACGTCCGTGTCAAACTTCTTTAATAGGTAACGCAAAGATCTTCGAAAATTGGGTTTATTCGCCCCCCGGCAATTCCAGAAAAGACAATTCATGAGAATGCTCTTTAAAACAAGCAGAAATGCCGGGGCAACCCGTCAAGCATCTGTCGTAGCGCCATTGAGCGCTAAAATACTTTCCGGTTCACCCATCTCAAGGTTCACCACGTCCTGAGCCACCTCACTCGCTCCATCACCTCGTTGTGCCAAACCGGGCCACTGCCTTTGCACTGGTTCAGTAACCACATCCACATTCGAAAAAGAACCACCCGCACGGCCGATATTGACATCCTCTGTTCGGAGTCGTTTCCCTGAGCTCGACATGTCCCTCCCCGACTGGACCGGTCCAAAAATTAACCCCCTCGTGGGTTTATTTCCTTTTGGGCCTTTAGTACTCGGCCCAATATTCTTTCCCCCTCGCAACCCGTTTTTCTTCTTGGACTCTCCTCCTCCTTATACACGTAATCCTTTCACCGAATAAGGAGTTTCCTTAACTTGGAACACACGTAAAGTACGTGGAATATTCCCATCTCCTTCATTCTCCTTATTCTCCTCTCTAGTTCCCATATCCTCTCTTATTCCATTCTCCACCAAATCCGCAGTTAACTCACTAAAACGATTAGAAATGGCAAGATTCCCGGAATCCGTAATATCTCCCAGCGATCCTACATTCCTTTCCTTGCTCTGCCTCAGCACCCCATCACCAACTACCACCGCCGGCTCATTTGCCATCGGTCGCCGACCTGACCTCCGCACCACTGTGAATCCATCCCTACCTTGACTCCCTCCCTGTCCTCCTAACCCCATGGAATCGTCCCCCTCTCGGGGTGAGTCCCTCGATGCTGGTGGGTTCATTTGAGTTCCCTCCCTACCAACCTCAGCTCTCGTTCGAGCGCATGAATGGACCAAGTGGCCATACATCCCACATCCAGAACATATATTGGTTAAACCTTCATACGACACATAGTATCGCTCCTCATTAACCAAAACTGTTCCTTTCAAAGGTTGTGACAAATTCACCTCCACACAAACCCGTGCGAAACGAGCTCTATCAAACTTTAACGTTTGCATGTCTTCTCGAAGTGGTTTCCCCAGGCCTTCCGCTATAATCATCAGAATAGAGCTATGATACAAGTTCATAGGAATATTCGATAGACGGATCCAAACCGGTGTTGTGACAATATCGTTACGTAGCGGATCAAAATCCGGTGACCAAGCTTGTACCATCAAGTAGCTTCCGAACATCTTCCACGGTCCACCGGTTAAAGCCGCCATGTACTCCTCTTCCAACTCAAAACGAACCACAAAAAATTGGTGCGGCAAATCCGTCACCACCATCGCACCTTGTGGTCGCCACATCTCTTTTAACTTACGACTCATCACGGCGATTGACATGCTCCTTCCCAACACTTTCACTATCATGCACTTCTTCCATAGCCCATTCATAGCCTCCATCACTTCTCGCCCCACCGTAATCACCGGCTCCCCGTTAACCCCATCCGGAAACGTTAGATTCGTATGAGACATCACAAACTCATGAGGTACAACATCCTCCGGGACCGGCATCCCACCAACAGTACTCCCCACCACCTTCTGCAACCAGACACCCCTCTTGTCTGGTGGATCCCCTGGAGGGAGACCAGCCTCCGTCATATTTGCATCCTCACCGCCGGAAACCAAAACCCTAGAATCGCCGCTCATATTTTCTCTCCTGATAGCAATCTTCTCTTCTTTTTTTTTTTCGATAATAAAAATTTTCAGCAAACCGCAAATCACTCATTAAATAATTTCTTCCGTAAAATAATTATTCAAACTACAAGGAAAATATAATTATGGGCAAAAATAATTTTACAAGATGAGTGATAAAAGTTTAAATTTTAGACATCCAATTAAAAAAAAAAAATGGTAATTGTAGTTTATTTTTATTTTATAATCCGAGGCCGAATATAACAAATCGGAATTTGTGGGGGCTTAAAACAGAAATTATCAAAAATGCCATTTGTATAATTCACACGATCATCGGAATGAAAAAGAACCGCCGGAGGTGACGATGTCGATGATCAGGTCAACGGCGACGATGTCGGAATTGCTAACACCTACGCTGAAATCCTCCAGAGGGTATTTCAATGCTCATGGTAAATTTGGCGTTTCCGTCTCTCAATTTAGTCGGAGGAGATTTCTCAATCCGAGCAGAGTCTTCGCCGTTTCAGATATCAGTAAGCTCGTAACGGAGTTCGATCCGAATATTCCGTTGGAGAGAGCATCTACTCCGCCGAGCTCGTGGTATACTGATCCTCAATTCTACAGTTTCGAGCTCGATCGGGTCTTCTATGGAGGATGGCAAGCCGTTGGTTAGGATAAATTTCACACTCACTTAGTGTTAACTGTTTCTCTAAAGTTCTTACTTCGCCATTGCATTTCCTCAGGATACTCTGATCAAATTAAGGAGAGTCGTGACTTTTTCACCGGGAAGTAAGTAAACGTTTACATTCAGATTGTTCTATGTCTTGTTCAATATGTATGAGAATTTTGTAAGAAAGACAGAAACATTGGTGCAGGCTTGGGGATGTAGAGTTTGTGGTGTGCAGAGATGATAATGGAAAGATTCATGCTTTCCATAATGTATGTTCTCACCATGCTTCTATCTTGGCTTCTGGAAATGGGAAAAAGTCTTGTTTTGTCTGCCCTTATCATGTAAGCTCCTCTATGTGCTTGATTCTTGAAGCGGTAACTCTACTGATTATGCGGTGAATGACTACGGTTTTTGAGTCGTATTATTTGTGGCAGGGATGGACGTATAGCTTGAGTGGATCGCTTGTCAAAGCTACTAGAATGACTGGGATAGAGAACTTTGCGTTAAATGTATGACATGTCGTTTAGATAAGCATTGTGGTCTCTCACTCTTTTTAAACGGAAGAGTTTGAATTTTCGTACTTGACTGTTTGAGGAAATAGGAAATGGGACTCAAACCTCTAAGAGTGGCTGTCTGGGGACCTTTTGTTCTCCTCAAAGTAACTCAAGCCACATCGAGGATGGGAGAAGATGAGAGTGATGCATTAGTGGCATCAGAATGGCTCGGGACTTCTGTGGGAAGGTTGAGCGAAGGTGGAGTTGTTTCCCCACTTAGTTTCATATGCAGACGCGAATATACCATGGATTGTAATTGGAAGGTAAAATTTTGTTCTGACTATATACACTTTTAAACAACAAAACTACAGAAATTGATGATGGGTCACTGAAAACTTTTTCAGGTGTTCTGTGATAACTTCTTAGATGGTGGATATCATGTACCATATGCACATAAAGGTTTGATGTCGGGACTCAATCTCGAAACCTATTCTACAACGGTATATTCTTTTTGCTAAATGCGAGCTACTTTCAGACTCGGACTTCCAACACATGATTCTTTTCTCTAGTTAGTTAGTTTGTGATGGACTTACTGTTTTAAGATATCAGATATTCGAAAGGGTTAGTATCCAAGAATGTGGAGGTGGTTCCAAGGCTGGCGAAGATGGTTTTAATAGGCTTGGATCTCAAGCTCTATATGCTTTTGTCTACCCAAATTTCATGATAAATAGGTAAAATACTTCAATTCCATTGCTTAGCTCATCTTCCAATGACTTTACTCACTCACATGGATTATGTTTTATAGGTATGGACCTTGGATGGACACAAATCTAGTAGTACCATTAGGACCAAGGAGATGCAAGGTCATCTTTGACTATTTTCTTGATCCTTCTTTAAAGGTAAAACAATTAACAACATAACCTATATTTCTCAGCCCTGTATAGCAACCTTTGAAATATTTTTTTTGGTTTTAAGGATGATGAAGCCTTTATCAAGAGAAGTTTGGAAGAAAGTGATAAAGTTCAGGTATGAGAATGAATTACTAGCATTACACCGAGAATCAGTTTACGAAATGTGTAAGGAGATTTGAGTTGATGAAATGTTTTAAGTTTTATTGTATCAGATGGAAGATGGTGTGTTGTGTGAGAGTGTTCAAAGGGGTCTCGAATCTCAGGCCTATGAGAAAGGAAGATATGCTCTTGTGGAGAAGCCAATGCACCACTTCCATTGTTTGCTACATCAGAATCTGAAACTTTGAAACTCTAGTCTGAAGATACTGTTCTTGTAGCATATATGTATATATGTATTTATGTCTAGACTTTGAGCATTTAAGGATTAAGTTAACAGACTTAACAACAACGAAACAAAAATATATATATATATATATATATTTCATTTGATTAATAAAAACGAAGAAGCCGTTTGCAAAAATACTGAGACCGAGAGAGTTAAGTATTCACAAGTTGGATACCACTAAAGCCACCTTTGGTATTTAACTGTTTTTTCTTTTCAAACTAATTATTAACCTGAAAATCAACAGAAAAAAACGTAAAACAAAGCTTTTAGAAGCGTTTAATGGCTTGGCTATAGCGAAGATGAGGTAACTACTTCAACTACCTGACGTGTTCCTTCTCCACCGGTTTATTCTAAAGTATTGGCTGACCGGAGTTTCTGGAACTGGTATCAATTTTCCGATTACCGCCAAAGGCCAACTGGTTATATAACATTAAACAGAGTAAGTCTATGGAGAAAGCATCTACTAATTCTTGTTTTCACCTAAACAAAACTCTTTGATGACAAAGTTAACAAACGAACCTGATGGAACCGATTCCAATCGAGACGAGCCACATCTCCCAATCAAGTTTAGTCGTTGACGCAAATGTTCCAAGGAACTCGACGATGACTACCTATTAAAACAGTAAACATCAAGTGTTAAGCAGTATGTCTATTTCTCAGATGTACAATAACAGTGACTTGGAGGAACAGAAGAGGATGAATGACTACCTGGAGCACAATGGTGATACAGATGATGCCTACAAAAAGGTGATTCCCGAGAACTCCGCGGAATATGTTTAATTCATCTGGCTTCCGTGCGTTGAACTCGTTGAAGATCTAACAAATTTAGACAACATTGGTTTGTTTTGTGCTGTGCCCAAGCTTTCTTTTAATTATACAGAGGACTCGATATCTTTTACCTGGCAGATGACAAAAGCATTGAAGATGACGGTATTCTTCACTTTCTCTGCATTTTGATGACTCTTGAGATGAAGGATACTTATTCCTTCGAAATTGAGGATTAACAAGACTGTCACTTGGTACATTGCCTAATGATATGCAAAACAATTAGAGAACCCGGAAAGGCTTAACCATTGTGATTTTGGAGAACTGAAGTAAAAAGAAGAAGATAACTTACTTGTATAAACAAATTTCTCCACATGATATTTGTGATGAGAGGTTCTCTGAAAGCAAAAGATAAATATAATTATGTGCAAATTGAAGGAGAACTGAGATCACCATAAATTTGAACAAGACTTAACATGCATGCTCAAGTCAAATAGGAGGTACCTTCTGCCAACAGGGGACCGATCCATTAAGTGGTCGGTTGGTGGTTCAGTGGCTAAAGCAAGAGCACCAAGAGTATCCATTATAAGATTGACCCAGAGGAGCTACAAAGATAAGGGAAAAGACTCTCTTACCGACTTGGAAATATTTGTATTGAAGTGTATAATTTTGTACGGATGACAAAGAAGTAGATAAATATTTATAATATCGAACCTGTACTGCAGTTAGAGGAACATCACCCGCGGATATGGCAGCCACAACATTGATGACAAGAGCTGCGACATTCACTGTGAGCTGAAACTGGATGAACTTTTGAATATTGGCATACACAGATCGACCCCAACGGACAACCTATAGGAATCAGATTACTTAAATGGATATCGTATTCAGGATAGTTTAAAACATCACAAATACCCCCAAAGGAGAACATTTGAAATTTCTGAGGAAAAGTATTTGAGTTACAAATTCCAAAAGTATTATGCCACCGTGAAGTATCAAAATGAAGCTTCTTTTATTAGAAATTTTAATCTCTTTGTTTCTATACCAACCTTCACAACGGATTCAAAGTTGTCATCCAAGATAATGATGTCTGACTTTTCCTTTGCAACTTCGGTGCCTTGAATACCCATAGAGAGACCTATATCTGCCTGAAATTCAGGGAGAAAACAGAAAATGTGATCCTCAATATCAACAGTGGTTTTAAAAGGTCACATATATGAGGTCTACATAAATATACTGAACCTCGTGCAGTGCAGGAGCATCATTGGTTCCATCACCAGTCACAGCCACGACATGTCCCCTTCTCTTCAATGATTGTACAAGAAGAAGTTTGTCATTGGGCGATGATCTACCCATTACCTTCAAGTTTATCAACGATGTCAGATACTGTTAAATAACTGCCTTCAATCTTAAACCTAAATCGTAAGGCTCTTACAGATATCTGTTCACAAATCCTATCTCTTTCTTCTTCTGAAAAGGATCGAAATACTTTTCCTTCAATCAGATTAGGCTCACTAGCATCTGAGTCTGAAGCTAATATACCGCATTCCAATGCAATTGCTTTGGCAGTCTGAATGTTATCACCAGTAACCATACGAACCTGAGGCCAATAATGGAAATTAGAAGCCTATACGCCCATGAAGAACGGAGTAGTCTAGAAAATATACAGAGAGAACCCCCCCCAGGGGAAGAATCAAATGAGACATTTACGTACCTTGACTCCAGCTTGTTGACATAGTAAAACTGAATTTTTGACACCTGGGCGACATGGATCCTACAATGTATTGGCAGATAAAAAAAAACTTCAATGAATGGCCATCTCGTATACAGAACCACATTAAGGGAGATCACCAGACTCTTCAAAAAAGACAATGTGTTCTAGGGATAAGTTATGTTACCTTAATACCAACGATAGCCAACAATACAAGGTCATCCTCGGGTAATACCCATCTAGAAAGTTGCTCATCATCTGTTGGAAGCTTGTCAACTTCAAATTTTCTGAAGGCAATTGCAACACAACGCAGACTCCTTGCAGCCATATCATTGATAGCATCTATTAGCCCAGCCATCTGAAACAAAAAGACTTTATTCAGAAAAAAAAAACATGTATTTCTATCAAGACTGTCATTACCAAATCTGGCACTGATTTGGGATAAAAAAACGTTTGATACCGTAGAAATAATAGTAAAACCGGACTTGGACTTGCAGTAAGAAAACGGTCTTGAGTCAAGACACAATGATAAGTTAAACTTTTAATACAAATTATATCATGAAAGAGAAACATAATACCGACCTTATCTTCACTCATATCTACAAAACTCTCATTCTCATCCATATAATGTGTGCAGGAACCCAAAACAATTTCGGCAGCACCTTTCCAGTGCACATGGACACTCAAATCTGACTGAAAATAAATTAGAAGTTTGTTAGGATGCTAATTGACAAGTGGAAACAACCATAAGTAAAACAATGTTAAGAAAATGAATAAAGAAAACGTTACTGATTTCACTGCTACGCCTCCCCGTTTCTTCTCTGAATTGAATGGAAAAAATTGTACAGCAGAAGACTCAGACTTAAGAGCATCGAAATCCATACCCAACTGCATAGCTTATAAAAACAAAAAATATTAGTTCTCCTCACCGCTATGATACTGGAACCAGAAAATGTAGCTGAAAAATAAACCTTTATTGCCCAATTAAGAATTGCTCTTTCTGTCGGGGATCCAGAAACCTGAATCTCACCACTCTGTCATCAGCAAACACATACACATTATTACATTAAATCAGCAGAGTAGACACCAAACGGGATCAGTAAAGTTTCATAGAATTTTAATCCTACTTCAGATCGGAAGACACTGCCGGTTGTATTATGAGCAATTCCCTCAACAAGGATGGATGTAAAAGCAGATGGCAATTTTGCGCTGCTGTCCGGAGTATCCATCTTTTGGAACCCAGTATAACACTCAACAACAGTCATCTGAGAAATGAGAAAGTATTAGGGGATTCGCTGGCCGCGCACAATTCAAAATAACAAAAGCTCACAGCTAGGAAAGGCCGTGCTAAATGTTAGGTTGTTAGCAATAGCATGTACAAAAAGAAGTGGCACTGAGACTCACCTCGTTTAAGGTCAAAGTGCCAGTCTTATCACTGCAAATTGTTGTTGCAGACCCCATAGTCTCACAAGCAGAAAGCCTGCGCACCTGAAATGAAAATTCATTTTTAAGTTGCAAACATCATTCACATAAAGAAATTTTGAATTCAGTTTCAAAAAAAAAAGTTTAGACCCAAAAAAAAAAGTATACGTACCAAAGCTTTATCTGCCATCATTTTTCTCATGGAATATGCAAGACTGCCAGTAAGAAGTATAAAAGATCAGTGAGGAAAAGACAATTTAATTTTACTGCAGATCCATCAACATCTTTAAACTTTGACCACATTATAACTAAATCCTATCCAACTCTAAAAGCCAAAGTAATTCCTGTTATTAAATTATGTATATAGTAGACTTACGTCAAGGTAACAGCCAACGGAAGCCCTTCAGGGACTGCCACTACAACAATTGTAACCTACAATACACGACAAGTTGAGCAGAACGGCCAGAGATGTGAATAAGTAGCTGACAACCGTAATAGCCATGCTAATTTCTTCTAAAGAAACACTTACTGCAACAGTGAAGATTTCAACAAGATCATCTAGCACATGATCAAATTTAGTCTTCCCTCCAATAAATTGTGGGGCTCCCTTTTCATTCTTTGTGTGACCGGTAAAGTAGCTGCAGATAACAAAGAGTTGTTCAATAACTACTGACATTCACTCCACTCAGAACTTAGTAGTCAGAACGAAATTTAAACGCACCGGACGACTAGGACAAATAATACAACGCCAGCAACTGTGAGCCCCACAATCCCGATAAATGTTGCAACACCATTCAAGCGCACCTGAAGAAACCAAAGTACGGATAAATATTGAGCAACAAATACCACAAAAATATGAGCAGAGAAAAGTTGATAGTTACCTGCAGTGGTGTTTCTCCACCATTGTCTTCTGAGACGCTAGCCATTAGTAAGCCCCATTCAGTGTTGACCCCTACCCCAGTAACCTGAAAAAAAAAAAAAAATTAGAATTGGATAATAAAAAATTCGGCAGAAAGTAGCCTAATCAGATGTCTTCACGCCATAAATAAAAACATATTTTGCTGCAACAATAAACCAACCACAGATATATTTGTTCACCAATTATCTCACATTTTCTCTCCAGAAAGACTACAGTTAATAGTTTGTTTGAGCCACTATGTAACAGAGTAAACTTTAGTGTTTTTCAAGTCTTACCAACATTGTCCCATTGCCATCTGCAACTTTACAGCCAGACATTAGGAATGGATTCTTAGTGGAGTTTTTTTGAACCTGCGAGAAACAGCTTTCTTAGACGCATGTAACGCAAAGGTAATATTTGTTGCAAATGATAAGGAAGAGCGTAATGCATACAATTTTGCTCTCTCCAGTCATGCTGGACTCATCAACTGCAAGGGAATGGCCAGCAACTAAAACTCCATCAGCAGGTACCTACAGAAATTTTTCACAGATCAAACATAAATTATATCTATACTGAAATTCAGAAGAGCTAAGAAAAATGGTGTTATAAAATTTATACAACTTGCCTGATCACCAATATTGAGGGGTATGACATCGCCTACCACAATGTCATAAATTGAAATCTCAACTCTTCTCCCACCGCGGGTAACCTGGATATATGCATGATGCACTTTTAAAAATTAAACCAGCAAAAATGGTATCATCTATGAGCTGCATGATCATCCAAGCTCTCACCTCTAGACGTATATTTCTTTTCTCTTCATTTAAGTTCTGGAATTGAAGAGATTGCCGGTAATCACTGGTAGCTGCCAAGTGAATGGTATAGAAATTAGTATAAACCCACAGCAGTCAAATTTTATGAGTGAAATCAAATTCAGCAAGGAAAATCAATACCTGTCACCACAATGACAAGAAGAACGGCAAAAGCAATGCTGATACCATCATACCATCCCTTTTCGATACCCTAAGAAGGCAGCCAAAGAGGAAGCAAAAAATCAGGAATAATAAAGGAAACTGTGGAACTTTGGATAATGGAGACAAAACAACTTTTTACCCTCTTAGAGCAGGAAAGCTTAGAATGATTACAAAGACAAAGTAAAAGATAATCAATAGATGTGCTATCAAGCTTCACCGATATGGAAGACAGAAAAAACTTCAAATATTGAGGTACAGTAATCCTGGATTGTCTTGTTTTAATAATTATTAGTCAATAGTTCTAAAACTATGTCACAGAGAAAATGACTTAGAATTTCCAAATATAATGTATCAGTTCCTAAACTGAATACCTCGGTCTTTATTCCCAATGCCAAAGAAGCTGCTGCTGCTACAATCAGTATGATCAAGGTAAGATCTTGAGAAGCTTCCCATACAAACCTCTATCGGAGAAAAAAAGGAAGATATCAAGATATAATTAATTGGATAGCTTCACAGACTGAAGCGTGAAAATCTCACAGTTATGGAAGCTGATAAAAAGCAAAGAATTAAAAGTATTAATACCCAGAAACTCCTCCCTTTCTTCTGGGGGTATGTGTTTGATCCAAACGCAGATTTTCTTTTCAATATGTCATCATCATCCCCATTTATACCCTTCTCCAAGTTGGTTTTTAACAAGTCAGATAACCCTTTGACCTAATGGAAGAAATCAGAGTATTAACATACATGAATAAGATTTGTAGCTGAGAACAATTTCCAACAGAGAAAAGTAAAAGATCAGCTAATGCAAAGACGTACCCCTCCAAGTTCTTGAAGCGATCCTATATTTTGATCTCTTGATATCGACACAATCTGCTCCTGTCCAATACCAAAATCACCACCACCAGGAGTCGGAGGTGGACTTGTAATTCCTAAAACGATATAAATCTCAGTCAACTACAGCTTATCTATCAATCAGAATTATTCTGAAGAAATTTTCCTTACAGAAAAAGAAATAACCCAATCAACATATGTAAATGAATCAGAAAACTTGAACCATCAATTGTAGGTTCTACAATGATGTCCAAGAAAACATCAAGGTCGCAAAATCTTCAGTGAGTATACTGTTCATGCTACATGATAGTCGACTCAATCCATTTGCAATGAAGATCAATCACATTTTGAAATACATGAGTCAGCAAAACAAAGATCATCTCAACATTCCTTTGACATTCTGTACAACTAAACATAAGGTATAAAAATGGCAATCACTCAACCCCTACAACATTGCAAGAGAACAATACATGCTTCACAAAATGGAATGGGGAAAATAAAACTAAAGGAAAGAATAAGAAACTGAAAGAAATTACCATTCACTCGGCTTGCAGCTGCTTTAAAAAGATGTGCAGCCTAAGGAAACATACAGCATTAGTTAGAAACCTCCTAAACATTTTATCACGAAAATTTACTAGCAAAGCTTATGTACTCTTATTGCTTGGGCATGCGCTCTCATTTTCCTCAGCATCCGTTTCTTGTCTTCTTCCCTTTTCAAGTCCAGGGTATACCGAAACCGACGAGAAGCATTAAGTACAAGCGCAGCTTGCTGCAAAACCCATAATTGTTTGCCAATTGTTAAGACAACAAAAGAAAGAAAAGTCTAGCATGAACTAACTATCTGAGGAAACTAAAACCGGATTAAACAATATCCAAGTTCGAAAGGACATCACGTTCATCCAAATCACAAGAGCCGTGAGAAGAATGAAAAGAAATTCAAAAAAAATCAAAAGAGGAAAAGTAGAGCATATACCCTCCAACGGCGTAATCGCTCAACTGGAGCATTCTTAGTACTAGTAATATCAAAGGGACTATCTTCATAGTCATTAAAGCTGCTGGTTCCAGCCTCCAAGTCCTTGTCTTCCCCTCGTGGAGAGTTACTAAACTGTTCAGTCATAGCTGTCGCAGGAGAGATAGCAACCCCAGTTGATTAAAACAACACACTCCTCTTTAAGCTAACAAGAGCAACAACAACACACCCAAATTAGTAAACATCCCGCATTATCTCCTCCAACATAAACATCAAAAAAGGAATACTCAAAACCAATCTCAATCGAATTCAAAAATCCCACTACCAAAGGCAATTCGAAATTACAGCACAACAACTCTCACAGTTCACTGTTCAAACGCAGCAACAACCACTCCAAACTTACGTTTTTCCGATTCGAGAAGCAGAATCACTCCAAATCACGCAAAAAAAAAATTGTTTGGGTAATTCAAAATTTCAAAGGGAAGAAACAGAATCAAACTCAGTAAAACAAAAATAGTATAGGTGGAGTGGTCCAACAACAATCGTGTAGGGTAACATCGTGAATCGTGCCGAAGCAGGAGAGATTCGAATAAACAAACACAAAGTAGCAGCAGCCAAAAAAAAAAAAAAGGTAAAAGAAAGAGAAAAAAACATAAATCTCTGGCGATTCCAGAAAACAACTACTAGAATATATATATACACACAGAAGAAGAAACAACAACAACAACAAAATAAAATTCTCAATGGTTACTGTTGAATCAAAAAATAATTAGAAAATAAGAAAATCAACCTCAAGAATCTGAAGGAAGGAAACTTCAGAAGATTTCTCAGCTCTTTCGCTGCTTATGTAGTTATGATGAATGATACTCTCTTGCTGCTGATTTATTATTATTAATTTTTTTCCGTCAAAGAGAATGAACGAGAGAGAGAGAAAGAGGGAGCTTTTAGGAAGCTTCGTCGAAGTTGAGCTTTGACTCGTCACTTGGGGAGGAGGGCTTCGTCGTTAAAACTATTTTAAAAATTTTTAAAAAGTTTTCAGAAAAATACAAAAAAGTAATATTCCTTTTTTTCCTATTTTTGAACCCCCCAAAAAATATTGATATAATCCTACTTCGATATATAAATGGGAATCCACAACTTAAATATATGTTTTCATTGTAAAAAAAAAATTGTATATGTTTTCATTTGTTGTTTTAAAACTCTCTGATACAAATAAAATCTTTTTTTTTTGTCAACAATACTAGTAATTAGCTCAAACGAGCCAATTCAATCGACAATTGTTTACATACTTAACAGGAAACGGAGTGGTGCGAGCATTTCGCGCCAGAATAAAAATAAAAACTATTAGGAAATAATTTATTTCGAAAGTATAATTAATTAAATTAACTCCTTCAAATAAGTAATTTATTTATTTATTGTGGTTAAATAAGTTTTGAAAGTTCCTGAAATATGAATTTTCAGCTCCAAAAAGTGATGATATTGGAAAGGATTCCAAATGTATTTGCTAAGATAATAAATTTTCAAACGGTAATTTTTGTTGTATAATCTTATAGTCTACTTGACCCTACATTAGTCAAAGCTTGCTTAAACCATCTTGCTCGCAACATGTCTCACCACTATTACATTTGTAAGCGACATTGAGAATAACTAACACTATGTGGGCTGTGTGACCTGTGAATGGAGAAGACTCCCTTTGCATCCTAATTCTCATGCATATTGCATTCTTTGGGAAGCTTTGACGGACGCAACAACCTCTTAAAGTTCAATGGTAGTCTTTCTATTGACATTTTTGGTAGGATCCAATAGTGAAGATTGCTCTCTTGTGGTTTATGGTGTACTGTGTACATAACAGGACCGTTGCTAACTGTTAGGCTATATATACTCGTATAGTCGTATATGGGAATCCAACATTGACTTGGTTTTTTTGTTTACTTTTGTTATTACTAGTAAATCTCGAAACCACGTTCAGGTTTACAAGAACGTATTCACGTACATAGCCATTAAACCATGAAAATGTATCGATACTAATAATTAAGATGCATGTTAATCATAATGATATATAGAAAAATTCACTGCAAAAACCAAAAAATGTTTATAGAGACCAAACACCAAATAAGTGTGTATTCGTGCAATACACCCTTTATATAAGAAACTAAATAAAGCATTCTTCATATTATACATTCAGAAAAATAATGCAAAAACCCATAGAAAAAAAAACTCTAGTCATTTTCTTTGAATGTGACTAAAATACCAAAATGATTTGTAATTTCCTTTTACACAGTCAATGTATAAAACACGCTGTTTCTAAATCATTGATTATATTTGAATAAACTTGTACATTATTTGGTCTACTATACAACAACTTTGTGGATAGAAACAGCATGAGAATAGCATTTTTGCATTGAAGAAACAAATATTCTCTTCCGATTGCTACAAATATTGTGAGAGTCATATGTAATTTATACACGAAAACTATTCTCAGTTGTCAAAATGAAATATAATAATCTATTAGTATTTGGGAGTTTTACACCAAATTCAACAACCCCATAAACTTTCATTCCAAGTTACCATAAATTGTGTTCTTCTATATATCTCTCTCATTGGTTTTTACTTTATATTCGTCACACTTGCTGTAAATGTCAGTGGACTTTGAGCATGACATAGTGAAATGTTAAATTTAATAGACCCTCAAGAGTCTTTAGACCACACCTATACTGCACGCTACAGGGGAAAAATGGTATGCACTACTTTTTGACGGCAAAAAATATTGACTTTCATATAAATTTCTAGAAACAAAATAAAATTTCAGAAAATAATTTACCGTGTGATGGCATGCATAGTGGTACGAATATATATAAATTATATAGGTTAAAGTTATATGGTAAAATTCAAGTATACTAGCTAGGTATTCGATATTCACCTATTAGCTAAGTTATTAGTTGATGCAAATAGAAAAATTAATCATAGTTTCTTTAGGTTAAAGCATTTGTTTCTTTGCAGTTTCGTTTACTTGGTTGGAATTAAACCACATTTTCATGTTGAAAACACGATGTTGGAACTACCACCAGCTTGAACAAGTAAAGACCGTCGTCATTACTCTTGCGACGTACTAATGTTTTAAATTCTGCATACATCATTACAGACTCACGGGATATATTAAATATAAGATAATGTATATTAATGCATAGTAAGATTATGTTTTTAAATTCGGTTAAAGTAATAATTAAGTTATCTTCTTCAACTAAAGTTATCCATGATATACATGACATTGTAATCTTTAAGGTTTAACCTATCTATGTAAGCTCCAACATGTTTATTGAAGTTTTGAACGTAACTAATTTTTTCTCTTGATCAAAATTTTAACTTCGAACTGTTTTCATGGATTAGATCTATTTTTGAAAATCCAAATTAATTATTGAAATTTAAGGCGAGATTTTTTTACCTCATAATGAAATTTGATGCCTAAACCAAACTATGAGTAAGAAATAAGAAAGTATATATAATTTATTAGGTTTTCTAGTCGTTGAACGACAAAGCGTAACCTAATTATCATATATATTAGTGTCTGTGATTTTATTTTTTATTTTTTTATGTAGTCGTCATGAACATTGAAAACTGTTGCTTGGATATCTATATTTCACCCTCGTGTAGTGTATTATATACTGCATAGCAACGTAGAGAACATACCTTTTCCGTGTGAGTGTTTTAAAATTAAATAATACATTAGACGATGACTAGTTCATATTACGATACTTCTAGTTTCCTAAATTCAACAAGGAATATATCTAATCTCCACGAGAGAACATATTCCGATCATATAAATAAATGTGATTAGTGTTAAAAGGTCAAAAGAATCTGCAAACTAATTTAATAATTACTATTAAAGCTCTTTAAGAAAAGGGCCAAGGCGGACCGAGTCAAACCAAGCTCCGTCGGTGTGCGATCAGACTCAGACGCCATGCATGCTTACATTTTCAACAAAACGGCTAGGGCGGTGATTCTAAACGTCCTCTCATCTTTCTTTTTACTATCTATGATTTTTCTGTTCCAAAACTTATCGAGAAACATAACTACAAGATATGTAGATTTGCGGGCGAAACATTTGTTTTTCGAAGTTGCAAAAAAAAGACATTACTTTGAATGGTTCGTCATTCAATATCCATCAAATTTTGTAGGACCAGTTTTGTAGTGCTTAGTTGGAGTAGAATACAAAAGAATGATTGATTTGGATATTAAGAGTATGACTAATTGACTTTAGTAGTATCAACAAAAGCATTAATCAAAGAAACATAATAGTCGTATATGAGCTTAAAATCTTGCATAATCAATGGAAACATGACATATGTTATAATAATATACTAATCAAATAATCATATGATAATTTTTCATTTTTTCTATCATGGAAATGTTGGCACCGAGGCATTGAATGCATACACGTAACCAACGGTGGACAACTCATCAACTTCATATATCCATCGCTCCCATGTTCATTTCATACTACTACTCAAATCTCGATCCGTCTCTAATAATTTGTGTCTTATAGAATCTACAACTTAATTCTTTTTATATTTTTCTTGCGCTTTACAAATATCAATATCAAAATTCTCGGTTTTTAAAACTTGTTTCTAAGACGATGTAATATGGTCAAATTTTTTTCTGGAATTAAATTATAAAATAGAGGAAAATAATGAAATAATGTCTGCTTCGTAAATATTCATCTCAATAATGATAGCAATTGGAATCAACTGGCATTTCGTACCGTGTAGGCATGTGGAGGAAATTTCTAGGAAAGAACATTACACTTGCTCGTGAATGTGACTCTACTCATTATCATATCTTTTATATAAGACTCATATAACGACTATATCTTCTTCTTTTTTCGTCGTCGAAGTTACTAATATTTTTAAGACTAATCGGGTAGATACTTAGGGTTTGAGTGATCCCTAAGTGAGGCTATATAATCATTTTCCCTAAGTTGGTACACCAAATTATGATGTTATTTACTGCGGAAGATATATATATATATATATATATATAGAGACATCTCTCATATATATGGGGTCAATGATATTATTATGCGACAGTTGAAAAACCATTAGTAATTGCCAAAAAAAAAAAATAGTCCTCGGCCCAAAACATGCAAGGTCGTTTTCAGCAAAGCCTAACTTGTATGTCATTTTCGACAAAGCAGAGCGAGTACAAAATAAATGTCAACAGTTCACAAAACCTAAACTACTCGTGGGCTTTTCAAGATTGTACCCTATATGGCTATATGCGAAGTTCGTTTTATTTCAGAGCCGAACAAACTAAAACCCAACGACATGAACAATTAAGATTGGACTTGGACCGATTAAACATGCATGGAGGCTTTTTTTTAACCATATTCACTTCTCTCTTCACGTATGGAATTTGTATTTCTGTACGTACTAACAAGTGACAATACCTGATCGAATGCGATATGGTACCTAATCGACAAGGAAACTAAGCCAGATCAATTGACAACATCGTAACCAATTTCAAATTAAACATTATAGAATATGTACGTGATCAAACTGGGCTCGTATAGTCGTATTGTACTAAGGCAAACTCACAATCCTCGTCTATGAGCAAGCAACATTTGAAAAATCCAGAGTTCTGTGGGTGATCAAACTGGGCCATAGCCCATAGGCCCAGAAATACCGTTACGTTTATCGTTGTTGAATGATCCCTACCCCTAAGTGAGGGCCAGGCTAGTGATTCTATTATTCCTTCACCATTCTTATGTATCATGTCAATGTCATTTGTGTAGTATTTTATATATGTCATTCCATAATTTTTAGAAAGACCTGAAGTGATGGTGACTGGTGATTGGTGATTAAGGTAGTTGTGATTTGTGAGTGCTAACTGTACCTGAAATAAAAGTAATTAAAACACTTTCATAATTTGAAATACATATAGGTAGAGCTGTCAATTGGTCCGTCCACTGTCCATTGGACGTGTCCATACGGACAATTTTATTTATGGGCTATAATTGGACGGTCCATAATGGACATGGGTCTAAAATATGTCCATGTCCAATAAAGACCATGTCTAGATGGACATGCCCATGGACATCCTATTTTTACTTTTGTTATTTCTCTTCATAAAATTTAAATTAGGGAGTAAATATTTCTGTTAAAAGCGCAAAATCACGCTTTCCGCCAAAAAAAATAAAAAATCACGTTTTTCCGTCAAAAACAAAAAAAAATCACGTTTTCCCGTCAAAAACAAAAAAAAATAACGTTTTTCTGTCAAAAACGGAAAAATCACGTTTTCCCGCCAAAAACAAAAAAAAACATGTTTCCCACCAAAAAACAAAAAAATCACGTTTTCGCACCAAAAACGAAAAATCATGTTTCCCACCAAAAAACGGAAAAATCACGTTTTCCCGCCAAAAACAAAAAATCACGTTTTCCCGCCAAAAACGAAAAATTCACGTTTTCCCGCCAAAAACGTAATTTTACGTTTTCATGAAAATGGAAATTCAAGAATGAAATTATTGTGACTAACATTAATAATGAAAGTGCCTATTAGATGAAAGCATGGATCTTTTAGTCATTTTTAAAATCAAAATCATCTAGATAAGAAATGGAAAATTTAATTTTCTCTAAAACTAAAAACCCTAGAATTTTTTGAAGATTGGGCTGCCCATTGTCCATATGGTTTTGTCCAACATGTCCATGGACAAATGGTCTTTTTGTCCAGTTAGACCATTTTTTGTATGGGTATGTCCATGGACCGTCCACAATAGTTTGGGCCGGACAAACCCATGGACAGCCCGCCCAATTGACAGCTCTACATATATGGACACTGTACCTAAATTTACGGCCACATTGAGAGAAAAAAGAGAGGGACACTGTGTAAGTTCGGCTTTTCGGGCACAGAAAAGGCATGCATGAGCGTCCAATGACAATAATTTGAGGTTTGATACTCAAACCTTATCTACTCCAAGGTCCCAACACACAATCAATCAAATTTTTGATGATATGGGTCAAATAAAATTTCATACATCTAATCAAGTATTTCCTTGCACAAAATTAAACCAAACCTGGACGTCAAGATTGTTTATTAGCCTAACGTATCTCGGTTTATAATGTTCCATCAATCCATCCTATGAATATATATATTTTTTCTTTCTTTCGTATAACTTTCATGTAATATTCTATCTCATCGGATAAGTGATTAGGCTGAAACGCAATATTTAAAGTGGAAATCGAATTATCTCCGTACCGTACCATGTCGTAAATCATAATAGAAACATAGGCTAATTCAGTTAGATATGCTCAGAACTTGTGTTATAAAGAGATGTTGTCTTCCATTCTGTCTTAAAGGAAGCTGTGGAAGGCCTCCAACGAATCGTTTCATTTCATAGCATGCGTACAACCCTATATATCCACAAAACATCTTTCTTTTTTTAATATAAAACAAAACATTTATCATTTAACTTTAATTTAACCCTTACTCTCTTCGGTTTAGGTCTCGTAAAATCAAAGTGCGTACATAATAAAATAGCTCATTAAGCATATGCATTCAATTCGAGATCTTTGCCTTTTCGATGAGTAATTGTATATGGTTAGACCAAGAAACCGAATATGCATATGTAACTACCGAATTGTATCTACCTATATATGCATGACATGGCATTGAATAATGAGAAACCTTTGTGTGCGAGAAAATTATATTATTGTGATGACATATGATATTGTTTATAAATTCGATATGAAATATGATAAGATGTGGAAATTGTATGTCTCGAATCTAAAGGAACAGATGGGGAAAGATTGAGGATGAGCTTTTGGGCTTATCTAACCAGAAAAGAAAGGATGATAAGTGACAGTCCAACACCTGTCCACCTGTTCAATTTGCCTTTGTCCCTTTTATAGTTTTATCATGTACTTGCGATTCCAGTTATTATTATTTTTCTAATTTCTTTAGAATTTGATCAGTTTGTTTGTACGACTTACTCCAATATTTTTATTTTTGTTATTATAAGATATCTTTACCTAAATCATCAAATACGGAAAGTTTCTATACGAGCATTTAATTTAAGACGTTGAAATGTATCGGTCGTTCTGGATATGTATAATGTATCTAAGTATCCGAGAGTGTGTAATAAACTATACATTTATACAGAGTTAGGTATTGACTATTGTAGATTTGTAGTAATCCACTAATTTATCAAGAGTTGAACATGGTATCAACTAGAGCAACTAGAACAAAAAATTTGGGTTATAATATTCGAGACAGAATTGAGAATTGGATGGGTTCATTTTTACAAATTTAATAATTCTACTATATATATAATATATATATATATATATATATATTATATATATTTGAATGGCTATATATATTGTTAATATTTGTATAGAGTGCATTGCCTATCCAAAGTATTTGCATTATCAATAGCTGCTCTCGGTTGTCCCAAAATATCGAAACTATCCTTACTTGCTGTCCTGTTATTATTCATGACAGTCTTTAAGATTTTTGTTCTAACCATATATATATATACGTAATTTTGTCTATCTTGTTTGTATCTCTGGTTTCCAATAATACTCACGATATACTTTTTACATACTCGTTTTGTTCTCAGTTAAATAATAACCAGAAATTTTCATATCTAACTCGAAGTAAATTTCTATGAACTTGTTCATATCAGTTCAAACGTAGACAGTGAATCGCCACCACCATATATATAAGTTGGTTTTTACTACATGTTTAACAATACTGTAAATTATATACACAAGAGCTTTAGACTTTTACAAGAAAATGACAACAACCAAAAAAAAGAGTAAACGTTTTGGATTAAAAGTGCTAGTTGACGACAAAAAGAGTAATAGAGTATGCTATCGAAATCAGCATCTTTGTACAATTGTTCACAAAGAGATGCTGTGCGGCGTAGAATGACCCAGCCTAGTTCTAGCATAGAAACGAGAAATACAAAATAAAGTTACGTTTTTCAAGATTCAGATCGATCTCGTTTTGTGATACAATCAACAAGTTAACTATCAAATACAAACAAAATGATATTGGAGGTATGTTGAACTCGACTTTAATAGAAATTAACTCTACTGCTACAAATGTTAGAATTGACTATTCTTAGTATAAAATCTGCATTACATATTGAATCGAACGCTAGAGAGAATAGAGTAATCTCAAAACGAGGACTCCTGATATCTTTTATATGGCTATGAAGAAACTAAACTAAATGGAATCAAAGTAAAAGATACTCGTATATGCAACGAAACCGACTAATTATTATTAGAAAGAAGATTCATTACTATACCTTTTGTTGACACACAAAATATATTCTCTAAACAAGTGAACGTGAGCGATACATATATTGCATGTAACTATTAGGACCACTACAATTTTTCTTTTGTCCGTTTCATGTCAGTCCAGCTAAGATAATACAGCACAACTTTGGTCTCATTCATATACAGAAACGCCCTTATCAATCACTCAAATTAGTAACTCTTGAATAATTATCTAATATATTTCATGTTGAATCATCTTGCGGTAAAAAAATAAAAAGTATATATAACTTCGTAAAATCACGGTATACTTAAACTTTAATCATCGAATACTCGAATTCCATGCGTTTATTCCATTCGTCTCCCCCTTTTATATAACTGAAATCGTATTAAGCTTTCTTCTTAGTAACCATATATGGTGCTCATGAACCCATCATTTAAAAATATCTATATATAATTGTGCTTAACCCATTATACAAAATCATGTGACGCTTGATTATCTACAGGTTCCATACTCCCACGTTACTTCGGTAATTTTAATCTCCATCACATAGAAAGAGAGAATTGGCTAGGAGTTAGTAATCATTAAAAATATACAAAAAGAATAGTAAACATGCTCACAATATTAGAATAATCATCTTTATTAAGAGCAGATTATTTACAACGACCAAAACAAAGTAAAGAACTCGATGAAATGAATCAATGTCACCACCACGCGATGGTCGATGGGGCGTTATCTTAAGCAAAAATCTCAACATTGAGAGGACCATAAACAAATAAAGAAATAGATAATACAATTTCAAATGACCCCTCTCCTCTCCTCTTCGATCGTGTGGTTTCTTTCTTCATTTTTCGCATCTCTCTAGCTCTATATATTCGTGTTTCGTTCAATAATACAAGACGAGATGACGGTCGCAGGATGAACAAGAGTACTTGCGTTTGACTTTGAAACAGAGTGGTAAGAAACAGAACAACCACTTCGTCTCTATATCCACCGCCGAAACTTTTCCCCCGCAGTATGGACACATCCCCGGTGCTTGTTGCCGACCAAGCTCCGTCTTCTCTTCATGATACACAAATTCCAAACACATTTTTTTTTAATTAGTTTTCTCGAACTCTCAGACCCTCCTTTGTGTCTTAATCTTTATAATGTTTTGCTAGGCTAGCTTGCTTCTTTCTGGTACGTTAGCTGAGAAAAATCTAGAAGTGTGGAGAAGAAGAAACGAAAAGGATTGGGTTTTTTTTTTTTATTACCAAGAAAGGGAAAAAAAGAAAACTATTTCAAGTGTAAAGATGTGTTTTCTTCAGAAGGACTTGGTGTAGGGTTTTAGCAGTACAACGACAATGAATTTATAGACGATTTGGTGGTCGATGACGTGGCGTACTCTCCAACGATACATAAAATAAGTGTTTTTAGAAAAATCTTTTAGAGTCATTGGAACCAAGTTTATTAAAGGTGTAGAAACCAAGTTTATTCGGTGTGGAAACTATCTGTTGATGACGGATACATATGTGACAGGTTTCACGATACAAGGAATCATATAGTTCCAAACATAAACTAAACAGGAACAGAAACTCTCAAGTCGACAAGAAGATGGGAGCTGAAACTCAGTCGTTTTAGTGTTTCTCACTTTCTCTCTCAACAGAGAAGTTTAATCTCATCCTCATGTTTCATAAGAAATGAAAACAGCCTTACCTAAACCAGATTCAAGACTGGTGTCATAACATCAGAATTTAGCAAACCAAGATGGTAAAAATGGTTAGAAACGAAACATCATTCACATACATTTACAGACCACAAAGTTAACTGGAAAATTGCTTCTCAATCCTATGAAGTTTTCCGGACATCTAAAAATCTTGCTAAATGCTACAATACAACAGCTCAATAGAGAGTATACCATTAGGTTCGTCTTCCCAAAGTTTATGAATTCCATAAATCATTTATCTTCTGTACAAGTACTTGGATAAGGGAAAGTTGAGGCTTCTCGCAGCCTGTAAACCATATTAGAGGAAAACACAAAAAGAATTGGTGCATCAGGAATTTTTTTGTATTACCCTCTGCTATATGACTCAACAATTGCAAATAGAGTGTTTACCTTCAGAGCCAGATCTTCAGAGACCATAGAGCGGTATCTAATAGAACCTTCTAATGGGCAGCTTCCGCTTTTGATCAAAAAGTTTGCATCACAAAGGCTTGACACTTGCAGCAGAATATCAGACATCAGGTTGCTATTTTCTTTTTCGTAGCCCGTTGGGTCTTCGTCTTCTGCTTCTTCCTCTTCGCCAAATGAAGAATCTCCCACGGAGGCAATACACTGGAATATCGCCAATAGTCTTTCCAGTGGAAAGCTTCCAGGCCCTTTCATGACTGCTTCCTGCTCTGCAATTTCCTTTTTTTCCATCGACTTCTCAGAGGCCCTGAGGAGGAACCATTGTGAAGAAACTATCAGATTTTTTAATTTTGAATGCATCACGAGAAGACACACCACCATTACCATCACATGCTTTTACTAGACTTGTTATTAAACTCAGTGAAGCAAATCCTTTTTCTATTAGGATAATATGTCAAAAGAGAAATAAAGACACTGTTTTTGACAACTTACTTGCGCTTTCTTTTACGATTATCCATGCCCCCTGTGGAATCAAACATCGATGCGTCTAGCGTTGCTGGGTTTCTTGAAGCAAGAAATGCCGCAATAAGAAGATACTTTGCTGAAGTAGACATATGAAAGTCCAATATTTCAAGTTCTTCACGGTTTTCAGAACTGCAGCTAGCTTTCTGCCTTCTCTCGCCTCTGGTGTCACCATCATGAGGGTGACTCGAGACCCTAAATATCTCATTTAAACAGGAAGCAATAAGCGGTTTAAGATTGCTATAGAGCCTTCTCTTCATATCTTCATTGGGTGAAATTCCTAAATCATCGAGTGGTTCACAATACTTTCTGAACAATGATGAGAAGGTAGTACACAGTTCCTCAACGCTCCTGGTGACCCTACAGAATGGTTTCAACACAACGCTGTTTCACACCAAAAACTACATCAGTAAACAATAAGAGTAAAGGACAGAGAAAGCTCGTATGGAGGCAAGGTTGTACTATCGCCTTACTCGAGGAAAGCAGAGTACAATTTCCGGTTAGCTTGATTTCTCAAGAAAATTTGACGAAGATCCTCTTCAGAATACTCAGGAAAATAAAGAGGCAGAGGGTCTGTGTATCCCATGTTTGAGTAATACACATCTGGTGGCAGTCCGCTGATAAGTATTATACCAAGTTGAGGCATCTTCAAAACAGTATGTAAACTGAAAAGAAACTGCAGAATCATAGAGCCTTTGTCCCAGTCTCTGATAAGATCCACATTATCAAGTATTAGGTATACCATCTTCCCCATGGGTTTCCCATCCGACTTATTTGGTCTTGAGGTTCTGGAACCAGACTCAAGAGACTCTATCACATTACTAAGGGCTTCACGAAGCAAGTTGACAAAATCAGATGGCTTGTCGCATCGTTTTGCACTAGAATACCCATTTGAAGAACACTTCCTATGAAGCAACAACTGATTTAGAATCGACTCAAAAAGGATACGCGGAGTGTAACATGTACGACAGCTTGAATAAACAAAGGGGCGATTGAGATGCCTAAGCACCTGAAGAACAACGCTGGTTTTTCCAGTAGAGGCACCTCCATAGATCATTATTGGAAGAGTAGGGCAATTCAATGGGCCCATAAGACGAATAAGGTCGAAAATCTGAGAGCGTCTGCCCGGAAAGATTGATAGAACCGCGTCCAACGTGATTGATTCCTTCCCAAACGTGAGATCATCAACGGTTGGTAGGTGGGATTCACTAGGTTCAGGATTCTCAACAGTTACAGAAGATGACGACCTGGTGCTTCTGCGAGTGACTTTCGGACTCTCCTCTATTGGCATGTTTTAAAACCTGTGTCCAAAAGTCAGAACGAAACAAGACATTGGTGATAAACAGTGGAAATAGATTTCACGGTGAAACATACCAGCCAAACAGTTCAAGTGGTATGCAAGTTCAGCTACACAAAATGTTGACTGATACCATCTCAATGTGATACAACTGAGTATTCAAACATGATGCTGGAAATTAGTTTTTAAGCTCCAAGACTACATACATAGAATCAATTTTCAGAATTGAAACTGAAAACCCATTTACATTATATGGATACATCAAATCAACTTCACAGCACAGCCAAAAAAAAAATGCATAATGATCTCACTTCAACCAATTTTGTAAAGATAAACCGAAACATAGACATCAAAAATCCCCAATTCTGGATAGCAAACTCTAAAGTTGATTGCTTTCTCTCAGTACGTCAACACAACAACAAGAAGAGCTAGGATAAGAACAAGTGAGGACATCAATGTTTGATGAGACACTAACCAGCGAGTAAAGAGACCAACTTTGGTTCGATTTCAACTAGAAACTCCTCCTTGGAATCCCGAAACTGGTGAACCCAAAAGCTCTTCCACAAGTTATTTCTTCTCCTCAGACTCTAAATCGAGAGAGAAGGAGACCGTTGCTGTAATTAGGTCAGAGATGCAGCAAAATCAACTTCCAAGGAGATGAGAAACACTGAAACAGAATTCGATGTCCACGTCAAACACTAAACCGACGCCGTTTAAACTAAAGTCTTACACGACGCCGTTTAGTCTCCAGATGTATTGGATTATTCATTCTCTTTGGACGATTTTATTAGTTTTGTACTTTTTGTTTAATCGGGTAATCAATGTTCATTTAAGAGAATATACAAGATAGTATAATATAATTTCGATAATTTCAATCATACATAATTACAAAACTTGCAAAACATAAATTTCACACAAAGATGGTCCTCAGAACAAAATATTCGTTTGGCAATAACAATACCAGCTTTTTTTCTCTTTGATTTGTCTGTTTAAGGAATATATTCTTTTCTAAAAACCATAAATTATCACTGAAACTTAATACAAGTTATTAACACATTTGGTTGTCTTGTCCTTGCACTTGAATTAAACTCATATAGACATGTTTGAAGAACAAAAACACTCGTAGAAATATATACTAACTTGCGATCTATCACATCAGTTCTCGCAAAAGAATAATGAAGAGTATGATAAAAGTTTCGTTAATAATAAATGAAAAGTGGGATTCGGTTTAGAGATAGGACAAAACATAGCTTGAGAGTTTAATTATAGAGAAGTATAACTAGTGTTGTAGGACAATAGATAGCTTTTTTTTCCTAAATTATAATATCATCCAACTTTGTTACATAGAATATATGATCTTATATAAAAGTGTCCACTAACGGGATAATTTTTTTTGTTTTGTTATAGTAAACAATGTTTTTAAACGGGAGAAAGCTGCCATTTCCGCCGTCTGATACACATATATTGTCAATTAAGTATTATTACACCTTTTGGTCAAATAGAATTTAAAATGAAACTTTTGTGTTTCTTTAATTAACAATAAGATTAATTGGATAACAAAAAAAAAATGGGGTTGGGTTATATAGTGGACAGGAATAATGGAATATGTTCTTCATTCCTGATCCTAGCTAGAGAGATCTATCACTGAACTCATCAAAGATTTCAAATGCTTAACATGCCGGTGCTACAAAACTAGTCTTTTGATTTTTTACGGCACAACACCACACTAAACTATATTTTTTTTTTTTTGTTATTGTGGACACTACAATCTTATCAGTTACCGTATAGAATTTTAGATTAGATGTAAAGGGCCGGGGGTACTAATATATGAAGTTGTTATATAGTGCAACGCATGAAAGGTCTACAAGATCTATAAACTAAATTTAATTAATTGAAATGCTAATCATTGATGTATATGACAATTGGTTTGCCTAGTACATAAATAATTGATAAAGATTATATAGGCATATATTACATGGGCATGCAATGAGAAGGTGTCTTAGTGTCATAATTACTAGAAATATGTAGACAACACAGAAAAGAAAACACTGTCTTGAGCCACTCTTTGGCATAATGACCTTTCCACTACAAAATGACAAATGATATATTTGGTTCTCATGAAAACTTATTCCAACTATGGATTCATCCTTTCAAATGACTTTAAATGTAAACTTTCACTCAAAATAATGAATCATAAGCGGAAATTCTTAGAAATAAGAGTTATTTTGTAAAATATAATAACCACTTTAAAAATTGATATATAGCATCGATCATATGGCAATAATCACTTAAGTAACACCATTCAATTTTTAATACTAGAAAGAATTAAGTTGAAGCTAATGCAACTATACATTGCAAATCAAAGAATATTTGAATATTAGTGCTCACATCTAGCGCATCAAAATAGATTAAAGCTTTAATACGAAAATATGTACCAAAAAAAAACATATAAAAAAATTATAAGACTGAACAAAATTGATTAAATCTATATTAAAAGATAATGGAATGAAAAAGGTGATAACACTATTCCTAAAAAAAGCAACATATAAAAAAGCAACATTCTATCATGAAGCGAGGCAACATATGTTTTACACGAAGAACAATGCGGTCAAGTTCCACTTTTCTTAGGTCATAATTAATTTCTTCTTTTCTCTTCTTAAAAAGCAAAAAAAAACAAGTAAATATATATATTTATATAAAAAGTTCTAATAGAAAGAAAAAAAAGAAAAAGAAAAGCAGAAGCTAATCAACAAAGGAAACATGGATTCTCTTGGGTAGACAAGTAGCCATGAATCCTTCTTCTTCATCTTCTTCTTCTTCCTCGTATACCTCATCCCCTTGGTCAATCATATCTATACCCCCCATACATAGGTTAATTACACTTATGCCCTCTTTCCCGCCTTTTTTGACCGTTACTAAACCCTCTTGAAAAACCTCTTTCACCCATTCTTCAAACAAACCGTTTGCTAAAAACCCACACCCTTTGTAGAACTTCTCTATCAACTCCGCCTCGACGGTGAACCCGAATCTCTCTTCTTGCTGCCCGAGGATCTCCTCGCACGAATCTTTGATCTTCGTCACAAAGAACTTGGTTATATCTTCGTTTGACGAAACTGTGAATTCAAACCGGTTTTGGATCGAGTCTAGAAAACGTTCTTCAAACGACCCACTTGAGGTTTGAGTTCCCGGTTTAGCTTCTTCTTCGTCTTCTTCATCGGCATCAACTCTTAAGTTGAGGTCGAGAGCGTTGGATTCGAACTTCAACTGTCTTGAGAACTCTTTCTTCATGTTGCTTATTTCGCAAGCGACATTGCTTTCGTTATCCTCTTCTTCGATTCTAGGATTCTTTTTCTTCTTAATCATAGGATCAGTTTCTGGTTTCCTCTTGTGATTGACCAAACCAGAACTCGATTTGTTACACTTCAACACCATTGGTATGACAAAATGTTCATTCTCTACATATTCATCATCTTCTATTGTCAAAAGGAAGATGATTTGGCTCTTCTTTCTTTGAGAACCATCAACATCTCCAGACCTTCCAGCCTCAAATCTATCTATGAGGAGCTTCATGAATTTGGCATCGGCTAAATCAACTCGCTCTATCAAAATAAGAACCTTTTCCCCCTCCTTCAACGCGTTCTCTAGCTCCCCGCATGCTTCACTTGCCTTGGATGTTCTCAGATTGATCTTCAACATATTTTCGAGTGACCCGAAAAGAGAAGTTGTCATTGTGATAGCTAATCTCCTTTTTGCAGTCACGTCGTTCCCTGAAACGAGGATCCATGTATCTCTCCTCTTACTCCTCTTAACAGATTCTTCCATGGCTTCAACGATTGAAGGGAGAACTTCCCTTTGCCATGGAATGTTCTCATGAAGCTTTTCTGATAAATTTCTCATTCCAATCGCTCTCTGTAGTTCTTCTTCATCCGAGTTCTCTGAATCAGATGGAAATGGAGAATGACCAAGTGCAAGAGTGATCTTAGTTTCTACGCCTTCATCATTGTTACTACTCTTGAATCCATCCAAACTTAATTCATCGTTTTTCTTTAGACCTTCTTGCTGGTTACTTCCAAAACTGAACTCAATAGTACATGAGTTCTGTCGTCTGAATTTAGCAACCGAACTAGATGCACGTGAGTTTTGCTTCAGACCCGAGTCAGCAAAAGAACCTTGTAAAACAGAGCGGCTCTGTTCCGCCTTCCAACCATAGCCTTGAGAAGTCATACCGGGTTTCTTGTGGTGAAGAGCTTGACAAAACCGGTTCCATTTCTTCCTCAGTCCACTCAATTCATCCTGAAACTTAAACAACAAGACAAAAAAATATTAAGTAACCACAGAAACGTTGATAACAAAACAAAGAACATTCATCTATAAAAAAAACAATTATACCTTTTGGTTAATGTTGTTGTTGTCTCCATGAGGCTGCAGCCAAGGCGGTAAAATTTTATGTTGAGCTGATATAAAAGCTTTTGCTTCTTTTTCATAGTTAAAAGCACATTCTCCGCAGAAGTTGAGTTTATCTTCATCATCTTCTTCTCGTGCTCCTTCTTCTTCCTTAACTCTAAATGGCTTCATCTCCATCACTTGAGAAGCCATCTCAGAACTGTGACCACTGAAACATTAAAAAACTTATTAATCACGAATACTTAAGTTTGTGATTAATGAATTGAAATTAATTATAAGAAGAGGAGAAAAACCTGGAAGCATGGAGAGTTAATGAAAGTCCTCCTGAAGGAATCGAAACAGCTTGAAGAGCCCATTGAACATCAAGTGGAGGTTGCTTCATTTGGCATCTCATGTATGTTTGGTAAGAAGCTGTCCCCAAGAGCCAAACTTTGGTTCCTGAGTTGCTATAATCATAAACTAATCTCCCTACCTCTTCCACTAGATGATCGGCCGCGCTGTAATTCGAAGAAGATGCGCTGTTACCCCCGCTCCACACTGCCCAATCTAGATCTCCAAGACAAACAATGACACCTTTACCACCCCAAGATGTGAAAGAATCAATCTTTCTCTTCAATTCTCTAACTTGTCCCTCTATATCCTCCTTCTTCATGAAATTCAAGCCAACTTGAGAAAACTGAAACTTGATGAAATGGGTTTGTTTTAAATCTTCTGGAACTTCTCCTCTCTCAATTCTACCCATGAGTTTTGCAACCACCCCTTCAGTTAGAGGTACAGAGTCTCCAACTATGACAGTGTTCCTCTTCTTGTTGTTCTTCTTTCCTAGAAGCACTTCGATGACCGGGTTTGCGTCTTCTCTTATAGGAAAAGCTTGATCTGGAGTAAAGGTCTTTCCTTTAGGGAAATGGAAGAAAGGGTTTTGCTCAAAAGAGTGATGATTGGACAAGTGCGCATGCCACATCTTGCTAGGATTAGGGCTTAGAGTCCCTCCTCCTTGATTGTTTTCACTAGAAGAAGGAGAGCAAGGAGAAGAGAAGACACCAACAGAGGAAGAAGAGCCGTAGAAAACAGGGGAAGCAACAGAGGAATCATCCTCTATGTTACTTTTCACGGATACACTAGACAGTCCAGCTTCTCTCATCACTCTACTCACACTAGGATCATCAAGAATCGACACAACGAGCTGCTCGAGCTCGACTTTAACCGCCAAGAACGGCTGGTTCTGCTGGGTCTGCTGCTGCTCCACACACCCTCTCCTCTGATGCGCCTGTGCTCTCTTGAGAGCTGCGACGAGAGCGTTGGAGAGAGACGGCTGGGTCTGAAACAGAGGGTTGGGGTTCGTAGGAAGCCTGTTGAGAGCAACATTGAAACAGAGCTCGAGAGCTCGACAATGGAGAGAAGGGTGAGCCATTTGGCGACCGAGGGCTGTGAAAGGATGAGATTTGAGACATGCCCTTCGGAAAAGATTGGATCTAGACGAAGTTAAAAGCGTTGAAGCGACGTGAAGAGGAGTGACCTGGGAATGGCCTCTCCTTCTTGCTAAGGTTAGAGATTGCTTCAAAACTGAAGCAGCCTCAGGTGTTAGTGTCTGGTGCACGGTATAAGCTCCTGTACGCATTACAAAACCACCCACCTTAAAACCCAAAACCCCTCTCAAGAATCTATATCTCTTTGCTATGAAACTGAAACCTTTAAGGGAAGACTTTGAAGTTTCTGAAACTTAAAAAGGAAGAAGAAAGCAACGAAGGAAGCAAACTTAGTGATATAAAGAAAGATATGTTTAGTGTGAGAGAAGTATCGAAGAGATGAGGACAGAGCAAGTTATGAATTTATATTGTTGGGTTGGTTTCATACTTTCGATGTTGTTTTTTCTTTTATTATTTTTTTTTTTTTAAAAATCAAAATTTCCTTTATAATGGTTTTTGTTTTATAATAAATGATATTCTCCTTTTGCTTTTCGTCTTTTGAATAGTAAGGCAGCTTTCTGAAGCTTTTTTGAATTTCCCACTTCCTTCAAGCTTCGTTTCCCTCCACAGGTTCCAAGTTAAAAATTTGTGTCGAACTTATATTATATATATATTTCATCTTTATACATATGATTATAATGAAATATTGAGGGCCGGCTTAATAATAGCTGAGGCCCTGGTTGAATTATTTAATGTTTGGTTACATTTTATTATTTTATACTAATTACCATAGACATTAAAATATATACTGGATGATAGAATTTAGGGCACCCTATAAGTTTTCTTGTTTCCGTTTACTGAAATAAAATTATTTTGGCTTTATCATGATATGAAACAGTTGATATTTTTAAAATTATTATTAACATCATATATAGTACAGAACTATATAACTATTCACTTGATTGTTTTCTTGTATTTGTTTAAACAGCATTACATGGAAATGTAAACTTCGATATGCTTTCCTGAGGAAGTTGGTGACTTAATAAATTTGAATTAATTATATGATATTTGTAGTGATATTTCTTCCAAAAATAAAAAAATGATATTTGTAGCTAGTGATCATGGGAACAGGATGTATATGAAGGTTCGATATTAGTAGTTAGCATCTCCGTGACGTCTCCTTAAAACTCAGCTCTAGTAAATTTCATACTACAGATAGATTAGAAACCCACCTCAACCTTAATTCATCTAGATTTAGATGTATATATACGTTTCTTTTTCTATAGCAGCGAAAAATGTTCAAGATAAATTTGAGCTGCTTATATATCATTGCTATTGAAAACATATCCGAGATGGTCTCTGGTTCATACAAGCACCGGCATCGTCCTTCATACATACATATATATATATATATATATATATATATATATGCATGCATCGATTTGCCTTATGGATCTTGTGAGGATTAATCCGATCCCGTTAATTAAAACAGATTTAGTGGGAGATTACAAAGTTGCATTTCAAATTATGTGTTCAGCAAACTACATGACCACATTGAAATAGCTTGCTTTCTCAGAATGAGGACGATCCGGTCCGGCAATTGAATCTCTGGTCCATTTCTTGTAGAATATATCAAATTTAATTTTGGTAAAGCTAAACTTGAGAAAGAGAACAATCAAACTTTATCAGAAAATATTAATGCTTAACCAAATGAGCTATACATCCAACCACATTAAATCTAAATATTATACTCTTTTGAGTTACTTCATTAATACATTATAAATAAATTTTCTTTTATGTAGGGAATAGTTTCATACAAAGGAAAGAGTCATATTTAATCTTTTTTGTTTAGCCTCTCTCTCAAATCTCTCGATCTTTCCTAAAACTACAGAACTCAAAGAGTGTAACCACAAAGAAAAGCAAAAGTTGATAATAAAGAGACGTCAAAGTAAAATTGCAATATATGTAAACAACATAGAAATTATATAAAAGTGTGTCACTGTCTTTGAGGCTGATCTTTGAAGAGAGACAGATATTCATTCTTCAAGTCTTCCAAAAAAGCAACAATCTGTCTCCTATCTTTCAATTTTCAAAGCACACACACACTCTCTCTCTATCTCTAAGATCATACTATTAAAAACACATATTGATGTATAATGGAATCTTTCATAATTCAGTTAACCCTGTTAGGTTTTTTCTGGTTAGAACATTTGAGTATGGCATGTCTCCACAATAATTGATAAGCGTTGTTTCCGGTCAAAGTTATAGCTCGGGAACCAAGAAGTATACGTAATGGACACTTTTGTGGGTTTTATAACATTACTATATACTACATAGAGGAAAATTCAAAAAATATACATATATTTTAATTGAGTGGGTTTTAATAAATTCTAGGTTTTTTCCAAATTTTTTTAATGTGTGATTGGAAGCCTATAAAACTGCAGAATCATTGTGCCAGTATATATGTGGATTACAAATGATGCCCTAACCAAATTTGGAACCCTAAATCAGTAGTATTCGACTCCATGCATTCCCTCAGTAGATTCGATATCAACTTCGGCTTAGTTATGCATCAAATTTTGGGTTTGTAATATATCAAAAGCCACAAAATAATCCAATTATCTAATGCTAATAGAAAAGATTGGTGGTCCTCATCACTGGTGCGCGATTGGTGTCAGGATGAGAAAGAGAAAAAAAACATTGCATGTTATGTATAATTTCAAGCTTTATTGCGTGACGCAGTTAAGTTACCTCAGACTTTTGATCATTCATGGTACTCGAATTATTGCCACCTTTTTTTTTTGGTTTTGATCAGTAATCAATTATTTTTACACAACATGTATACGTATCTCATAATCATTATGTCTGCTCCGTCTTCCATGCAAAGGCTGTACCTCACGTACCAAATTATCTATCATGTTTAAAGTAGTAGTATTTCAAATTTTCATTAATATATTACACAAATACTAATTATACAAACAGATGTGTGCTTTTGACATATATAATACGCTCTTATTAGATTACACATCTTTTTGTTACCAAGAGATCTCTTATACGTATCTATGAATACATCCACTATAGGAAAAGAATGAGTTACAAGTAGAGGAGACTGATGAAGTGAACTAGTGAAGTATCTCGATGCCGTAGATATACTTGTTAACAGGTTTTCTTTTTTGCAGGTTGAAGAAGAATATATTTTCGAGGATTCAACATTTCAAAATGACATGCATGGTGCAACATAGTTATTGTTCATTGAATGTAGTTTAAATTTTATCTACCGAATGATCAAGATATGGTAAATCAATTACTGTATACGGTTCAACAACTGAATTTGTATATGTATGTCATAACCGATTAAAAGCTATGCAAGAAATTATATTAGTGAGACAAGTCAGGGACAAAAGAAAGGACCAAAAGGGCAAAAATAAATTACAAAACGAAAGCAAAGAAAAGAATAAAGAAGGAAGGTGTGAAGAGCTTTTTTCCCCTGAAATCTAAGAGAATGTGATTAAAGTTACAGCTCAAGAAGAAGAATAAAAATGGAAAAACAAAATAAAAAGCAAAAAGAAAAGGTTATAATAAAAATAAAATGTATATATATGTGTCCCCTAATAAGATAGTTAAGTACTTTCACTTTCTCGTTTTGCTTCATTTTGTATGACTTAATCTGTACTGCATGCATAAAAAACGATGACGTATTAGCTGATCATTGCTGCCACATTCTTTCTCCGATCTCTTAGTTTCTCTGATCCCAACGAGAATATTTCTCTTTATTGTTTTTCCTTTTTTTCTCTCCTTTATAAATCTTCTTTTTATGTGAAATTGTGAATTTTAATTTAAAGACTTTTTTTTCAAAAGAAAGTAAATCTTCCAATGGTATAAAGGTTACAGCTTAGGGTTACTTTGATCAGATCGATTATCTTTTCTTCTTTCATAAATCATAACCTCCAGGTTAGATTAAAGAAATCAGATTTAAAGTTCGAATAAAGAAAAGTTTATAAAATAAAACTAGTCTCATCATTATAGTTTCACAACTTTAGGGCTATTGTCTCGGATAATAAAGATAAAATTAGCTAAGCTAGATTGGATATATATATATATATATATATATATATATATATGAGAAATGGTGATGTTTATTAAAAATATAAATATTCGCTTAAGTCTTTCAGAACAAGTTTTAATTTACTTTAGTCATTCACCAAAGCAAAAATGCTAAGTTTTTGACAAAAAGATAAATTAACTTCTGAAAATATATAGATGAAAAATGTGATGATTCCTACTTTTAATATTTCTAAAAAAAAAGTTTCAGCAACCTCTATTGCTAAGTTTCTTTGATTGCTTGACAAATCTATTCGACCGGTTTAATTACACATCGTAGCGTAAGTGGCCGGTTTACTATGCAACTTTATAACTAAATTATTTGGGCTTAAATAAATTATCAAGGGCAGAAAGCCCACACGCAAATATGTACGTTAGCAAATTTAAATCAAAGTAATCAAAATGGTTCTAATTAATTATGATTATTACGCTTAGGACTAATTAATAAAGTGTTTCTCTATTCATTAGATGAAGGGAAATAATTTGAACTTATAAAATTTATAGGAGACCATATCATTTTAGATGTTATATAATATAATAATAATAATAATAATAATAATAATAATAATAATAAGTCTTTTCATAGAAAGGGCCGGAAGATTAAAGTGGGTTATACGATATTACGATATGTAGTAGTACAATGTTCAACTATTGCAGTCAAAAAAGCATTTTTAACTCCTTTTACATCTTTTATGGATAGTTTTCACTATTTTTTTATAACTGAAAAAGATGAAACTTTGGTTTTCATATGATTCTTTTGATCATCTAGCGTCGTATCCAAAACTAAAGATCATATTTATCTTTACTTTTGTTTTATTTTGGAATATTAATTAACTTTAGTTTCTACATTTATATTAGTAAATAGTGACCACGTTAATTACATATAGATACATCATACATATATATATATATATATATATATATGTATGTTATAAGTATATGTTAACAATGTTGAACAAGAATAATTTTGTGTGTGGATGGAAAAGAATAGCAATGCCCAAATTAATTAGTAATAAAAATTCATTACTGGTGTACTTAACTGCTTAAATTAACTAATACAGTATCAAATTTTCTTTAAAAAAAAAAGAGAAATATTGAAAGCGTAAACGAAAAACGAAACAAATCATTGGAAAGGATCGGTCAAAGAGGAATAATTAAGCTCTTTCTTTTTAACACATTTTATTTTCATTCACTTTTGTATTTGTCTTTTGTTGGGTACTGTTGAACGAATGTTTCTTTACTTCCATCACAAGACAAATAAATTATTCAATACCTATATAAGTTCTATTTTTAATCGTTTTATTCTTTTTAATTGTTTTTCTACTGGAAATTAAAGAAAATATATCATAGTTTACTTTTTCCTTTTTTTCGGATAATTAATAAACATGATTTCCAAATAGAAGTTACATGTTGATGATTGTATTTCTTCAGATCAATGTTGTTGTCCAAACGAATAGTATAATTACGTAAGATATTGATTTTTACAATATACTGACGTAAAGGAACTTGCTTTATATACAAAATAAAACTTTATTTCTCTTAAATTTATGTGAAAACTAACTAATGAGGAGGCTAAAGTAGAAGTTTCCATAACTCTAAGTCTCTAAGCTAAGTTGAAACGAGGAAACTTAAGAGATGTAAAAAGAAATGGTATAACAGTTTGGCTAAATTTCATACTCATTTTCATAATCTTCATTCTTCACTAGTCACCGGATTGCAAAAAGAAATGATTTCTTTGTTCGGTGAAAACCTAAATAATGGAAGTAAACTATAAACTTGAATAAACCAACACATTAGATGATAAGGTTGTAGATTTCAAAGAGTAATTGACTGAAAATAAAACATAGTAAGTAAGTCGACTGAAATACAGTTAGTTAATTATTTATCTGTTAAATGTTCTTTATTTTTAAGTTTTTAACCCATCAAACTGCAATCTCATTCAAACATTACATATCTGTTCATAACCGGAACTCCATGCATTTTGGATAGTCAGAAGTGAAGATCTTAGCTTATGCTTCAGTCGTCGTTCTAAAAGGCTCCAATGACTCAAATTCACTTTTACGATATATATTGTAAAATATATAAACCTAAAACAATATTGGTAGTGGAGTTGAGTCACCCAAAAACTTCTATCAAAACCACATCTTATCCTTAGTGTTTTTAATGTTTCCACTCCTGCAAAGCCTGGTGTCTCGCTACGGAACACCATGGTCGTAGCTAGGCTTGTGTTTTAAAACTTCATGAAAGCTACCAATTATTTTAGGAAAATCAGATGTAATTCCAACATTTTCAAAAAACTGTATTATATGTCATATATATACCATAAGAAGTGATTTAACATTTCATCCTGTTTGAATGGTGGTTGTGGGCCAATATCATGCATAAGATTTTCATTACACAGTCAAACACTCAACACTAACTACATACTCAAACGGGCTATATATTATAAACCGTGATGCATAATTTTCTAGGCCAATACGTGTCTAGTTAAGCCCAATATGCTTCTTTACCCCTCTTTCTATACTTTTTTTTTCATTTTGTTTACTGACTAAAATTTAGGTCGTCAAAGTTGGATAACCAAAATCTATAGAGTATAAATCGTAACGTAAGATTGATACGAATTCGAACTACTCATATCCTAGCAAACGTGAACGGATCTTGTTAGAATATATTTAGAGGAAGGAATAGTTCTAGCTCCAGAGTCCAGCGTCCAAGTATATGTTTTCTTCTAGAAACCACTTCTTACTTGTAGTATTTTGTAAGGAAACGAAAGAAGTTTCAGAAGTGGAATCTATGTTAATTGTTCAATTTATAAACCAAATTATATAATAAGAATCCGACAATATCGGGAATGTTTAGTTGACATTTCAACCTAATATCATCAATCACATATATATTTTTGCATGGTGAGTCATCCAGAGATTTATGAATCTTCCACATATAAAATAGCTAATTTGCTTTTAGCCTAAATATTTTATATTATCCAATATCTAATATTAAATATACTACAATTAATATGCACATTAAGTATTGAATAATAATAATAAGACGTTTGAATGAATTCTTAACCATAGGTCCAAAACTATATATAAAAGTTATGTCATATATAATCTCCTCCATACACGTGGTAACATAAGTAGTATGTTGCCAACGAATATTTTTATAATTATCTTTGATCACCGAGATCATGTTTGAGCCACCCATGCCACGACATTTTGACGTATAATCACAATTATATGGGAACCAAACACTGTTCGTTTCTGTTCATACATCTAAAATACAACACTTCCCCATACAAATTACTTTTCAGAAAGAGTGTGACTGTAATTGAGTCACACATTTGATCTGAGTTCTAAGGTTCGATTAAAATTTCTCCAATTTGTTTCTAAAACTCAGTTTCCGTAACGTATACAAAGTCCTGAATATATAATCACTGCATATAAAACAAAGCCGATAAAACGTACCATAATTCATTTACATTTTTTAATATCTTCCGTCCACTGCATTTCAAAGACTACGACTATAATTTGTGTATAACAAAATAAGATGTACATAGAGTTTTATACATTCACACTTAAACTACTTTAATTTTTTAATAATTATAAATAATCCAAAATCAGTGCTCCACGTCCACGTGACTACTGGTCAACTCAGATGATAAACGGGTTAAACATTTTTGTCGTTGGACGTCAAATCAACAGGATTGATAGTGTGGACATGTACGTATTTGTTTGTGCCCATCTGCTAATTCGCATGAAAATTATTGATACGTTCTCCAACATAATAATATGTATATTTTGATAAAGAAACAAAATAAATTTACCTTAGAAGTTAGAATTCTTTATCTTAGGTCATCCAATTTTTGGACGACAACGATCTATTTTTATGTTGAGGCAGATGAACCTGGTCCCTTTTAAGTAATAGGTCAGTCGTAGTGATCGCCTTCACTTTTATTGATGTATTTTTCATGATTTATAAATGCTTGAAAGAATTGAGAACTTACAACGTATGATACCGAACCGTTGATAAAAAATAAATATTTCCACAACCATAAAAAAATGTTTATTGATTGTTTTATAAAACTTTCAAATTCAGTTTACACCATTAAACAATCAATGTTTCTTTACTAACACTTGCAATAAAATTGCATATACAATTTGAAGAAATGGTTCTCATCAATGATTCATGACATCTATGCTTTCTATGATATATGATTCTTTTGTAACTTAGATTTTGGATCAATCCCACATAATTTTGCTTTTCGAAGCCACTATTTTTGTGTCTATTGATATATATATAAGTCCATGGTTATAGGTAAAAATTTGTAATAGTACCTCAAGTAAGTGATTTCATATATAGCAACATGATAGAAGATGGAGTTTTATGGTACATATGTTTACGCAAAAGAAAGCATCCAGAAGGGTCACAGATAAATAAAATTAACCATAGATTTGCTAGCATTCAAATCAAGGGACATTAAAGAATCTATTGGGCCCTATTAAGTTATTTTCAATAAAAGCTCAAGAAAAAATAAGTTGACAATCAAACTTAATCATCACCATTATTGGCCATAATCATTACGTACGCATACACATAACCATGATGTACCTATGTTTTAATATTTGAATTCTGAAATTGCCTATCATATATATATTTTTTTTTTATAAACACATCGTCTCTTAACTTTCAATGTCGTATCCTAGTAAATTAGAAAATAAATCGAGTAAATATCTATGATATTCTTGCCCTTAATTATGCTCAGACAATATGATTCGATCATAACCAAAAATAATAATTTGGAACTGTAAAGTAAAACATATATATGTATAGGGAAATATATGATGACTAAACTAATGCATATTAAGGAGAAAGATACGATAACTAATATTTCATTGTTATATATAATTAGAGAAAAGGAATCAGAATTTTGATATCGAAATTGAACGGTCAAGATTGGATCAGGAGATTATACAAACAATATAACACGTGCCTAAAAACCTCTCTGTCAGACGCTTCTTCTTTTGTCTATAAAATCATCGGCCCACTTCTTGTTTTTTGTTGATAGTACTACACTTAACAGAAAGACACAACACAAAGAAAGAAAGAACAAAACAAAACCTTCCGTTTCAAGAAAGAATCCTTCTCTCTTTTTTTGTGTGTATACCCGAAAATGGAAGATCTGGAACATGAGTACAAGAATTACTGGGAAACCACAATGTTCTTCCAGAATCAAGAACTCGAATTTGACAGGTACTTCCAGAATCTTGTGAACTGCCTTTCTATTTTTTTCTCCTTAAATCCTTTGTAACATGGTAATTATATTAACTAATGTAATGAGATTGTTGTTTTGAAAATGAATTATAAAAAAATATAGTTGGCCAATGGAGGAAGCGTTTTCAGGTTCGGGAGAGTCTAGTTCGCCGGACGGAGCAGCAACATCGCCGGCTTCTTCTAAGAACGTTGTCTCTGAGAGGAACAGACGCCAGAAGCTTAATCAGAGACTCTTTGCTCTCCGATCAGTCGTTCCCAATATTACCAAGGTCTGATTTATTCCATTAATGGTTTCTCTTAGTATTAATTTATCCAACTGTCTCTTTTTGTATCTACATAATTTAATAAATAAAAGTTTCGTCACCAGCAAATTTCTTTTGGTCGACAAAAATTAAATACGAATAAGCAGCGATTTTTTTTTTATCTCTTGTTTCTTTTAAAAAGGAAATAAAACCATACAATTTGGTTAAACCAAATCCAACCAACATTAAATAAAAAGGCAAACCAAACTTTTGATACTCTAAATCCATACTAAAATGTATTTTGGTCCCCTGATAGCGTATAATTGTGTTCGTGTAGATGATTTTATTAGGATTGTATTTAATTAAAATATTAATCATGTTTGTGTATATTATTTTAGTTGGACAAGGCCTCTGTCATCAAAGATTCAATTGATTATATGCAAGAACTTATTGAACAAGAGAAGAGGCTTGAAGCAGAGATCAGAGAGCTGGAATCACGATCAACATTACTAGAAAATCCGATAAAAGATTACGATTGCGTCAATAATTTTTCAGAAAATCCTCTCCAAGATGATTTTTCCGACAATATTTTCATGAGATCCAAGAAGGTCAAGCAGACGGATTACAACACTAGAGTACAATACTCTCCCATTGAAGTTCTCGAAGTAAGTACTAAGTACTATGTATTATATATATTTTTTTGGTTGAATAATTTTAAAATACACTTCTTTGGGAGTAAAGTTAATTATATTCCTCAAATTTTTATTAATATGAAAAACAGATGAAGGTGACATGGATGGGAGAGAAGACAGTAGTGGTATGCATAACATGTAGCAAGAAGAGAGAGACAATGTTGCAGCTTTGTAAAGTGTTGGAGTCTTTGAACCTCAACGTTCTCACTACTAACTTCTCTTCCTTCTCCTCTCGTCTCTCGACCACTCTCTTCCTCCAGGTCACACACAATCACTCTCTCTCATATTTTTACAATTTGGTAATGCGATACTAGCTAGTACAAACTACAAGATTCTAAATCCATTTAGAGAAATATGTGTGTTTGTTTCGGCTGAAGCTCATTTTGCACTGATCAACCCAAATTATAAAATGTTTATTGAAAAGATATGATAATATAGTTTAGAAGATTCTCTCTAATATGTTAATTACAATACGCTATATAAAAAGATTAGGCACTTGTCGGACTATAAAAACACACCAACCAAAAATATTTGTCTATATTTATCCTGTCGCAAGTAGCAACTATTCAAACCTCATTTTCCAAATCTTTTGTCATATTTCAAAGCTAATTCATATTCTTATTTATTTTTTGGGGTGATATTGGAAAATATGGTCGCCTTGACGGCACGTAGACAAATCTCTCGTAGGTGTCAATAACTTAGTATAGAATAAAAAGGATATGATATGCTTTAGTAAAGTAAATTGTTCTTTTATTAGATTTTTGCTTTAAAAGAAAATAAAATAGGTTTATTCAAACTATTTTATACAAAAATCACTATCAAATTCAAAAGGGTAAACCTTTAGACACGGACCCATTCTAATTACTACTTTGTTCCCACTTGTCTCCATTAAGTGGACCTTAATTCACATTACACCTTAAGTATTTACTAATTTGTCTTCTTATATAATAATATCCTAATCAAATCAATTAAAAGCTCCAATTATTGAGGTGGCCTCGAGCCCCATCACATTTTTTTTCTTTCGAAAATCGCCTTGACTTTTGTTTTTGTTTTTGAGGAGGGGTTAGATTCGCTTAAAAGTTAAATGTCATACTCCAAAAATTATTAGACTAATTTAATTACGTTTGTGTGTGTGAAATAAAATCTTAGGTGCCGCGTAAAAGCGTCGTCTGAACGAACGTATAGCAGCACCACAAAAACGTGGCTAATATATATATATATATACTACTCCTATAATATAAACCTCACGTTTGTCTCTTTCTCATTCACTCGTTATTAGCACGTGACTTTTTCCTCCCACTATTATACCTTACATTAGTTCTTTATCCAAATTAAACAATAGTAAAATGCCGGCTAAGCTAATTTCGTCTGCTAATTAGCAACTTTCATAGGAGATGATTGAACGTTTAATTAATGTTAAGCTAGAATATATGTTCTTTAGTAACCCCTTTCATTATGCTAGTTACTAATTTTGGTTAAATATATTACATAAAAGGTCTCTTCATAGTAGTTCCTAAACCTTATTCTTGTTTGGATTCGTTAAGAGTTATTATTTTTGTTTCTGTTTTATCACTTTCTCCAATCTACTGTAGTTTCTTATCATTCAAATACTAGGACTTTGGTTAATATAGAAGAATCTAATTACACCTAAAGCTAGTTTCTTTTATTTTGAAAATGTTAGTTTTCGTGATCCAACATTAGATTTCGTGTAGGTTGGAAAGGTAAACCTACAAACATATAGTAATAGCATATATCGTTTATAACATTTCCTTAAACACAAATTAATATAATCAGACGCTAAAAATACAGTAAGGTAATAGAGACAAGAGTGGGGAATCATGGGGAGTTGGTGAAATATTTGAGCTCCAATCATTATATAAACAAATACAAAAGTCGATCATTTCATTTTCAAAACCTGTCTTTATCTTTCTTTTATATATACAAAAGTAATGACTTTACACTCCTAATCTAATTTCCACTCGAAATAATTATATTACTTATGCATGCTTTGTCGTATATAAACAGATTTGATCAGTTGTGGTTTTCCTAAACATATTTTATTCCAAATAAGCTCGTAAGCTCGAATTAATACTTTGATTATACAGCATGTGAGTTAGATATAGTTTCGAATAACCTTGTATATAATTATGGTAATGCAGGCGGATGAAGAGGAAAGCAATGCGGTAGAGGCCAAGATACAAATGGCAATTGCAGCTTATAACGATCCAAATTATCTTATCAACTTCTAAATCAGATTTTTTTTTTTCTTTCTATATGTGAAGAGGTACATTGTTGTAAGGGTTTATTTATCTTCTGAGCTACAAAACGTCACGTCTGATGGTATTACAATAATAATACATGCACGTTCCTTTATGAAAACTCAAAACTATACACATATCTAATAAATGTCCCATTTAAATTTTAAGTAGTGACAATCCAACTCGAGCTGTTGGATTCAAACACATATAAAGAAAAAGGTTAAGAAAAAAAGCAAATTAGGACTTTTTATAAGAAGATTATCGTGTGGATGCTTTTTGTTTTTGATTGATGAACAGAAGAAAACAAATGCATATTGTAGATAAAGAGATATGCCATTTGTTTCTATTTGATCTGTAAAGTTAGACAACACATGTTTCTCACCTTACAAAAGTGACGTACAGTAAGCTTCTTAAGGGGACATATGTTCTTCAGGCAATTATAGATTTCTTCAGGCAATTAAAGAAAACTGTATTAGAACACAACTAAAATTCTATTTTTAAAAATCCCAGATTTTATTTTTTCCTGGGAGTTCTCTGTAGTTTAAATGACACATACAAACTGAATAATACAAAAACTACATTAGGTATTCTTGAGACCTAAGTTTCCAAAAGAATCTAAACAATACCAAAACTTCTGCAATGGATTCTTTTTTTTAATATAATTATTATTATTGTTTACCTCTTCTCCATGATCTCTGCTATTGGAACATACACTACTGAGTCTTCTTCAAGTAAAGAAGAAGAAGACTTGCCTAACCTTTTCCGGCCTTTCGGTGTTTTAAATCTCTCAAGCCTCTGAGTCACGTCCAGCAACTTGTTTTCTGTTCTACAAAGCATCTCCATTACTGCTTCGAATGCTTCCTCTTCTGTCATCTTGCTCTCTGTCTCTTCCTCCTCTCCTGTCATCTTGCTCTCTGTCTCCTCCTCCTCCTCTTCAGCTACCTTTAAGCTCATTTCGCTTCTTAGCTCTTCATGTGGCTGAACACAATTAAAACAGATGACTTACAAAATCTAAAATTTTCCAAAATCACTGGTCAAGGCAAGTTTATGGAAGTAGAACTGCGAGAGTTTTTATTTTAAATATGTTGCATAATCTCATTTTGCCGAAATGGTTAATTTGTATCTTACCTCTTTGTTCGTCTTACTCTCTGTCTCTTTCTCCTTTACAGCAGTTTTTAAGCTAATTTCGCTGCTTAGCTCTTCATGTGGCTGAACACAATAAGAAAACAACTTTATAACTCTAAAATTCTTCAAAACCATTGGGCAAGGCAGAAGCAGTAACTAATCATGGTATTTTTGATAATATATATGTTCTTATAAACTTATTTTGGCAAAAAGGGCTAATTTCTATCTTACCACTAGAGCAAAAGACGAGTCATTCTGTTCCAGATACTGTTGTGTTTCAACTGTGAGTGTAGGATAGGAGACATTGGCCTGTTGAATCTCCTCCTGGTTGTTATTACAGGGAGAGAGAATTTTCTGACTGGTAGCTGAATCATTAAATCCGGGTGGGACAGTCTCATCCAAAGTATCTTGAACTTCATTTGCATCTATGTTGTTCTCCATGACTGCTTCTGGTCCAGAGTCTCCACCAGAGACTGTCTTAGTATCCTCAGGAACCTCCTGGTTGTTATTAGAGGGAGAAATAGTTTTCTGATTCGTAACGAAATCATTATATCCGGGTGGAAAAGTCTCCTCCAAAGTATTTTGAGCTTCGTTTGTATCTGTGTTGGTCTCCATGACTGCTTCTGGTCCAGAGACCATCTTAGAATGCTCAGGTTGTTTCACGCTCTCCGCCTGTCATACAAAAAGAATTGACTTCATGATCGATCTCACTGTAGTCTCTTAAGGGATCCAGATAATGACATAAATTTTCACATGTGAGAATGAAGCAAGTAATTACACAGTTCAGTAACGAGTTATTTACCCTCCTATTCCTCAGTGCCATATACCGTGAATTTTTAAACCATTTGCTGACCTGAAATAAGAAATCTAAGCATGTGAAGAACAAAGCAAAACTAAGAAAACCATATGTTCGTTAGCTCTTTGAATGAGCCTTATAACCTTCCAATAATCAAAGAAACACTGGTAGATAAAAAAAAATCTGGTACACGTTTACCTTCTCTGGATCAAGACTCAGCTCTTTTGAAAGCCTATCCCTCACAGCTTTTGAAGGAAGCTCATTCTCTGCAAACACTAGGCGTAGCTTCTGGTACATTTATGCAAACAATTTCAAACTTAGTAATGGAATTTTTCTCTTCGCTTTACACATATATAAGATACTAAGGCAGGGAAGAAGCAATTTCATACCTCAACTGCAGCTTTTGGGAGTCTGAACATTGGCCTTCGACCTCCTTTATCTTCCACAGAAGCAGAAACTCTCTCACTCTGTTCTGGTATTTGTATAGCAACTTGATCTTTCTTACTGCTTTCACACATACTTACAGGGTTGCTTGTTACATCAGATTCTTTTTTTCTCCTCCTTCGGTCATTCGGACCCCAGTCTTCATCTTCACTACCTTGCTCTTGCATAACTGCATCCTTTCCAAACATTTCCTGATAAATAAAATAAAGCCCAAAAATTCACCACCAAAACAACCATCAGTAACAAACTATAGCAGATTAACATTGAAGGGATTTAAAAATCCATGGACATGGTACTCACATAGTACAACTTTGTATAGTCAACAGTCCTTCGCTGTCTTGGCCCACATACAGTTTCTTCATTACTTGTTTCGCATTGGTCCATCATATTGCTAAATCCATTGCCTTCCCATGATCCTGTTGAAAGGGCTACACCATCAGAAGATAAGCTCACGCTAGTTGACATGCTTTCTCCATCATTATCACCAACACCACCACCACTAACGTTGCTGCTGCTTCCTACACCGTTTTCCCTCATTTCAGGGTCATAGTCATCATCCTTAGAGTCATCAGAAGGCCAATCCGCTTCGTTGTTAAGTCCAGCTTCAGATCCAATAGGAAGACTAGCTTCCTCTTTGAAGATATCCTTATCCACATAAAAAAAAAAGGTAAGGTTTTCAAAATTAGAAGTGTAAAGCAGCGTTCTGATAGTACAGTGTCTCTATCTCGCGTTCACACCAAATGAAAGACTCTGGTACTTGCAAAAGTTTACCTGCCAGTTGCTATCCTCAGGGAAATGCGTTCCAATTTGTGCATTCATTGTGTCGATGATTTCCATCTTGCAATCACAAACTTTGCAAAACCAGCCCTGATCTCCGGGAGGTACTGTTGAGATTATTGAAAGCAATATGATTTGAGGAAAAAGAAAATCAGGCGGAGAAGCCACACTGTATAATTTCTCTAAGACAATAAATATGTATATGTAATAGATAGCCAAAGCATACTGTTCTCTGTTTCCAAAGGAGGGTCAAGGCACTTCTGGTGAAATGCTCGATTACACGTTCCATCACAAAGTATTATATCATTTTCCAGAAAAGCTTCACGAGAATTGCATTCCGCACAAAATATCTACAGAAGATAAAAACTCCATCAGGGAATTCTCAAGTGTAATTTTTAGCCTCGCCCATAAAGATATGAATTAGAGAATGGAGATGGTGTTGTGGAAATAAATAGAGATTTATTTACATGGTCATGATGAATAGATCCATCTGGAGCTATCGCTTTATCTTCCATGCTTCCCACAGAACTAAGCAGGTCCAGCTGGCGAATGGCGTCGCGTAGTCCAAGCTTGCAGTTTAAAATCTGTTTTCGTGCTCTCTCAAGCTCCTTGTCTGGTCTTATCTTTTCTCGGCTGAAGAAAACATGGAAATACATGAGTCGAACCAAATAACTGTTTGCAACTAAATGAGGCCACAATTGTTTCTTTGCGTTTGCGTTTGCATTTCAAATCTGAAACTAAAGATAATAGTTAGAATAATATAAGATGTAAACGCAAATGCAAATGCTAAGTTCGTTTCTTTAACATTTGAAACAATTGTGGCCTAAGGAAAACATAGGAGAATAGACATTCAATTTGGAAACAGAAAAAGGCTGAATACAAACAAAAAAAAATCTATGGACCGAACTATTGACAGCTATAAAGTTAATCAAACGCGTTTGTAACGCATAAGAAATTATTCTTTTGGTAATATATCCGAGAAAATCGTAATTGCAAACGGTTTTCCATATAAATACCCCGAGTCAATAGAGAAGAAATTTAAATTCTGTACCTCTGACCTTTCCAACCTTCAGTTGCATATGCATCGATAAGATTCTGCTGCATCTTCATCTTAATGAGCAAATACCTTGTTCGCCTCTGCAACCGTAACGAATCATCTACCTCAACCTTATTATCCTTCTGCTGTCTCTTACTTTTCCTCTTCCTTGTTTTCTTACCTTTCTCTTCCTTCTCCTCACAATGTACCCATCCTCGAGAACACTTCTTGTTTCTAGATTTTGAACATAGTTCTTCTTCGGTTTTGCGCTTATTAGGCTTAGGATTCCTCTTATTTGATGTTTCTTTACCTTTCTTGACAAGTGATGAAAGTAAGGTAGACCCAATTCTCTGAACTGAAACACAAGCCTTTTCGGTGGTTTCGCGCGTAATTCTCCCCTTTGTTTCAATCTCCTCCATATTGATTTCCCCGATCACAGAGACTTATACTCCTCTTTAGCAGATCATTTCATATAAGATCTTACCCTGAAAATTCCAACACCCTTCCCAAATCAGTTTCCTCACATACACACAAACCCAACTTGGTTTTGAAATCATATCTATGGTTTCTAATCCCCCATTTAATTGACATCCCACAGTGAAAAGGACTGAATCAAGTCTCATACGATTTAAGAAACAACACACAGTATACACATTAAAGGCACTACTTAATTCAGACATGTTTTTGACTTTTAATTGCAGATTTCTGATTGAAGCTGACACTTTTATACAAGATAAAGAAACAGATCGAACACTAGACTAACCAAAACACAACACTAATCTCTTCACATCTTCTTTAATCATGCTCATGACCCAAAAACATTACAAAAAAATTCAAAAAACACAAAAAATTCGAAGTTCTAAAACTAATCTGAGCAAAGGAATCGTAACTTTGATTAATCGGAAGAACCAACACATCAGACATATACATAGAACAAAAGCCTAAGTTGTTTAACAGAAGAAAGCAAAACCTGGAAGAGGGTAAGGAGATGGGTTTGAGGAATTGGGAAGGATGAAGCCAAAGTGAAGATCTTTACAACAAGGGAAATGGGAGATACTGTAATTTTGAGGATTGAGTCACCGGCGGCGAGTTGAAAGGGTGCTTTCAACGGTCGGGTTTTTACGTCACTCTCCGTTCCTCCTTTGCTACTTTACTTTGGCAATGGTACTGCTCCGCTACTCTTATTTATTTTCGTTTTGAGTCCCTGTATTTAGACATCTTCTTTTAAATTCCTATTCAGGTTTTAGATATTACATTTTTATGCCAAATTAACAAATAATTTTTTCCTTTTCAGTTGCGAATATTGAAATTTATTTCCTTTTTTGTGTTTTCTTATGTTTGACTCAGCCCATAATAATTGGACTTCTTGTATATATGACTCAGCCCAGTTAGAATTAGTTATCGGGCTGAATAATCGCCAGCTTAAGCCCATTATGGGAAAATAACAAGTGAGATTAATCAGAAAAATGAATTGGACAAAAAGTTAAAGCTAAATCACTATCCAAATTTGCATCGAATCAACTTTCAGATGAGTATATCTGGTACTACGTATGGTATATCTATCAAAGTAATCCATTGCCATAATTCAGATGTTATATCATAGTAATCCATCACCATAATACATATTCAAGTAAACTAATCTAATCCCAAACGACTATAAATTAACAAGAAAACATATATTGGATTGAAAGATTTTGGATCGAGTAAATGATGAATCGAGAAACCGGACCCGTAACTGGACAACCCTAATTTAAGAGGTGGGGCGGGTAACTGTGGTCGGCCAAATTAAAAAGCTAGTTACTTTGTATATTTTTCAACTATTTTAGAACATCAATGTTGGGTCGGTTTGGTTTGGTCCATATAGTAATGAATATATCGTCGGCCGAGCTAGCCAAATAAATCAAGACGATTTGGACGGTAAATTACCTAAACTCTTATATCTAAAATTCTGCATATTTTACATAAAATATGTACTGTTTTTTAATAGATCTCACATGACTACATATGGACTTTGTTTGTATGCATCCACCACATGGGTGGAAGTGAGATAAGAACAAAGCTAGCCCGTATAAATATGTTTCACATTGTTGATATATTCACATTAAGTTTTGTAAATAATCACCGACTTTAAATTTTGTGGTCTCGAGCTAGTTGATTGCAAGAAAACAAAATTATAATTTATGTCTCTATATTAAATGGGATGCATTACTCGGAAATGTCATCTTATGGAGATGTGGGGTTAAAATGTAGTATTATTCTCTTTTTATATGCATGGGAGAGGGGGTCCTAAGAATACAATGAACGTCATCTTAACGTTGCTTTGCTAAATTATTGTTATCTTCCCTTCAAATCTAAATGATGGGCTATAGAGACAAACCGAGAAAAAATTGTCTGCTAATGAAATAACATTTTAAAACTATAATAATTTCGTTGATTATCTTTTAAGACTATATATATGTGTGCGTGTCTTTTTTGTGACATGTTCGATGGCATAGTCTGATCTAACTACACCAAGATTAATTTTCTTTTTTCGTTAATCGTTTATATGTAGAAATACATAGCCTCATAATTCACTCATAACTGCGTATATAATTGATTTTCTGAACTTCTGAAAATGTGCATGTAGGCTGTAGATTTTGTTTCATCGATCCATCACATTAATACACAGTTATAAATCTTGATATCTAAACTTGGCACACTAGTAATAATATTGAAGTTCTCAGGTACGGTTGTTTCGTCAAGATATATATAGTTAATTCGTTCATGTAAATATGCGACTACTAAATTACTAATCAACTAGGTTCGGATCCGCGCTACAACGCGGAGGAAATAATTACATATATATAACTTTTATCGGATTAGAATATGTTACATTTTAATTTTGTTAGAGTACAGTAAATATATGATTACGGTAAATCATATATTTGTATAATAAGTTTAAATAAAATAAAAAAAGGAAAAAACGAGTAAATAATCATATACTGAGTTTTGATACAATTAAAAACACGGTGAAAATTTAATAGCACGAAATAATATTTGTCGATAAATTATTCATTTTGACCATTTTTGTAGTAAAAGTAGGAATATACGTAAAAATTACATATTTACAATATATTTTTTGAAAGTCCAACCCGTAACAGAATTCATTTCCTAAAAAACATTATTTGTAACTCGTTTTATCATTATAATTGTGATTTTAACAAACTACCCGTGAATTATCTAAAATTTACATAGTTTGATATATAATATATATTATCAATAAAAATTATGTCTCCAAAATTACATTTATGTCTTCAAAAAAATATTTCGATATTTTAAATTCTAATAGTTTTATATATTTGAACCTTTTATTTATAATATTTTGAAACTATTTTAAATTTTAAATATGCTCATGTAACAATGGTTTTAATATTGGTCATACTTATAATGATTTTAAACCGTTGTCCAAAATATTTAACCGAGTGTAGTTGAATATTATATGTCCGTTTTGAAAAATCCAAATTGCAACATATGCAAAAAAAAAGTTAAATTTTTATTAAATATTTATATTATATAGTATAATATCATAAATTAAAAATAATATCAAATAAAAGTGAAAGAAAAATAATATTTTTTAAATAGATTGTATTAAATTAGTTAGAGAAATATTAGTAAATCTTATAATTAGTTATGGAAATAATACAATCCTAAAATTAGATTTGGAAAGTATCCGGTGTATGTATCCAAACCCATTAATCTATCCAATTTTAAAAGATCCAATTAAAAATTTCGGGTAATTTTTTGAAATTGACCCGACCCGGAAACACTTTTTGTACTTCTCTTTTACTAATATAGGGATGATATATATTGTATATACGTACATACTATATACTGAGTTATTTGGATGTCATATTCCTTGCCCCCAAAAAAAAATCAACACTAAAAAAAAATTATATAAGCTTTTCGTTAATCTTTTTCTTATGGTCATTAATATAATTATATGTTATGGTGCATATCAGCATATGCAGATGTACTTGTATACATAATATATACATATATACCTAATTTACCTAAACATATTAAAATGAATGTATTATTTGCAGATGGATCCAGTTTTGTAATTGCTTCCAATTAGCTACAACCAAAACTTAGATTATAAACAAACATAAGTACACGAGGAGATTAGTGATTTGTGGTTAGTGAGTTGCTTTCGCCTAAACATCGGATAATGTTATATAATCACTATGTGTGTTAATTCCAGTTGTCGCATCTAAATTTGTAATAAAATAAGTCATATGATTGCGATTGTAACTATTAGAGTTTTTTTCTCTCTCAAAAGATAATTTTCATAATTACCTTGTCTTAAATTTATAATGAGGACCAATTCTCTTGTAAACGTTTTAAAGTTTTTTAAAGGAAAAAAAAAACATGAAAGTAGAAGGTTTTAGGAGTTTTCTTTAACAAAAAAAAGAAGGTTTTAGGAGTTTTGGATTATATCTAAAATATAAGATAAACAATTTATTGGCGGTGAAAGACCGAAAGTGATGTGTGTTATACTATTCTTTTTGTCCATCGGAAAAGATGGAGATGATGCAGAGATATCCACGTTGAAGACTCTATGTGGCGTAGAAGATTAGGAATGATATGTTGAATAAAATAAAATATTATAATGGCACAATAATATAAAATACCATACTAATATTATTTTCAAAAGGGAAAAATCAATTTGAGGACCGACTCTTACCAACAACAACTATTTTGGCTCTTTTTGGATGCATCTAAAACTACACCAATCATTCATTCATTCATGCGCTGCTGCCTCAAAGATAATATGACTTTTGGCGTCCACGAAATAAAAACTGTTATTCTCCCCAAATAATACATGTTAAGGAATGATTAAGTACTATTTTGGTGTTTGGTCGTCGTGTTTTATCGTTTTCTACAAGTAAACGTAGTATATTTGATAAAGACTACTACTTAAAGGTGTGGATATGTACAGATCGAGTCATCGGGTCGAGTTTTATAGACTCGTGTTGGGGCGAGTTTTAAAAAGTTCTAAGAGAACATTAAGGTAAAATATGCGATTTTATATATATAGGTAGGATTTAATTTTATTAGAGAATGATAAACCAGGTTTAGATTCATAATTTTATGAATCATGATGTAAACTGTCTTTATGTATATTAATGTCATCTTTTTTTTTTGCTAAATAATGTCATCTTTCATATACAAAATCTGGTATCAATCTGCAATTATTGATAGCCAAAGAAGGAAAAGAAAAGAACAACCCTAGAGTAGAATATGTAGTACAATCCCGTTGTTTTTAATTAGGTCACGTGAATTTTACATGAATACCAATACCTTTGGTTTGTTTTCAACACTACTACTACTTACTACTCACGTATGTATATATAATTCTATGTATCTACATTGACACGTAATGAAGACGTGTCGTATAGGCTTACTTGGCTATGACTTTTCACAACTTGCAGTTGAAACTCGTGGTTAATGCCGCCACACCTGAAAATTCTATGAAAAATTCCACGAATATACCTTTTTTATAGACATTTTTTCTCACATAATTGAAGCCTTACTATTTTTGAGCTTTCCACTAAAACGGAAATGATACATAATTATCGATCGCATCCATAATTTGTAAGGAATGTCATACAAGCGAATCAATGCTTAGATAAGCATACAATTTTTCGATTAGCAACATATTGATTATAAGCTACTTTGTTAATGGCAACACAATTCGTAGAGTACATCTATATTATAAAATTGCTATGGTTCTTATTGTGATTCCAAAACCGTTTAGATTGTATAGAAAATTTTACTAGGTAGGTCTTAAGTACAAAACTATATCACTGTCTAAGTTACTATGTTGTTTTATAAAAAAAAAAAGAAGTTCTGATCATGTTCTTTATGGTTGATAACTATGCTATATATATGTTACAGTAGATATGGTAACTTAGGCTATATTAGAGACGACCCATAAAAAAGCGAATCAAACAGAGTGATCGTTGGGTAAAACATAAGTCATAATAGAGAAAGAACGAAATAATTCGAAGCTGATTATGACTTTATGAGTCGTTAAATTAACAATAACTGAGAAAAAGCGTATTACGTGGTAAATTAAACTCTTAATCTTTTTTTTTTTCCTGATCGTAAAAGGAAAATAAATAAAAATATTAAGTCAATAAAATAAAAAATTAAAGAAAAAAGAGAGAGAGAGAGAGGTATTAGAGAGGAGGTGCTGCTTCATCATCTTCACCACTTTGCTCCGACAGGTCACCACCTCTAGTTTGCTTTTCTCACGAAACAAACAAACTTGCTATTTCCTTCTTCTTCTTCTTCTGTGAAAAAAAAAAAAAAACACATCTTTAATCTCTCTTCCCTTTGGATTCGGAGAGAGAAGAAAAAGAATTGATTCTCTCTCTCTCTCTCCTATTTTTATTGTGTTCCGATCTGATCGGACGTTTTTACATTTTTCTTATTATCATTTTAATTTATCGATTCTTTGTTCTGGTGTCATCGGAGAAATTTCACGGTGGCAGCTTAAAGTTTTGATTTTTATTCTTCATTTTGTTCACGAAGGAGAATATTTCTTCGTTGATTCCAATTTTGTGATAACTGGTTAAGAAGATAAGGAAAGCTCAATTATGGTTCCATCAGAGATTGAAACTCTGGCAGACGAATCTGATCATCGTTTCGCCAATCTGAGAGGCGTCCGGTGGCGTGTGAATCTCGGTGTTCTTCCGTTTCATTCTTCTTCCATCGATGACCTTCGCAAAGCTACAGCCGAATCTCGCAGAAGGTATATAGATACATCACCCCCATTGCATGAATGTTGCTCAAGTTTCCGATTTTGGGGATTGAGTAGTAGGTGTTTGTGAAACCTCTAGGATTTGAGCTTTTCTGGGTTTAGCTAGGGATCTCTAATGGCCTTTTTACAATGCTTCTTTGTCTATGTAGATATGCTGCTTTAAGGAGACGGCTCTTGATTGATCCACATTTGTCTAAAGATGTTAGAAATTCCCCTGATCTCTCTATCGACAATCCCTTATCTCAAAATCCAGGTAACATAGCATTCGAGTTTTCATCACTAGCTTTGGTTAGAATAAGTCCTAAGGCATTATACATTCTTGTCTTTAGAGGTTTTGCTGAGATTTTTCAGTGTTATATATCCATTTCTGATGGCAGATAGTACTTGGAGTCGGTTCTTTCGTAACGCCGAGCTTGAGAAAACATTGGATCAAGATTTATCAAGGTTATATCCAGAGCACTGGAGCTACTTTCAAGCTCCTGGATGTCAAGGAATGTTAAGACGTATTCTACTCTTGTGGTGCCTTAAACATCCCGAGTACGGTTATCGACAAGGTACATTAAACATATTGAAAGTTGTATACTTTTGTTACTAAAGAGTATGGTTAGTTTTTGTAATGTATATAATCTGACATTTTTCATGGGTTTTTTTTTCTAGGAATGCATGAGCTTTTGGCGCCACTGCTTTATGTACTTCATGTTGATGTAGATCGTCTCTCTGAAGTGCGTAAAAGTTATGAGGATCATTTCACAGACAGATTCGATGGTTTATCTTTCGAAGAAAGAGATATTACTTACAACTTTGATTTCAAAAAGTTTCTGGAGGATTTCACTGATGATGAGATTGGTGGTATTCAGGGAAGCTCAAAGAAAATTAAGAGTCTAGATGAGCTCGATCCCGAAATCCAGTCTATTGTGAGGTTAAGTGATGCTTATGGAGCCGAAGGTGAACTCGGGATTGTCTTGTCTGAGAAATTTATGGAGCATGATGCTTACTGCATGTTTGATGCACTAATGAATGGAGCTCATGGTTGTGTTGCAATGGCTGGATTTTTCGCTTACTCTCCAGCTAGCGGATCCCACACGGGTTTACCTCCTGTTCTTGAAGCGTGCACTGCGTTTTACCATCTTCTGTCGTTCGTTGATTCGTCTCTGCATAGCCATTTGGTTGAACTTGGAGTTGAACCTCAGTACTTTGGGCTTCGATGGTTACGCGTTATGTTTGGAAGAGAGTTTTTGCTTCAGGATTTATTGATAGTGTGGGATGAGATATTCTCAGCAGATAATACAACAAGAACAGATGAGGATAACAATACAAATCAGAGCTACAAGATCTTCGATTCTCCTCGTGGAGCTCTAATCTCAGGAATGGCTGTTTCGATGATATTATGTTTAAGATCATCATTGCTAGCTACTGAAAACGCAGCTTCTTGTCTCCAGAGACTATTGAATTTCCCAGAGAAGATTGATGTGAGGAAAATCATAGAGAAAGCTAAGTCACTACAAACTTTAGCTTTGGATGATGATGTACGGTCATCAGCTCTATCTATAAACGATGGCTTTGATCAGAGCATAAGTCCTGCAGTACCAGCGCGAACTAATAGCTTTCCTTCAGGATCCACTTCTCCTAAATCTCCACTGATAATTGCACCACAAAGTTATTGGGAGGAGAAATGGAGAATTCTACACAAGGCAGCAGAGGAAGAGAAACAGAGTCCTTTAATACAGAAGAAAAAGCCTTGGTTCAGGGTGAAAAGACTTTTCAGAACAGAGTCTGAGCCAACTCATAGCGCCAAGTCATCAAATGAGAAAACTGAAGTCAAAGTATCATCAGTCGCGCGTAACTTACTTGAAGATTTTAATCGGCAGGTCGTTTCTGAATCTCAGGAAGCTAATCCAATAGATGTTGTGAACAATGAAGATAGCATTCAAGAAATTGAGGAGGTAAACACGGATTTCGAAACTGCTGGTGAAGAGAGTACAGCAATAGAGGAGAATTCATCTGATGTTTCCTCAGATCCAAACAGTCCTCCTAGAGACTCCAACTACATTGAGAATGATTCAAATAGCAGTAACGAGTCAAATTTGTTTCCTGATGAAACAGTTAAAGATCAAGAAACAAGTGTAGTAGATCCACCTCTTTCCATTTCTTCTCAACCGAGCATCGAGTTTCCAGTAACTCAGTCTATAGATCAAGAAACAAACGTAGTAGATTCACCTCTTCCCGTTTCATCTGAACCGAGTATTGAGTTTTCAGTAACTCAGTCTCATGAAGAAGAGGATCGTGCAGATAAATCTGTGGCCATTATTAAGGAGCGTAGTAAGGTTTTACCAGGAAAGTTCCAGTGGTTTTGGAAGTTTGGACGCAATCTCCCTGCTGAGGAGACAAAATCTAATAGTGGTGAAAGTAGTAAGAGCATTTTGGTTTGCTCTTCCGAGTCGACACAGGCTTCATCATCGAGCAGCAAAGGAGACACAGACCAGAAAGTGATGAATACTCTGAAGAACCTTGGCAACTCCATGCTTGAACATATTCAGGTAATTCACTCTCATTCTCTTTCTCTAGTTCTATCATCTATGCTGAAAGTTGTGAATCAAGCGTCTGATGATTTTTAACAATATATGTTCAGGTGATCGAGTCTGTTTTCCAGCAAGAACGAGGTCAGGTTCAGGCAGGATTAATAGAGAACTTATCTAAGACCAATTTGGTCGAAAAGGGACAAATCACAGCCATGACTGCTCTCAAGGAGCTTCGGAAAATCAGTAATCTTTTGTTGGAAATGTGATGTACCTTTGATTTTTCTCGTTCAGCTCTCTGTATATATATATGTCTACTTTATTTTTTTGTAAAGTGTTGTTATTTAGAGCACGCAATAAAAAATAAAGGAAAAGTTTTTCTCATCAGCGTACTCTTGATCTCTGCGGAATTTGCTGTAGAACAACAAAGTTTTGGTTTTATGGTGATGTAAATGATGTTCTCAATAAAGATGGATGATTTTTAAGTTCCACTGCTTTGAACAATAGAGGCAAAAGCATAGAAATTGCTGCTCACATACATTAGTTTTGGAGTCTTAAGGTAAAATTTTCTAGTACTTACACATGTGATCGAGAAGACTAAAGTAGAACACAACATCTGGATCGAGAAGATGGAGAGTATGCAGAAAAAGTGTCTAATCTATGTTGTGAAAACCTGGGAGTAGTGAAGTTATGAAGCCAAAAACTATCATCTGGATCTCTTTCACTATTCCCCACCATTGATTCCCTTGGTTTCCTGCATCCACGTTTTCATTTTCATTTGCTTGGTTCCCGTTAACAGCTTGATTCTCTTGTCCCTCTGCGCAAGTAAATAGAGACAAGTTGCTTCGGCATAAGTTGTTTTTGTGATGGCTTCAGTTAACACCATGCGAGAAAGATATAGCAAACAGTATACCTGGAACTGCATCTTCATTTAGTGGCACTGCAGCAGCGGGATCATTATCAACTCTGGCAGCAGGTCTATGAGGTCGAGGTGGTGGTACTGCTGCTCTATGCATACCTTGTGAAAGCCATCGCACAAATGGTGCAAGAGCTCCAGTCTGGTATCTATCAGATTTCCAACACCAGACAACGGTTAATAACCTTTTTTTTGTCAACAAATTCCCAAAAAGAAGTTTTCAATACTTATTTAACACAGGCCGGTTTAACATATTTCAGCATAGATTCGTTGTCATACTCAAGCTTCATAGACCTTTAAAGAGTGAAACTAAACCAGATTCTCGAGACTTACAAGTATATTATGGTAGCGAAAATCACAAGAACAGCGAGCCTTTGTCTTGATCCATCTTGGTTGAACAGAAATATGACAGCAGCAAGCTTGAGTATGAGAAACAAGTCAAGCTGAAACGCAATCTGAAATCTCCTTTCCACAACGTGCCTTTGATGTGCAGGTTGCTGCTGTTGCTGACCCTGCCCGGCTTGCGCTTGATTCTCTCCCCCAGTCTCACCCTCATTACTTGGTCTAGTACTAAACAAATAAATCAAACCATCAACCCCAAAAGATCCAATATCAAGCCTAACTTTTCTACATCAACTCATCTGAAGCCAAAACGATCAGTAAAGTTGACTTAAACAATAATATGCTGCTATGAAGACGCAATGGCATTATTGAGTATGGAAGCTACTCCATGAAAACCGTGGGAGATTCAAAAGAATTACTTACGTGGGAACATTGTAAGTGAGAGGGATAAGGTAATTTGAAGGAAGACCAGCGATATGTCCTCCGAATTGATGCACAGGAACCGCATAGATCCCAGCTCCACGGTTCATTTGTTCATCGTATTGTGCAGGATTCGATCCGGGAACAAGACCCGGATAAAAAACCGTGTACATTGGAGAATCACCATTGGGATAAGCTCGAAACCCAGAAGAAGACGCTGGATCCTGTAAATTGAAACACCCAGAAATCAAATCATGAAGTCAATTCAAAACCAAAACGAACAAATTGTTTCTGAAAAATTCGCAAACCCTTAGATGATTGATCTAGAGGAAAGAGGGGAAATTTACAGTTCATCACTCATCCACAATCACTGGAGAATAAGAATCAAACGGGGAAAACTACTAAATCAAACGATCGAAGTTGAAGAAGAGCAAGTTACAGACCTGAGGTTTGATCCCAGCATCTTCAGGTTTCTTGTCAACAGAAGGTTGATGTGACGCTGAAGAAGACAACTTTTCGGGTTCTTCGGCCATTTCTCAAAGGACTAAACTTTAACGCAGAAGCTCTCGGCTCTGTTTTGAATCCGCGAGATTGTTCTTTCTTCTTCTCCTTCGTTTTCTCCAAGTTTGATATTTTTTTTTTCACGATTAGCTCTGCTCCTTCGTCAGCTTCTCCAATTAAATTTCGACACGTCAACACCAATGCTTTTGTCATTATTTATCTTTTTTTTTTTTTTGGCAAATTACATAAAACATTCTGATTCTTTATAAAAAAACGCAATTTTGGACAAAGACAATTTTTTTTTTTTTTTTGTATACTAATTAATTAGTAAAGTAATCAACTCGACATGGAATTCAATCTTGTTCATATGCTGGTTAAACCTTTTTTTTTTCTCTTCAAATATAAATCACATAAGTTTGTTGTAAGCTCCACAAAAAAACCAAACTTAAAATTTACTTTTTTTTTTTTGAATAATCAAAGAGGTTCTGGGCCAAAGCCCATACATCCCCTCAGGCCCGAAACCAAAGCATGTTATATGGTTTCGTCCCAAACGCTACTCGAACCGGCGACCTCTAAGCTTCTGCCAGAGATCTTTACCAATTGAGCTATTAGCACTTGGTTCAACTTAAAAATTTACTTTAATCAAGTCATGAGCATACAATATTACAATGCGTGCCATTAAACAAAAGACAGAACGATGTGATGTTTCAGTGTTCCAGGAATAATCTCAGACAGCAAAAAGAAAAGGAGATAAGTTGCATCCAAAGCCAAAAAAAACTATTACTCATCGGATTAACACATCGTTGGTAGAAGAAACTAGAAACATTGGACTTTCTACGTGATCCAAAAAGACTTTGATATCTCTAAAGCCATCCCCAAGTCCTTGAGTCACAACTTTTCTGGCATGGTTTACCTTGAGATCGTAACAAATAAAAGAGAACGGTCTCGGCCATCCGCTATAATGCGGAACAAATATAAGCTCGCCGGTACTAAGTGCACCCCTGAACTTAAACCATTCACCATTCCCAACTAAATTTGTCCAACAAGGAACCAATAGAGAAGTTTTTGACCATTCTTGGTTACTGACATCCTCGAGAATCCACAAGTCAAGTGTACCGCAACATATGCAATCTGTTAACGCTATCTTTCCACCGTAGTTAACCAGTTCACAAGGCCGTCGTAGACGTTTACTATCCTCAGGGAACTTAATAACATTAAATTCTTCAGATGCCAAATTAAAGCTTATTGGACACTTGGTTGGTCTATCGAGCTTAGCTACATAATACACAACCCCATTCATGCATATTCCTTTACTTTCAGGACAACCCCTTACACGATGGTCATGCTTACATTCAATCATTCTCCATTCTTCTTTAGCTCTTAAAGTGAAAACTTGATACTCCTCCGTCCCAATAACTTTACGTAGCCCATCTCTGAAGAAAGGACCATATGGATTTGTCATGCACAACACTTTGTATAGATCGTTAACGGGATCATATCCGAAAAAAAGATAAGACCAATCTTTAATCTCTTTTATAGTTTTGACTTTGGGCAAACTTACGAATTGACCAGTGCTTGGATTTCCAACCAACACTTGATTACCTTTAAAACAGCATATCAAGCCGCGGACGGGTGGAGAAAACCAATACCGAGAATCGGGTTTCGGAGTAAGAGTTGCCCTATAACAATCAGAATTCGGATCCTCCAGGGATCGGGAGATAAACGAGTGAATGTCCCGAAGGTGTACTATGAAAAGAAGACGAGGCCGAGTAGAAGCTCGAGTCAGGTACAGCTCCGTGAAATCCTTGTCGCGGATAATAGATAACCAGCGTTTACAAACGAAGCAGAGGATCGCTATGGATTCAGCCGACGATTTTAGGAGAATCTCTAGTATCAGTTCTTGAGGAATATTAGAAAACATATCGTTTTCTTCACTTTCATCTCCACGTTTCTTAGACCAAGTTAGACTTTGTCGATTTTTCTTCTTCACCTTATCCATGGGGAGGAGCTTTCTGATTTTTTTACTCTAGCTCGGGTTATTTCCTAATCGCCCGTATATTTTTGCAACTCACTCAAAACCCTAATATCAATCTTAACATTACACCCAAAAAAAGCCCTAATTAATATCATTAAGAAAAAAGTTACACTAGGTTGGCCCAATTAATCTCCAAGAAAATATGTTTTATTAGTCCGAGACAAATACAACTTACTACAAGACAAAACTGAAGCCTACACTAGGGAAGCTATAATATAATGAAGCTACAATATGTTTATGCATTGGAAGACTAGTGAAGAATCTTGGTTCACTTTGATAATGGATTCAATCTATTATTTTGATTACGGTGTCAAAGTCAAACTATAACGGGTGAAGTTAAACGGAGAAGCCATTCGATGGATAACTATGGATGGAGAGACGAATAAATCTGGCTCGGAAATGAGAACACCATCAAGTGCAAAACCTGAAGCTGAATTGTTGGTAACTACGATAGAGTGTCCAAAGAGTAGCGTAGGGATGCGAGAGAAAGGCTTCATGAGGCTTAAGACGGAGAAGTCAAGCCACTGTGGAACGATGTGGTAAGAAGCAACCAGTGGTGACGTGGCGTTGATTCCTTCCACGGATGTTTTGGGGAGGAAGAGAGTGGAAGTGAGGACTGGACCGTTGAGCTCGTCGTTGGTGTTGAGGAACGCTTCACTCCAGTCTTCGAATGAGCCGCTTGAGATCATTGCGTCTATGATTTTGGTTGCCATTTCGTTTTGCTCCGTCGTGAGAGAGGGAAGTGAAGTGGAGGATGCAGTGGTGATGATGGTAATGATCATTATGAGGAAGGGGAGGTGTTTGGTGGTTTCCATTGAAAGAATATTAAGAAAACCTTCAACTTCCTAAGTCGATATTAAAGAAACTTTTGGAGTGTTGGAGGTTTCTTTTTTCAATGTATATAAGGAAAATGTAGGGAGGACTAGTAGTAGTAGTTGGATCATGTAACATTAGTTTTGTATTTGGTTGTGGTTGGACAGTGCAAAAACTGTAATCTATTTTTGCAAGTGGATTTAACATGAGTGATGCATTGCTGATTTTGATTTTTTTCCCTACAATTTTGAGACTTTAACAAAATATAGCAATAAGATATACTATATGAATATGATGATACTACTAATGATTTGTATGCTGATGATAGTATAATTGAAGCAATATTGCTTAATTTTAGTGTTGGTGCCTTGAAATCGATACTTGCAAGTTGACGACTACTAAACAAAGGAAAGATAATCTTCGTGGATTACCAAAAAAAAAAAAAGATTGGTTGCAAGTGACAGCTGCTAGAAAATGAGTAAAAAAACATTTTTTTAAGGGAAGTGCCACAATCAGGCCTGTCTTCGTCTTAATTATGATCCATCATTACGCAACTGTATAGCCATGTAAAATAGTGACAGTGTGATTTTCCGTTGATAGAAACAGAGTCTTTACCTGTGGCAACAGTAAATAACTTTAGTGTTCTTTGCCTCCAGGTTCAGATGAGTCGTCTAGAGGGAGATTTAGGTTGACTTCCAGAGCCATATTCTGCATTATGTTAAACTCCATGTTAACTTCTAGCTCTTTTGTATATCTGAAATCAAATACCATTCAGAAACAAATGAACACAAAAAAGTATCACCGGACTCCGGTGATAAATAACTTTATTCTAGTACAACATTGTTTACCTAGGTAGAATCTCTAGAAGACAAAGAACGAAAATTGAATATGCCATTGCTCATCTACAAGTTGTCGGTGTTTTGGAAAGAGATAATACATTGGAAGTCGTGTCTGTATGCGATTTACCTAGCTTGTTTCATCAATCACCTATCATATCCAAGATCTTGCTTTATTCTACATCAGCAGAAACATTGCCTCACTCGGCATGTTGTTCTTATCTAGCAAAACTGCTATATCAATCTGCAACAGATCCATAGATTAGGCTTTATGATTATGTATCCGTCAATCATCCTTTTGATCTTCTTCTTCTCAGCATTGCATCGCATACTTTTGCTGCATCTGCATTCTGTCTAACATTATGAACTCTAATGATATTGGCACCTCCTAAAATTCCTGCAGTAACCGAAGCAACAGTTGCAGCATCTCTGTCAGTGGCCTCAGGACGCCCACATATATCTCCCAAAAATCTCTTCCTTGAGGGTCCTATGAGTATAGGCGCATGAGACACTGCTGTACTTCTCTTAGCCATCTCTTCTCGGATTTTTGGCAGATTCATAATAATATCAAGATTATGATCGACACTCTTGGAAAACCCAACCCCTGGATCGATCATAACCCTCCAAGCTGGAATCCCAGAGAGTTCTGCATCTCTTACTCTCAAGTAGAGTTCAGAAGCAACATCCTTGCAGACATCACCGTATTGCAAATTCTCTTTGTTCTGCATAGTACATGGATCTCCTCTCATGTGCATGGCCATATAAGGAACCCCAGAGTCTGCCACAACCTTGTGCATATTTGGGTCTAAAGTTCCCGCAGATACATCATTTAGAATGTCAGCTCCATTGCTTATTGCTTCTGAAGCAACCTCAGAGTTGAAAGTGTCCACGGATATGAGCTTTCCCTCCATCTCTGGCATACCACGAACAGCTTCTAAAACTGGCAGTAGTCTATCTATCTCTTCTTGACTAGAAATTCTTGAAGCCATTGGTCGTGTGGATTGTGCTCCAATATCAATTATATCTGCACCCTCGGAAACCATAGAGCGAACCTGAGAAACTGCAGAATCTACCGACTGAAAGCGTCCTCCATCACTAAAACTGTCAGGGGTAATATTAATTATACCCATTACATGAGTCTTGTTTGAAAAATCCCAAAGTTGATCCCCTATTGGGAAAACCCTTTGTATACCATCTTTTCCAATCAGTGATTCGCCACCAAGTCTCTCCCACGCTTGGAAAATTCCACCGGGATGTATCGCGAGTGAATGCCAATGAGCAACAGTATCATTGTCAACAGCTGATCCAAGTAAATCAACCAAAGGTGCCATTACAAATGACCTTTCCCAGAGTCTCTCATGGGGTATGATTAGCTTATCAGAACATATTCTCAGCTTCCCATAAAACAAAATATCCAAGTCAAGTGGTCTTGGTCCATACCGTATACCATCCTCACGTCCCATGTCTCTCTCAATTGTCTTGAGAACACTCAATAGCTCATGAGGTCCAAGCTTGGTGACACCTCTCACTGCAGCATTGAGAAACCTAGGTTGGTCAGTCACATGAACAGGAGCCGTTTCGTACAAACAACTATGCCTTGTTAAGCAAATGCCACTACGCTTCATCAAGCGCAAAGCCTCTCTGAAATTTTGCATCCGGTTTCCAATATTACTTCCCAAAGCAATTACAATTTCATGCTCTGTAGATTGAACTTCGACAGTTGTAGTAGTTGTTGCCGAGGTTGAGAAAGCTGAGGTACGTAATGCTGCAATACAAGTACCAAATCACACACCTTTAGAAACTTTTCTAATTGGCAAATTAAATCAGCAGTGGAAACAATCAACTACAATGAAGAGAAGATAGATGAAGCTGGTTAACTTAAATGAAGAGAAACCTGGAGGATTGAATAAAGAGGAACAGGATGAACCAAGTGGAGACACGAAGGATAGAGATTTCGACGAATAGTATCGCTGCAAGCAGACCCGACTTGGAGCCACAGCCACGATCACCGCCGGAGGCGGTTCCGAGAAGCGGCGGAGAAGGAATCTCCCGGTGTGGAGTAAGGTTTGTGAAATTAAACGCGCCATTTTTTTAGAGAGAGAGAGTAGAGAGAGTGAGATGCAATCTAATGTTTGTGCTGATGAGTGATGACTGAAGAAGACGATGAAGGTGTGAAACGGGTACCAACTTGGATCCGAAAATCTAGCTCGGATTAGACCCGACTCGTGTATCCCAAATGCAATAACCAACAAAACCAACGGAATACATAATTATGCACGAATTAAAATACTACCGAAGATAATCAATTAAAACAATCCCATCGAAGAAAGTAGAAACCGAATTATACAAAACATTAAACATCGAAATCTAACCAAACCGGATTAGATAACCGAAATCCGAATCAAAGGAATGAATATATTTTATGGGCATTTTTGCCCTTGTCTGTTGTTTTTAGCTTCCAAGAGTCATTTCTCGATCCCCAATTCGTGGATTAGGGTTAAAAGGAACCATTTTTATTCTCGTCGCCCGAACAACAAATCCAGATCGAAGAAGATCCAATGGCGTTGAGAAGGGTTTACAATGAAATCAAGGGGAAGAAGGTGACAGAGCTTCCCGGCTATTTCAAATCGACGTTTTCAACGGAGACCGTGAAGACTTCTGTGAAGAGAGGACTTGATAACTACAACGACAAATACATCCAGACCAGCTCCGTCGAGCCTCTCCTTCATATCTGCTTCGGAGGCATGGCCTTCTCTTACCTTGTCGCTCTCCCCAATGAGCGTCGCCATCTTGAGCACCAGCAGCATGCTAAGGAGCACGGTGGTCATTGATCTCGAGGGAATCGTTTCGATCTCGAGATGATTTTAGGTAATTTGTTATTCTATCCTTTTGGCTGGTTTTTGATTTTCCCAAATTTTGGATTTTGGGATAAATGTGCATCATTTGTGAATTGTGATTTGATTATATGATTTGGGAACTTGTATCTGTGAATTGATTGATTTCAAGTATATGCACATTCCATCAAAGTCATATTTGCCTTCGTTTGCTCAATGATAAAAGGATTCATCTTTCGTTCTTGTAAGAGTGGATGAATAGCAAAAGTAGTGGACTTTTTGTAATCTGGAAATGGGTTCAAAATCTTTCTTAAATTTCTATGTGATTTCAAAATGGTTGAGATAGATGTGTGGTTTAGCGACAAAGTGACTATGTTTAGCTCATTCAATCAATGTTGGCTCTTTGGTAGTTCAATTATCACATCACATTGATTCTCATTGTTCTTTGGAGGGTTTGATGGTTGGATTCTATACGTGAAGTTTTGTATATTAATGTCATGAAGCACAGTTTATCGATTTCTAATGTATGGTTCTTGTGCTTATGAATGCAGGGGTTGCTTTGAAATCTTTCTGCGATGGTGACAACTCAAGAATTGTGTCTTTATTGTTTTGTTTTCTCGAAATTTTCCTGGATATTGTTGACCTAAAGGAAAAGCCTTTGTTTTGAATTTGCACTCGATAAGGCAAATAATTGAAGCATCATGATATATCCATGAATAATATACTGTTTTGTTTCCGGTGAAGCTGTGGATTCAGCATTTGTGTTATCATATTTGATTGATGCGGTCTGTATACTTGGATTGAGCCGAAGATGATGCATAATCGATTTATAAACCTCTCTATTCATTTCCTTCATATCAAAGCTTGCTGTTTTGTTCTTGGTGGCAGGATCAGTTCTCTGGACTTATGATTATGCTATTTGAGAATTATTTCAATCACATTGACCACTTACACTTTTTTAAAAAAACTTTTATTTATGATAAATTACAGATTTCTGTCGATACTAATTGGCACTACAAAATTAGAGTTGAATCATCTCCATTCTCAATTATGTAGGATATTCAAAAATGAAAAATCCAACAATAATGAAAGTATGAAACATTGACAATTTGACACTCTTCCTACCTGTTAGTATTGGGCCAAAACAAGACGTCAACAAATTTAAACTCAAACCACATCAAAGGCCCATTGGCCAGCTTTTACTTTGCTTTGGTGGCTTGCTATGCAGAAATTCGTGGTCGACATCACAAAAGATGTGCTTTCAAGTTCACATGCATCTCGTTCCAAGGATTTTTTTTTTAATTTTAACTGTAAAAAAAAACAAGATAGTGAGATGTTGGTTTAAGCAGTTATGAGGAATCTATGTAGAACAACACAACACATGAACATGATTATAATATATATCATATATGTGTAATCAGTGAACGTATCGATATAGTAAAGTTAACTTAAAGTGTTTTATACTGAAAACAAGTTAGTGCTAAGTCGAAATCAGAGTGTTTGGGAGTATTATATCTTCACGGGAAGCCAAAACGTCTTTTCCTTTCTTATCATGGTAAGTAGATGAAAAAACGTATAGCTAATTGGTGCTATATGGCATCCCAATCTTGATTAAGAGATACATCGAACTTTATCAAAATAAAATCATATATTGACACCAAAGAGAGAGAGAGAGAGAGAGAGAGAGAGATAAGAAGAACTAGATAGAAGATGATGAATGTTCTATAGCTGTAGCAGTAGCCACCTCTATCATTAATGAAACTTTCATACTCAGTTAGGTCGCAAAGTTGAAAACACAAATAAAAGAAAGGGCCATTTAATAATGTGTGTGTATATATATAGATGACATAAATACTAAAAATTCAATAGCATATTTGTCGTTACACCTAAATTTAAACACTTATAAAAAAAAAATGATTGTTATAGTAGTAATAGATTATAGATAGACCTCCCTCACGAAAAAGTGAATTTGTCACGATTTCGAACATAACGAATTCTGTCTCTTTTGACCGAAAGACGATTTTTAAAAAGTTACTTTTAAAACAAACAAAACAAAAGGATTCTCCATAATCAGTGGGCAGACCATATAACAATGAATTACTCTCTCTTTACATAATCTCTTTCACTCTTGACATAGTGACAAGGAAACAAAGCTATTAGAAGAGCAATAGATAAAAAATAAGGGTTTGATTATGGTTGGTGTAAGAGGAATCAAAACAAAAATTAGGACAAGAAGGAAACGTCACATGACACATGATGTGTTTGGACTAAACGACATATCACCTGGGAACAATCCTTCACATGCCCCTTTCTATCTTTACTTTATACGAGACATGCACATACAACATATACACCTCCCTTTTACTTCAAAACTACCTTACAAACCATCTTTTGTATTCTTCTCTACTGCTAATGATGTTATATATATAAACCTCGCTGTGTTCACAATAGTAACTAGATGTTTCAGTACGATATATACCAATGAATTATTAAGAGGATTCTCTTACAATGTACTTAGTACCATTTATATATGTGTGTATCTCTTCATAATCACTCCAACAAACAAAAAACTATGAGCTGTGTAATCCAAAAAAGAAAGAGCGCAATCAAGTGGTAAATTAGTTTACTGTGTTCACCATAATGCTTTTTTTGGAGGGAAGCCGCGTTTTATGATTGAAACATGAATTCTAATCAAACATCATTACTACTGATCATCAATTTATATTAATCTTATAATAATAATACCTTTTTACTTTAGGTCCCCTCAGCAAATTATGAAATTTTATAAATATTTTATAAAATATTATAGTTGTATACTTTTTCTTTTACTACCTTTCCTCACAAAATTCATTTTAGTCAACTAGAAATCTTTTCTCTCCCTCCCTCCTTGGACTTTTCTCATTCCTATTTATTTCTTCTACCTCTTTTTGCGTATAAACACCCTCATCTATTCATTATTTCCTAATTCATCCAAATTACCCTAGGATACTACTTATCAAATTGTTGATCTTTTTTTATGTGTACTGATTAATGTGAAAAAAAATTCTAGAATACTCAACAATACAGATTCACTTTAGTATACTACTACTACATTGGTAGATTTGCATATTACTTTACAATACATAACCTCGTATTTTGTGTGGTAAATTTCCACTAAACTCTGCTACATGTAATGTTTTATACTACTACTAGATTCGGACCCGCGCTACAACGCGGGGGAAGATTACCGGGTTTTTAATCTTTTGTACGTTGCGGGATAATTTATTTGTGTTTGCTTTACTTTATTTGATTATTAATTAAATTCTATCATTTTTAGATTGTATTTTTGTGTTGGTTTCGAATATGTTCAAAATTATTTAAATTGTATGATTTTAGTTGGATTGTTAATTTTAGAACAATATGTGACATATATACATGTATAAATATTATACTATGAATCATTTTTAAAGTTTAGGGATTGACCCGCAGTACACCGCATAATCATAAATACATGATTTTAACTTGGACCTTTCATGCAGTTTTGTAAAATTGCAAATCTCTAGAATAAACAAA
>NW_006238917.1:3967839-4072234 GCF_000375325.1 Capsella rubella | reverse complement strand
AGAAAACTATACATCTAAATATTAATATAAGATATTTAAGGAACATTTTGTTTTGAAATATTATGGATAATTTGATAAATATTTTATATTTAATTTATATTTCTGATTTTTAGGTTAATTTGTTAAACCAATATACAAAATCATACATTAATGTATTTTTCCTTAAACAAATTAAGATTAATGTACTTTCCAAAACCGATATTGATGGTTTAATTTGGTAGATTTCGAAATAATATATATGGAAACTGGTATTTAATATCTTTAAATTTTTAGTAAGATCCAATTGAAAAATTTCGGGTTAATTTTTTTTAAAAACCCGACCCAAAAAACTTTTGTACTTATCTTTTACTATAGTAGGGATAGTATTAAAGATTATTAAAAACAAATTTTCTAAAAAAGTTACAATACTCCATTATCCACGGTTCATTGTCTCCTTAATAATTTCATTTAAAAAGGTACAGTAATTAGAATTAAAAACAAAATTAACGAATTAAGAAAAGAAACAAAAACCCTAATAAATCTCTAAAGTCCACACACATACACACACTCACACACTCTCTCTCTCTTTTAGTCTCTCACTAATAGACTTGTCACTTACACTTCCATCTTTCATTTATCTCTGTTTTTTCTCCTCTTCGGATCTTTTGTTTCTTCCCTTCTTTCAAGATCTCTTATTTTCCTTCTAAAATAAAAAGGAAAAAAAAAAAAAACTTGAGAATCAAAGTTTCTCTCTTTTTTATCAATCCGTTCAGATAGTTGTGCTATCTATCTGCACATTTTGATTTATGTAGTCACCGTCTCTTTCTCATATTTGCTTTACTTCTCTGCTTTGATTCGTTTCGTGAATCCAAGTAAGTTTTACCCTTTTTGTTTTTGCTTTTTTATTTTTTTTTGGCTTTATTCCATTCAAGTTTCAAGTTTTGAGGATCCTTTTTTTCTCTTTGGGAAATGTAGACGCTTTTTTGTTTGTTGTTGTTGTTGTTGTCTTGTATCTGGGTTTTGTTGTTGTTTATTCCTTGCTTGGATGATTTGTTGAAAGTGGGTTAATTCTTCTTCCTATCTTTAAATATTTTGATGTGTGTTTATAAACTTTCTCAAGATTTGTTTTTTTTCTGTCTTTCTCTGTCTCACTGATTGCTCAGTAACAGTTGCTACTGTAGTCTCTCTTCCAACAGTTGATTTTGTTTAGGTAAATTTGTCTAGTGAACTTTGGTTTACCAATCTACAGTGGATTGAAGTCTCCCAAGTTTTTAATGTTGGCGTTAGTTGGAATTGGCCTTTGAAAACCTTTAAGCTTAAAGCCTCAGAGAAGATTTTGATTTTGAGTTGTCAGATTTAGAAAGTTTAGTCTTTTATTACTGTGAAAGAGAGCAGAACTATATCATAAGGTCTGAAAAAGAGTGTGAGATTAACTGATCATTGTTATTTTAGAATATGTATTTGGTGGTTTAATCATAAGGCTAATGATGTGAAGTGGTTGTTGCCGTTGATAGCTATTGTTGTTTTTCAGGGATGCTAATACTTTTCATTGGATTTTGATGCTGTAGATTTAGTCTATAGCGAATTCAGGCGGTGGGAAGCAAGATGGATGTCAGGTGTAAAGTTCTCGTCTTTTTCACATTGTTCTTCTCTGTGACAGCAGAGATTTACATTGTGACTATGGAAGGAGAACCAATCATCAGTTACAAAGGTGGTGATAATGGCTTTGAAGCGACTGCTGTGGAATCTGATGAGAAAATTGATACGACAAGGTACTTTGTGTTTTCTCTTCTTCACAATCTCCTTGTTAACAGCTGAGTTACCAAAGGCTTTGTTTGGTTTAACTATTACAATCTAGTGCCCTAATTATTGGGTTTTGCTACTAGGATTTGGAGAACTTTTTATTTTTTTTCGTACCTTGTTAAGGCGTGTCATTGATTGATGTGTATCACAATGTTCCAAAATCTTTGGCATCTTCTAATTATTGCTTGCTAGAGTTACAATCTGTGTCTCTCTTTTTTTTGCAGTGAATTGGTGACATCATACGCTCGTCACCTTGAGAGGAAACATGATATGCTTCTTGGAATGCTCTTTGAGGAAGGATCATACAAAAAGCTTTACAGCTATAAGCACCTTATAAATGGATTTGCAGCTCATGTTTCTCCTGATCAGGTGAAATCCGATTTGAGACAGTCTCTACAGAGTTCCTTTCAATGTGTTTGATTTATAGCTCCTTACACTATTCCGCTATATTAGTAGGCGGAAATGCTTCGTCGCGCGCCTGGTGTGAAATCTGTGAGCAGAGATTGGAAAGTGAGGAAACTCACCACACATACACCACAGTTTTTGGGTTTACCAACTGATGTTTGGCCAACTGGTGGGGGTTATGACAGAGCAGGAGAAGATATTGTTATTGGCTTTATTGACTCAGGGATTTTTCCACATCACCCAAGTTTTGCTTCTCACCACACAGCATTACCTTATGGCCCTCATCCTAGTTACAAAGGGAAATGCGAAGAAGATCCTCATACTAAGAAGAGTTTCTGCAACGGGAAGATCATAGGAGCGCAGCATTTTGCTGAAGCCGCTAAAGCAGCTGGTGCATTTAATCCAGATATCGACTATGCTTCACCAATGGATGGCGATGGACATGGAAGGTTTGTTGTTTTTTTTTCTCTTGTAACAATATATAATATTAGTTTTGGGATAAGGTAGGAACAAGCCTTACATTCACATAATATGATTTATTCACAGTTTCACACTCACATACTGTATCTCGAAAGTGCTTATTCCTCTGTATATTTTGATTTGTATGCTTCTTTTTTAGCTAACAAAAAATTTGGCCTTTCAGTCACACAGCAGCTATTGCAGCTGGGAATAATGGTATTCCAGTGAGGATGCATGGCTATGAGTTTGGAAAAGCAAGTGGGATGGCTCCTCGTGCAAGGTTGATAGATAATCGATCCAGAAATTGGTGACTTTAAAGAGATTTCTGTTTATTTTCTTCTAAATTAAATGCTGTCTTGTTTCAGGATTGCTGTTTACAAAGCTCTCTACCGGCTTTTTGGAGGCTTTGTGGCGGATGTGGTTGCTGCCATTGACCAGGTGAGCAAAAACTTAGCAAACTACTAAATTGGATAGACTTACCAAATATATGAAATAATGATTTTTTTTTCCTGCTGAATTTATTCTAGTTTCTTCAACACTTTGCTTATTCGTTCTGTTTTGAGAACTTCATAAGTGAAATAATATCTTAAACTGCTAACTTCCATGAATCTCTAATATTTAATGCTGTTCAAAAAGTTTCTGCAAATTTCATCATTTAAACATGTATGCTTTTCTGAACAGGCTGTTCATGATGGAGTAGATATTTTGAGTCTCTCGGTTGGTCCAAACAGTCCTCCAGCTACCACAAAGACAACATTCTTAAATCCATTTGATGCTACACTTCTTGGGGCTGTAAAAGCTGGTGTTTTTGTTGCTCAAGCTGCTGGAAACGGAGGTCCCTTTCCGAAAACTCTGGTTTCATACAGCCCTTGGATAACTACTGTGGCTGCTGCGATTGATGATCGCAGATACAAAAACCATCTGACCCTTGGAAATGGAAAAATGCTGGCCGGGATTGGATTATCCCGTAAGTTTCTCCTTTCTCTATTGTACTGATCCACATATCAATTTCTTATTTAGGAACATAACGTTAGTTTACCCATTTTTTTGTCTTGTTTTGTTTTTATGAATAATTATGTGTTTGTGCAGCTTCTACTCGGCCTCATCGTTCGTACAAGATGGTATCTGCAAATGATGTTCTGCTTGGTTCTTCTGGTACGAAATTCAATCCGTCAGATTGCCAGAAGCCAGAAGTCTTGAACAAAAAATTGGTCGAAGGGAACATTCTGCTTTGTGGGTATTCTTTCAACTTTGTTGCTGGATCAGCTTCCATCAAGAAAGTTGCTGAAACTGCCAAGCATCTAGGCGCTGCTGGTTTCGTTCTTGTTGTCGAAAATGTTTCTCCAGGAACAAAATTCGACCCTGTACCTTCTTGCATTCCTGGGATTCTGATTACAGATGTCTCTAAGTCAATGGTAATACAGTTTTGTTTTGTTCACTATACAGTTATTCCCTCCCTCATCTTTTCCTCAACTTGGAATGCCAATTTTTTCTTCTTTAGGATTTGATTGATTACTACAATGTCTCGACTTCAAGAGATTGGATGGGAAGGGTAAAGGACTTTAAAGCTGAAGGAAGCATCGGAGACGGTTTGGAACCCATTCTTCATAAATCCGCACCTGAAGTAGCTCTGTTCTCAGCTCGAGGACCCAACACTAAAGATTTCAGCTTTCAAGATGCTGATCTTCTCAAACCAGATATTCTTGCTCCAGGCTCTTTAATATGGTCTGCCTGGTCTCAAAATGGAACTGACGAGGCTAACTATGTTGGTAAGCTTTTCGTCAAATCGTGTCAGAATTATCCTTTAAGTACTCCATTGCAAGAAACTAAATGTTTAGATTTTGACTATTGGGCAGGCGAAGGATTTGCACTAATTTCAGGCACAAGTATGGCTGCACCACACATTGCCGGTATAGCTGCTCTAGTTAAACAGAAGCATCCTCAATGGAGTCCAGCTGCTATCAAATCAGCTTTGATGACGACATCAACAGTCATAGATAGAGCGGGAATGCCTCTCAAAGCACAGCAATATTCTGAAACAGAGACAATGACACTTGTTAAAGCAACTCCGTTTGATTATGGAAGTGGACATGTCAACCCAAGCGCTGCTCTAGACCCTGGTCTCATCTTTGATGCAGGTAAATTCTCTTTACTCAATTGACATAGTAAACCTTGGTTTTCTTTAGTTCCTCTGCAATCACTAGTCAGAACACTCATTGGTTTTATTTGGTTCGGTTTATATAGCCATACCCTTAACGATTGACTGAATTTTTCTTGAAGGTTATGAGGACTATATCGGGTTCTTGTGCACCACACCTGGTATCGATGCTCACGAGATAACAAACTTCACAAACACTCCCTGCAATTTTAAGATGGTTCATCCTTCAAACTTCAACACGCCATCCATAGCCATCTCTCATCTCGCGAGAACACAAACTGTGACGAGAAGAGTAACAAATGTTGCAGAAGAGGAAGAAACATACACAATCACAGCGAGGATGGAGCCAGCAATCGCCATCGAAGTAAGTCCTCCTGCAATGACTGTAAGAGCAGGCGCTTCTAGAACCTTCTCAGTGACTCTAACAGTAAGATCTGTGACCGGAGCTTATAGCTTCGGTGAGGTTACATTGAAAGGAAGCCGAGGGCATAAAGTGACTCTCCCTGTGGTTGCCATGGGACAAAAGAGATGAAGAAGAAATATGAGATTTTGTAATATTATTATTGTTATTATTTTTGTAATATGCAGTAATAATAAGAAGGTAGTTTTGTGTCTTGAGTAAAAAAAGATAACACAGTTTGTATAATTAGTTTATTTTTGTTTGTTTTTTTTTAAACTCCACTTTAAGAGATAATAGTAATATGATTAAATGATATACATATATATAGCTCTGTTAAATTACATTTATGTATATCTTTTACATCAAGAAAAACAAATTTCTTATTAAAACATTGAAATGTTAAGAATCAAGAAGTTCACAATCAGTCCTCTGGAAATAAACGTTCATGGTTCGAAGATCATAACCAACATTATAACTCTGTTGAGCCATGGCACCAATAACGCTCATATCATCAAACGCATTCATATTCATAGCCAAGCAAAATCTATCTCCACTCTCACTGCTAACGAACAAGCTCTCAACGTCTAAGGCCAGCTCAGCGCCGCCTGCGAAGTGGAACGTGACGACAGGAAATCCGTAGAGATCAAGTTTAAGATTCCCTTCGTAGCAAGGATTAGTGTACTGATCCCAACCTTTAACGCGCCTGAGAACTTCTCCTAGGAAAAAATCGATTTCTTCAGAGAGAGTTTCGTAAGCTTCCCTTGCTAGAATCGTTGGTGAGCAGCCTGTGTCGATGACCGTGCCTCCTTGGGATCCATATCTCTTGAAAACGCCGGGTTCAATATCGAGAAGTCTATCTCCTAAAGAGATTGCTTGGAGGTCAAGGTAGTAACGGTCTGCATAGATATGTAAAGGCGTTGGGTCGCCTTCGATTCTGGCGCCATTTCCGAGGGTTAAAATGTTGTGAGGGTAAGTTGGATCGCCTACGCTGCCAAAACAGTATGAGAATTTAGAGCCGAATTTGCGGGTTACTATGGAAAATGTACCGGGACCTAAACCTAGCACGCCGCTGTATTGAGTGAAACCTGAGTTGTCTTGCCCGCAGCCAAAAACAATGTTTGGTGTAGAGATTAAACCGTCGTCATATGTTTGAAATGTGAGTGTTTCTTCAGCTAAAACGCCTCTGGTGTTAGAAGAGTCGCGGTAGCGTAAGTGATATCGGCAGTTTCCAGTCTTTTCGTCACGAAAGATTTGGGGCATGGCGTGTGGTGCGGATTCACAAGACGTGTTACGGTAAGTGGAAGATCTTGAAGGGTGGAAAAAGGGAATTGTCTGAGGGTAACATTTGCATGGAAGACATTGGATCCAAGTTAGGTCACTACCAGTGTCTATGAGTAAGAGTTGCGAGACTGGTGGATCGCCGATAGAAATATTTGCAAGGAATGCTGCTGGATTCGAAATAGGAGTAACATGTGAGACGATATCCTCTGTTTTAGTGGTCCTCAAGGTATCTAGGCGAGAAGCGAGAATTGACTTGGGATGCAGGTAACCGGCTTTTGTTTTCGGTGATTCTTGGGTTTTGATTGATTTTGAGTGTAATAGCCTTAGCGTAAGTTGGGGATGCGAGGTGCATTGCTCCGGTCTCATGAGAGCGAATATAGTGATCAGCAGGGCGGCACGAATACGTAATGTTAGAGAGATGGCCATTTGACAAATATCAAAATGACATTGACTATTTGTGTGAACTTCTTTTTTTCGTATGCGTACGAGGTTTACTCCTTTTTTTGGCATGAATCATTGATGTAGTAAACATATCTTCAACACATACCAGTCTGATTATATTCTACGCGAAAAAAAAAAAAAAAAAGATTAGGTCCATCAGTCCATGTAGCACACGTGTTTAGTCTAGCTAGATTCAAATATGTTTTCAACAAAATGAGTACCAAGATCATGTAGTATCACATATGGGTTTTAGTATAATAAACAAACAATTCTTGCCATCAGTTCCTCTTTGAACCTCAACACTTCATCTTCATGCTGATTAACTAAGAAAACGTAAAGATTCCTTTGCACCTAAAACTCTTAAGAGAAAACTTTTTTTTTCATCCTCACTGAGTCTTCTTTTGTTATTACTTCCTTGTTTCACAAAAACAGGAATAAGATGATCATGGATCTCACATGTTTTGTATGGTATTCAAATATATATGTTTTCAACAAAAAGAGGAACACGAACGAAAAAGTAACACGATCATGAATGCTCTTTGTGCGAACACAAATTTAATATATTTATTTCCTTTTGCATGTTTCATTGTTTTTACTTACATAACTTCAACACATATCAACCAATCTGATCATATATTAGGTTAATAGATTAAGTTCATGTACCTCACGTATTTAGTCTAGATTTATATTCTGAACACACACGAAAAGAATACTATCACGATCATGGATATCATATAGGTTTTAGTAAACTAAACAGACAATTCTTGCCAGTAGTTGTCTCTTCAAACAGTCACACATCAACACTTCATGCCCAGCTAAACAGATGTAAAGATTCTTTAATTTCTTTTGCACCTAAAACTCTTGGAGGAAAATGTCATTGCATCTTCTTTAAGCGTTATAGCTTTCGTTATAACTACTTTGTTTCACACTTAACACTCTCTTCGTTACTTACATATTCATTACGTATGTAAAGTGTTTTAGGTGAACAAAAATGGTGATTTTATTTACATCTCCTCTCATTTATTTTACCATCCTCTGTTACTCTATCTCTGTAGTTCGCTTGTTAGCATCACCAAACCTTGTTCTCAATCTCGTTCACTCCAACCAAATACATTCCCACAAACCACCACATGTCTCCCATATCGAAGAAGCGTCCGTATCCAAAGCCAAGGGAACTGGAGATATCATCGCACACCTTTCCCCTCACGTCCCTTTCATCCCGCAAGCTTTCTTGGTGAACATATCAATAGGTAGCCCACCAATCACGCAACTTCTCCACATGGATACAGGCAGTGATCTTACGTGGCTACAATGTCGTCCTTGCATCAATTGTTATGCTCAGAGTCTTCCTATTTTCGATCCCTCTAGATCTTACACTTACCGCAAGGAATCTTGCAGAACATCTGAATACTCCATGCCTAGCTTAAGATTCAATTCAAAGACCAGATCTTGCGAGTACTCGATGAGATATATGGATGGTACAGGGAGCAAAGGCATACTAGCTAAAGATACGCTGGTGTTTAATACAATCTACGATGAGTCTTCATCAGCTTCTTTACCTAACGTAGTTTTTGGTTGTGGCCATGATAACTACGGTGATCCACTAGTAGGAACCGGCATTCTTGGTTTAGGAAATGGTGAATTCTCGTTGGTTCATAGATTCGGTACAAAATTCTCATACTGCTTTGGAAGCTTAGACGATCCTTCTTACCTTCATAACGTCTTAGTCCTAGGAGATGATGGTGCCAAAATTTTGGGAGACACAACACCCTTAGAGATTGACAATGGTTTCTATTACATTAGGATCGAAGCGATCAGCATGGGCGGAACAATGCTCCCTATCGAACCAGGGGCATTCCAACGTAATTACCGGACCGGTTTGGGCGGTACAATAATTGACACAGGAAATTCAATAACAAGCCTAGTTAAAGAAGCGTATGAGCCATTGAAGAACAAAATTGAACAAGTTTTTGATGGAAGGTTTAGGACCGCAGATGTGCATCAAGGAAGCATGTTTAAAGTGGAGTGCTACAATGGAGACTATGAGCGAGATCTGGTCGAGTCCGGATTCCCGATTGTAACGTTTCATTTATCAGATGGAGCAGAGTTGTCTTTAGATGTGAAGAGTGTGTTCATGAAGGTTGCACCAAATCTATTTTGCTTAGCCGTGACGCCGAGCACTGGTAGTTTGAACAGCATTGGTGCGACGGCTCAACAGAGTTATAACATAGGGTATGATCTCGAAGCAAAGAAGGTTTCTTTTGAGAGAATTGATTGTGGTGTCCTCTTTGATTACTGATTATAAAATTAATATCCTCTATGATCAATTATATTGTTTTTATTCAAACCATGACAATAACGTGCAAAATCTTATAGATTTAATTAATCTCAAGTATCAGACATATTTAGTAAACCTAACAGAAAATTTGCTTGCGATGCAAAAGAAAGCCCTAAAACATAGATTGGTAAACAAGAAAGAGAAAAAAGCAAGAAAGAAAAGGAAATCAATCCTCCATAGCCAATCTGTGCCGAATATGTTTAGACGCTTGGTATGCAAGTAAGCATAGTATGCTGATTTGGCATTGTCTTTGATTAGGTCACCAAAATATGCTAACTTGGCATCCTCCTTGAGTGGATCGTATTCCTCAATTTGGTTGTCATGAATTATTTGGATTTGTTCAGCGATAATGAAGCGGGGCTGAAGATTGCGAGCCTCTGAAGCTCCCACGAAAAGCATGACCAGGAAGACGATGATGATGATGAAGAAGAAGCTGATTGTTCCCAATCGAGTTGACATTGATGATATATGGCTTGGAGATACGTTCAGCTAGGGCTTTCTTTTTCCTGAGACAGAGATCACACACAAGGGTACGTGTTTATTTATATTGAGCAAAAAGTAAAATACTAAGTCCTATTTCAATTGTGATACTTATCTTTTAACAACAAAAATAAATAAATGCTGATATACTATATTGTGCTATTAATTATATAAATCTTATTAGTTATTATTACTATATTGTGCTACTAATTATTACTATATTGTTATTAATAAAAATACATGACAGTTAGTTTGGCCGTGCTATTAGACAATGTTTTTTTGTTTTGTTTTTGTTAACAAAAAAAATCAATGTTGGTCTGTCTGAATATTTTATTTATGATGTCTGAGGTCAAAACCAAAGAAAATATGGTATATATGCAAAGAAACTCTATAAACCTGTGTAGCTCTGTTTGTTTAACATTCTGAACACAAAACAAAATCGATCCAAAAAAAAATAAAAAAGAATCGGTCTAGAGTTCCCCTTTTCACAACAGTAAAGTAACAAGTGAGATATATAGCCAAAAAACAGAGTAGAGAAGAATAGAACCAACGTCTCCTTCCAACCAAATGAAGCATATTATGAGAAAAAAAATCTCACACCTCCTTAAGCTTCTAGACTTGTAGTGTTATAGCTTCAGAGTTGATATAGATTCATCTGGGTGGGGAATCGAACATTGGTCAAAGAATCTGAGTGTGTGTAGAAAAAAAAATACCCTTTATAATCACAAATGCCAAGTGACCGATCTTGTGTAATTTGAGAAGAGATCCAAGAGTTTATCGAGCGTATCCGGGTGAAATTTCCTTCCAAACAAGTAGCAAGGTCTTTTGATTCCGTTCCAGATACAAGGCATCCATATTTCTTCACCCTGTATTAATCAAATGAAAGGTGTTGCTCTGTGTCAAATCCTGGAAGAAGATCAGAGCTGAAAATATGATAGGAAAATACTGGTTTTATAAGTGCGTACCATCCCAACACTTGTGACATGTACAACAGTGTCAGTAGACTGCAGATGTAAAAATCAAAATCAGATTTCATCAGTAGATTATGGTAGAAACTGATGCATAGTGGGTAGTGTGTGGTTATATCTCAATATACCGTGAGGTTGTTTAGTAACTCGTGTGTGATATCTTCAGGCATATATGTTTTGGGATGCCACTTTCTTTCAGACCAATCAACTTGTGTTACAGTCCAGTTAGAAATCCCACTGGGATCGAGCATCTGCAACCGAAATATATAAGAAATGAAGAGAAAATAGGAATATTGTTTCTTTCTTTTTGAGCTGGAAATGAGTTCTTACATGAAAGAATGTTGGCAGGTAGTGTTCATCAGCTATGCAGTTCTTGTTGTTCTCTATGCCTGGCTGAAGAAAACAAAATGTAGAACTTGTTATTAAGGAAGAAGTACATAGGAGGGAATATGACATCTATTTAAGGGGTTTTACTGATACTCACCCCGCAGTAATCTCGGAATTTAGAGTAGTAAAGACTGTCTGCCATAGTTGCTACAGCGTGTTGTCGCTTCATGGTGAACCACTGCAAGAAGTAATTTGGGGTCAAAATTTATATTCCGGTTCATAAATATGAATGCCTGAGTTGACAGACATTTGTTGGTCTGTTACTAGTCCCTAAAGGATCTATCAGCACTGAAACAGAACCAATTCCTTATATTCCTAAGCGTTTGTTAGGTGAGCATTATTACTATTATCAATGAAAAATGTTTACCTGTGCACCCTTTCGAAAATCCTTCTTTGGAATTTCAGGCAACATGTGATTCATATGTCTGCCTACTCCATGTTGACCTGGATCATCAAAGCTGAAAAGTCCAAGGTATTTATAAGAGTTAAAGAATTTGGGAAGAAGAATGATTTGTCAATCTAATGAAACATGAGTTTTACCAGTCAACATAGCTAACATTGCTGTACATCAAGTAATTGTAAATGTATTCAAAACTCCGAAGTGGTACACAACTGCAAAACCAGAAACAGTACTCAAAAGTGTTAGGCTAATTCAGAGTGATCAATGAGAAGGGAAGCAAGAAATCAAGAAATCACCTATCAGAGAGTAAAGCAAATTGCTGGTTTGAGGGGTCTCTAAGAGCATTAGCTAATAACCGTCTCTCTGCATCAACCATTGATATTCTTCCCCACACCACCTGCAGATGATGAAAAGATTACATATATTTTTTTTCATGTTAATGAATCTTAAAAGAATATAAAGATACCAAGGAGAAAAAGGAGACAAACCTCATCACTGCGAATTTCGCGGTTGACAAAGTAACGACTGTAGTGAACTGGCCTTTCCTTTGATGCATGGATATAAACAGAGAACTTTCCTTCATGGCCCTGTGAGGAAGGACAAAATTCTAAAAAAATCAGCCAAGGAATTAAGTTCAAGAACAAACTATCTGCATATTCAAGGCCTATTCAAGTAACTAGCTGCCGTCACCAAGTAATTTACCTGGAAAAATCTGTCCCACAGCTTCTCGAAAGGCAATGTACCAGGAGTCAAGAACATGAATGCAATTTTGGAGTTCTTTCTAATAACAGGAGGTGAACTCAAGATCTCGCTAATGACAACACGAGCAGCAATCTCATCATCTGAGTATTCCCTCAGAGAAGGTGGAAGCCAATCAGCTAAAGCCTTACATCCTCTTGAAGAAATCATATAACAAGCACGTTTACTGTGATGAGGGTACATATAAGCGACAATAAAGAACAAGCTGATCAACGATAGAACCATGATGATCCAAACTCGTCTTCTTGCAGGAGGAGCACGGTGTCTAGCTCCAGGCAAAGAAGACGCCATATCACCTAAGTTCCCTACACTCCACCTTTTAACTGCCTTCATCTCATCAAAACCTTAAACTACAGAACCACGCAACACCTAAGTTCCCTAGCTGAACACTTCTGATCTAATGAGAGGATTCAAGAACCTGGAAAAAGATACACAGGAATAGAAACAAAGAATGAATATTTCAATCCAATCCAATCAAAAACATTAAATTCTACCAAAGATTAGTCCAACAACCAAGTTGTAGCAATCCACCAACAACCGAGGAAAAGTCAAACCAGCTACAAGTACAGACAATCCGAAAGAAACGTTAACACTGTCTACACGCTATTATTCGAGTCAACGAAATGCTTCACGAGATCAACGATTTCTTCAATTTTAAACGATTTTCTCGGAACTAGAAGAAGAAGAAGAAGATCAGAGTAGAACAAACGAAACCAAATCGAGAGCATTCCAGTTCCCGTTCAATTTCAGTGTCGGGAAACACATTATTCCGATCTCTTCCTTAACGACTAAACCAATCGCATCTTTCAAACAACCAAAACGAACAATCGAAATCAAAATGCGTAAACGAGAAACAATGTGAAGGAATAAGAAACCTGGAATTATCAACGGTGAAGCAGAGATCCAAGCAACAACGCAAGAGAGTCTATCTCTGAAATCCGAATCGATGTACTATCTCCGATCAAAGATCTCCGTGAAAATTCCAAAACTCTGCAGAGCTATAGGTAACACAATATAAACGTATATATATATATGTATCGCCTTTCGTATAAGGTATGGTATGTTTTTTTGTTTTTGTTTACGAACGCATGTAAAACGTCTCTTGACAGTTTCAGATTTTTTCCTTCTCACCGATTCGTTTCGTTTTTTTTGCTTTGTTTTTCAAAATTCTCTCTGATCTCTGTGTTATCTCTCTCCCGCGTGCTGGCGCTTTGAAAATGAATGAAATGCTTGAGAAAGAGCTTCAGAGAAAATGAAGATGAAGAAGACGAAGACGAAGCTACAACAAATTTGGGTTCGAAACAGGGGACGCAATTTTTTTTTTTATTTGAGGCAGAGATTATTATTTTAATTAAATAAACGTTGGCGGAAAAAAATAAACAATATTAAAACCATAATGATATAAAATGACGTGTAATTTTCCTAATGGACAGATGAGAGTGAGTGTCTTTTCCCATAGTTTTTGGACCATTGTGGCTGGCTAATTACCAAGGTTAAGTAATAGATAGTTTAGTCGTGATCTAGAGTAAATGATGTGGATTTAAATCTGTAATAAAACTTATAAATATATGTATTTACATTAAAATTAAGCTTAAAAAAAAAGAAGTAGTAAAAATCAGCATCTACTACTCGCATCGCACGTTTTATACACAGTGTCATCATCATCATCCCATGCAGTGTCCTGGCTTACCTTGGATTTATTTGGTCATCGATAGATACGTATAACAAAATATGGTCCGTTGAATCTTAATTAAACTATAACTAAAATGTCCATTTCACCCTTGATTACTCTGTTAAATATAAAAAAAAGTCATTAAAAGTCGTTGGCCAATCTGGTCTCCGTTGATGAAGTCGTCTTATGTTTGTATTTTGATTTGATCTGTAATCTAAATTAACAAATACGATTAACATTTTTTATTTCTAGTCTCATATATATACATATCACCAAATAGAAATTTTCAATATCTAGATTAGACTTGTTTGTTTGTTCTGACTTTTCGCACTGGAGACTCAATTTATAATTTGTAGACATAATTTACCAACTTGGATCCAATTTTATGTTTTTGTTATTATAGTTTGGAGGAACCTTCTTCCGGCAGACCGATTCAAGGGTAAACTCATGCATGTGTTACGAATAATATATATTAGTATATGAAAAAATATATATAGAGCAACTTGACATAAACGTCATGTGATATCTTAGCCAGACATGCATTATTTATTCTATCGTCTAAACAAAAATGATCAACGTTGTCTGAGTCGTCCATGCATTTTGCATGCACCTCCTCAGTTCCTCTCATTTCACCTCTAATTAATTAAGTATACTTTCCTTCCTTTTATTATAATTGCTATCTCAAGGTTGTTATTTGATTTGTTTTAAGATCTTTAATTCTCTTGGTTAAAAGGTAGAAAATGTTCCTTTGTATATATAAATGACATTTTACAAAATATTTATGTAATTTGTTATATACAAGGTAGAAAATTATTTAGAGACTTAACTTACAAACAGAAAATAATATTAATTATTTTTGTTAGATATTGTAATGCATAATTCCATAAAGAAAAACATAACTAACCATTAACAAATTTAGATGTTGGAAACAATTGAAGTATTCATTAAATAATTATTTTAAATTAAAATCTGAGTCAAATTACTTACATATTTGCATTATAAATAGACAATCAGTGTTGATACATATAATTTATAATTATCTCAGGCACAACAACTTGTGAAGGGCAAAAATAATGGAGAACACATCCTTACTCGTAGTTTTATTCATCTTCTTTATCATGTTTGTTTCCGGTATATATATAATCTTTATGATCTATAAGTTGTCAATGTTTGGGTTGTTCGCCGCATGTTCTATTTAATAATGATGCATATACATTACATGTTGTAGCTGTGAATCCGACTAAAGCAGATACATGCAAGGAGGGTTTAGGCACTTGCAAAAACTGCGACCAGAGATGTAAGACCAAATATGGGGCATCAAGCCAAGGCAATTGTGATGGCTCTGTTGGGTTGCTGGTGTGTACATGCCACTTTAAGTGTGGGATACATTCACCACCACCACCTTTGTCGTATCAGCCTCAAAAAACTTGCAATGGTGGAGCTGGTTTTTGTAGTAAAACCTGTAACAAAGATTGTTGTGATAGCAACTGCGCACAAAAGTATGATGGTGGTACTGGATTTTGTAACACCATTGGTCATGCTAATTTGTGCCAATGCGTGTATCCTTGCTAATACTAGTTAACGGTATTGTTGTTATTTTAGACTATTGTAACTGATCAATGGTGCGAGAATAAATAATAATAACTAATTTTTTCAATAGTATATATAATCACTATACTTATTGATATATATGTGATTGAAGTCGTTTAAATAATATCCTATAAAAAAAAACGACTACAATGTTGACCAAAAAGACTACATAAACTATCGATATTATATGTTTTAAACTAAAAACAGTATGAAGAGCCAAAAGAGAAAGTAAAAACCCCAATAGAACTGGATAAAGCAACAAGAGAATAATAGTGGAGAATAAAAAGGAAATCTTATCCCAAAATTATGATAGACTTCAAAAACATACCATAACTATTGTATTCAAGGGAATTGTATATACAGTCCAATGATTTTGTTCAAACATAATATAATGGCAAATAGATATATATATTATTAAAACTTGATCTTTCCATACTTCTATAAATAGCCTCGGTAGTCTCCCAAATTTTCACCAAGTCTATCAACAATAATTATCAGTACTTGCTAAAACAAAATTACTTTCAGAGAAGCAAAATGACCAAGCGAACTTCTTCATTTTTTCTTCCCATCATCTTCCTTGTTATGTTTGTCTTAGGTATACATTTATCTTAAACGTTCATTCATAATAGAAAACTTTACTTACGTTTCAGCGTCACTCAATTGCATATATATGCCCAATGTTATAGTTCATTCTGATGTTATAACACTGTTTATGCATATACTATAGATATTATATATGTTTCGTTTCGGCTCTATTCATTGGCATGCACATGTGCATATATCATAAGATTTCTTATACAATGTATTCATTTCTTTTAATTAAGGGGTAATATTTGGTTTGTGATCTAATGCAAAAACGGTTTTTTTGGATATATAGTTGAGCAAAATATGGGTGAGACATGCACGGCAGTTCTTGGCTCGTGTGGTGTTATTCCAGACTGTAGTGCAGCATGCAAGGCAGCATTTGGACCAACCGCACGTGGCTTTTGTGACCGTGATGGTGGTGCTGGAACATGTGTTTGCCTTCATCCTTGTTTAACTGATAATCCCCACATGTAATAGATACATATATATATGTAGTACTTTAATATCAGATGTATGAACACAATATTAATGTCAAAATTAAACGTGCTATGGTCTTTCGTTATATTTTCGAATTATATTAGAGTGCGTATATCTTTAACAATTCACAAATATACATGATCATTTTTTTTTGTTTTACATTATTTGGATCGATAAAGTCCGATTCTAACCCAATATATCATAATTCAGTAATTTATAACTAGTATGTGTATTTCCAATAGAATGTAACCACCTCACAATTTCATAAACCTTTTTAGTAGTCTCTTAATTTTTCAGATTTTATCAACTAAAATCATTATTTTTCTAATCACTTTTAAGAGAATAAAACAAAAACTAGCAATTGAGGAGAAGGAATAAATCACAGTCATATAACTTTTGGTAAAAGAATGATTTTATTCTTTTTTTTTGGTTATTGATGTATTCAAACTTGATCACTTTATAATGCTATAAATCTCGTTGCAGTAAGTAGTCTCCCATTTTTTCAAGTTTGATTAGCCAAAATCACTTTGTTAATATAAAAAATACCGTGTTAATTATTAGTTTTAAGAGAGAAAAAAAATATGGCCAAGGCCCCTTCGTCACTTGTTCTGCCCATCATCTTCCTTCTTTTATCTGTCTTAGGTATGTATATATATCAAAAGTATTGTAGTTCATTGTGATGTTAGCTTTAGATATATGTACATTTCAGCTATGTTCATTGGTCTATATCATATTCTTTTTGTTCAATATAGTCATTTCTTCTAAGTCATTTCAATATTTAACTAACCCTTATATATATATATTAAAAAAAAAAAAAATTTGTTGGATGTGTAGTTGAGCCAAATATGGGATGCATTCAAATTATAGGGAAATGCAATGCAATTCCAGATTGTAGTGCGTTATGCTGGAAATTCCTAGGACCAAATGCAAATGGTTACTGTGACAACGATGGTGCTGGTGGAACATGTATTTGTACTTACGATTGTCCAGCTTCAAAAACGCATATATGATTTCATAATTAGTACTTTGAAATATCAAAGTCTTCAAAATATACAAGTAAAAATCAAAATTCAAAGTAATGTCAAGATCATAGTTACTACAGTTTTTTTTTTTTTTTTTTTTTTTTGTATTATTGTTTGAGCAATATTTTGCAATAAAAAAATGTGATATCTGTAGAAGTTAGTTATGAGAAAATGATATTTATACTTAGATGTTAAACTTGTTCATCATAGACCAGACTTCGCTTATTTCCAATACCATCTCTTCATAATTGTATTTAAACCGACATGCTTAACGTTAAAGTATTGACGATTAATTTTTTCATATAGTATGAAATGAAATACATGTTTAAATCATATTTATAAATTATAACTAATCAACTCTAGTCTTTGAAAATATAAAACAAACATTTTTGTGAAACTAGTAAAGTATTATACTTTTAATTATGTACTTTTATTTTGTAAAATTTGACTGACTGGTTTCATAAGATCGTGTTACAGTTTCTATCATCGCCTTAATAAGCTACAACTCAAAACCAAAATCTTACCTGAAAATAATATGAAATCATAATTAAAGTCTGTTTTGACCAGAAATAATATTTTTACGGAATTTAGTTAATTTATAAGCTTATATGGATGGAAAATCAATGTTCCTTTGACCCAAAAAAAATACTAATGTTCGATTTCGATTTTTGGAAAAAGAAAACACTCACTCAGCTGAAGTTTACATTATGCATTTAAATAGATTAACGATGTCCCAATAACATACAAAAGAGCATTTTAGAAAGATATAATAAGTTGAGAAGAAAAAAAGAAACGTGAAACGTGAAAATATGGAGAGGATGACATCTCTTGTCCTCATTGTTAACTTATTTATCATATTTACCTCAGGTATAATTATATCTTCTTCATATCTTTCAACTGTTATGTTTTAAAAAAAAAAATCATTAAACACTTTTTTTACAGTTTCCCATGTTTTAATTGAAATATATTTATATGATCAGAATTAGCAAATTTTTCTTGCACATTTTCACTTAACTTCGGTATAGGGATTCGATCATTTATTTCGTGAAAGAAATAAAATAAGCCATGAAATTTTGGATAAATAAATATTAATATGATAGTGATAGTGAAAATTTTTAGAAGAATAACACATTCAAGATTTAATATGTCTTAACCATAAAAAAATACACATCTGATTATATATATATATATATATATATATATATATTAAATCTAAAGCTATATACAATGTTACAGTTTTGAATCAGGTTAGCGCAAAAGAATGTATAGATGGATTAGGCACATGTGAAAACTGCGACCAGAGATGCAAAACCAAGCATGGAAAATCGAGCGAAAGCAGCTGTGAACGCAGTATTGGGATGCCGATTCCGTTTTGCACGTGCTACTACCAATGTGGTGGATTCTCATCACCACCACCACCATCCCCGGAAATATGTAACGGTGGAGGTGGCATATGTAGTCAAAGATGTCCCGAAACATGTTGTGATATAAACTGCGCACACAAATATAAGGGTGGACATGGTTTTTGTAACACTTTTGGTATATTTAGTTTGTGCCAATGCGAATACCCTTGTTAAAGTCGGTTGACAAAATTGTTAAAAGTATTTTCCACTATTATTATTGTAACTTTCAGTAATGCTATAATATATTTATTAGTCGTTGATATATATAATGTTATGCCCAATAAGAAAAGCAATATTTAATGATATGGTTGGTGTACATTAACATCATCATATTACTATGATTTTAAAATTAATTTTTTTTTGATGTTTTACGTTTATAAACAAAATAAGATTTGTGAATGCTATTATTTGATTAGATATAATGAGCATAAATAAACCTAGACTCTTTAGATGAATTAAATTAGGATGAACAAAAAAATATTTACCAAAAAAAACTAGAATGTATAATATCAATATAAGAAAAAACTTAACCTTATCGGTAGATACTTAGTTTGACTGGATACTAGTATATAAACTTGAAAGATATTGGTAATGAGATTTATTTCTGAAACTTTCCCATACTATAATACTATATATTCACATTTCTTGATTGATCTTGTTGTATAACCAAATAGTACATATTAGTATCTCAGTAATCAAGCAAATATACAAAAGCATGGCAAAGTCACCTTCACTTCTTCTACCTATCATCTTCCTCGTTATGTTTGTGTTGGGTACGCAACATTCAAACCAAAGATCATGTTTTATATGATCGATCGCTTTTCTTAATATTCTGACTATAATTACTCTACTTATGTTGTTATCTATATATGAATTTGTTTTTGGTTGGGTACAGTTGAAAAGAGTACGGTGACAGGATGTCTTACGTTCATCGGGATGTGCAAGAGGGACATAAAAGACTGTTCTTTATCGTGCAAGTCAGAGTTTGGACCAACCGCCGGTGGTTTATGCGACAAAGGGAGTAATGCTGGACAGTGTATTTGCACTTACCCTTGTCCGGCTAATAAAGCTCATGTAGTTAAAAATTCAAGTCCTAAGTATTAGATGCTTTGTTTGTCGAAAACATCATAAACTTATTTCCAATATTCTACGTATGGATAAAATATTATGTATTTAATTCATTAGTTTTGCCGTTCAAAAATTGAAATTTAAAAACAATATTTTATTTTTAATCAAAAATATTTTATTTTGCTAAGTTCAAAACAAGTAATACCATAACCGATTACATTGACATGCACAGTTCAAAACTTATTATATCTCATTTGGCTGGTGATCACTATTCAATACGAGCACAGCTTGTCATTTCATTTTTTAGGTTTTTTTCAAAAAAAATCATCCGATCCACTCGCGTTAATCACCGAATATAGCGAATAACATTTATATTTGTTTGAATTTTTAACATCGCAATATATAAAAACAGTGAACATCCAGTAGTAATAATTTATTTATTATGTGCTAGTTCTGCCACATATTCTAAATTGATACATGAAAAAGAAAGACAATGGGTCCATAGGTTTTGCTTAGTATAGAAAAATTGAAATAGTTTTTTTTTGGTAAAAATTGAAATAGTTATTTGCAAGGATATTCACATTTGCACAAATTAGAATGGCCAATGTTGTCACAAAATCCAGTTCCTTGGTTATACTTATCCGCACACTGTTGGTTGCAACAAGGAGAACCACATGGACCACACAAGCCAGCTCCACCATAGCATTGCGGACCAGTTGGACACGGGTAAAAACAATAGCATAGTTGAGCCTTGATGTCGCAACTGCCTTCGCCTTTTGGTCCATGCTTGGCCTTACATCTCTCAGTACATCGCTCGCAAAGACCATGATCCAGACGCTCCATGCATGTCTTCGCCTTCACCTTGTTTTCTACTGTAAAATAATTTTGTCAAAATTTGAGAAAAAAAGCAACAAAAGAATCATTGTACAGGGAAAAGAAACAACTCTTGGATTTTATAAAAAAAAAAATAATAACCAAAGATTACCGGAAGCAAGCATGATAAAGAATATGATGAAAACCAGTAGTGAAAATGCCTTCTCCATATTTTTTTCTTATTTTTCTTTCTTCAACAAATTGGTTGAGACAATTAGTAGTAATAACAACAGAACATATAGTTGCTCTATATATATAGTGTTATTCACCAATAAATATCATTAAGTTTACAATTTTATAGAAGTTTTGATTTCAAATCAACTATTCATAAATTTTATTTAGAAGTCAAACATTATCTTACTCATAAGGTTTAAAATATTTGAAGTCAAAATTTTTGAACAAGCTATAAATGGATATCCATATTTCCTGAATAATGTCAGTTATATAGAATTTGTAACTTATACAGAGTTTTAATGACTTTAAATGTAATGTATAATCTATTAATATTCAGTCAAGATTTTATTCAACTCTTTTAAAGTTTGGTGTTATTAGTTATTGATTTGTAAATAGTCTTTTAAAATCTTAATAAATATGGGGTTATTGGATTCATACTCTTATAAAGTTATTAAAAGTTTATATTATTCAATTAAAACAAAAGAATCTCTTATTGTTGATGAATTAAATTATTAGGTTATTGGTTTATGATTTTCAACAATTTTCTTAACAAAATAAATTAAAATAGAGAGATTGTTTCAAAGACTTTTCAAGACTATAGAAATATAATCAACAAGATTACATAAAACTCTCTAACAATCATTTAGAATATTTATTAATTATTTTAACAAAATCATCTAAAGTCTTTATAAACTAGAATAAAAAAAAAAAACCCTAATTAGTCTATATAGGATTACGTAACGCCCCAACAAAAAATTGCATAAAAGGATATGTAGCTAAAAGAAAAGAAAAAGTCCATTACAATATACTGATATCATTAGAAATTTGGGACATCTTATATAAACCGTCGTACTATTTATTTATTTTTGACATCAAATCATCTTTGGGAGTCCATTTTATCACTGGACCTCGGGTTAGCTTGGAGTAAGTTTGATTGGTTTTTGGAAATCATATTTGAAGACAAGCGATAGTGGTTGTTAAGAGTTAGAACTAAATATGTCGTGATGGGCTAATTCTATTCGATTCCTATTCGTAATAAACCCAATTTGAATATAGGTATTAAAAATTCCAAATTATCAATAGGCCCATATATATATTAGAAGATATCGAGAACAACAACACTTGTTCTCGATTGCTTTTTCAAACGATCACCGATGGAAATCTGATGGCATGAATTTTCTTACTCTAGTTAATTACACAAAATATATTATTCTATTGTTGCTTAAGTTTAGCATTATGAAATTTATTCGCGCGGTGGTGGTTGTAAATCTCGAGATTAGTATCATATAATTTTAGGTTAGAATTGGGGGACACGTGGATGGAGAAAAGAACGTGGAAGAGAAGACAATGACAGATTTGAGAAGATTAATATATATATAAATATAAAAGAGTGAAATGAAGATTGAAGAGAGGGACACATGCATTGATGTATCTTCACGTAAAGAAAGGCCCTTCCGAGTTGGCATTTCCTTGCCTCACGAATCTTTGTCTACCTCGTGCCCTCTTTTTAATTCTCTTGTCTTCTTCTTTTCTTTTTTTTTTCTTTCTTTGTTTCTTTGTTTACGTATGAAGAGAAAGAAAGGAAAAAAAAATTGGTGCCACAACGTTCGCTACTCTGTCTCTTCTCTCCCTCTTTGACTTTTGTCACACTTGTCTCTATCGATAATCGTCTTTTAACTCAACCATGGTTCACAAAGCAAAACCCTAATAATGTTTATGATCACACAGTTGATTAACTTGAATTCTTTGATTAATTTAATGATTAATCTAATTCTAAATCAAGAATCTCCACCCCCATGTATCTCTCGTTTTTTGCTGTTTGTTTTCTCTTATATATATATGATCTTGTTGGGATTGTGAATTGTGAACATGTGTGGTTCAAGAGTCAACTTCGGACGTAAGAGTTGTCACATAAATCACTTTTGAATTATGATTGTTAAACCCTTTATTTGATTATTTTATGCATTAATGTGTTATATACTCTTTTAATATACAATGTTCATACTACCTCCTAATCTGGTTCCTTTTTACATCTACTCAGATCATGACATGTGACTGGATTTAATTAAAACATCTCCTTTTTTCGTGTGTTTACACACTTCATGATGTCCATCACTCTCAACTAACAGTCTTAATATTTTTTTGTATCCATGTTGATGTTGTAGATCGCTAGCTAACGCGTCTGATTGAATTCTATGAAAGAGATTATATATTGACACAAAACTAGAACTTTAATCATACAGAATTCCTGAATTTAGATCGAATCGTACTTGATAACTTTGTTGTATTCTTATCAATGACACTTCTTTTTAGAGGACACTAGTACACTAGTTTGGAGCAGGAAAAGTGAGTATGGCTATGTAGGTTTAAAGACTAAAAAGTAAATAAAGTGCTAGAACTTTTGTCTTCTACATTAAATAAGAAGAGAAGAAAAAAGTGACTTTAGTTAGAAACTACATTTGACTTTGAGGACCAAGAAGAAGCCAATATGTACAGTACTTTTACAAATACTTTAAATTAGGAGGCTGAAGCTGATATGGAATTTTCGTTTTGTATACAATTTGGAATAAATAGAAATATAATATATAGTTTTTTTTTTTGGGAGGAGTTAATAAATGAAAAGTGGGAGATCCAACTTAAACTTAGGGTGTTGCGGACTTTGTGTTTTGTCAAACATAGGATCCGACCGTTGTTTGGTGTGCATGTGCATAGAGACATGACCCTCGCATCACCCTAACTAATTGTCTTCCTGATTTTTATTACTTTTCATACCTCTCAACAACTTTATATGAATCTCAAGAAATAAATATAATATTGTGTGGAATATATTCAAATCCATAAAAAAAACATACACCATTTTCACTTTGTGCTGCAGCCAATGCTTGTTGTAGCATATTTCTGGTTTTCGTTAGAACATATGTTTAGAATGGATCGTGATGTCTTACAACTTTGTTAAGTAAGGTCATATATGCGTAAGAATTGATAGGATGAGCTCAATTATATAAAAGACCATTATGTATAGTATAAACATATTTTGACGAAGAATCTATTTTTATTTGCAAATAGATTGTGAATTGCATTGCATTTTGGAAAATTACAGAATCCAAAAAAGTGGAACCAAAATAAATTAAAAAAAAAAAAAAAAAGCTTAAAGATTAAAGATTTGTCTTTGACTTCCAAGCTCCAAGAAAACACCTCTGCCAAATTTATATTACAACGCTCTCGCTTCCTTGTTCAGTCAGAATCGTCAATCTCCGAGCTGTCTTCAAGAACTCACTGCAAGAGTTGATCAAACATTTTATTAGATGTCTTGCTTCGTCAATATATATTATGAAAACAACATATGGCAATCTTCTCTTTATTAATAATGTACCTGAAAGGTTCGTTTCCAGGGTATTTGATGGCTCCTGATGCATCCTTATAGAGAACAGAGCTCAACATCTCAGACTTTTTGATCCCAAACATGTCTGACAGTTTCCGGCTCAATTCGTCATACGAACCAAGAACCGATAGGTCTAAGGTTCTACCTACTTCGTCCGACTCCATAAACACTTTACAATGCCCTGTTTCCAAACCCGATGCATCATGAACTTTCTTGGAGCAAGGTGATCCTTCGTCTGACGAAGATAAGTCCCTTCCCGCAATGCCGTTGTTCTGGTTTGATCCGCCTGATGAAATCTGCGTTTTCTCTACGTTTGCGGTGTCCGTTGATCCTTTTTCTGATAGCTGCTCTTCGGGTAGTATGAGCTTTCCGAACAATACAATGTGGGACTTTTTAGATGCGGTATCATTGCATGGTGTTGTCCCCATTGTCAAAAAGCAAAAGCCTTTCTCGTTTTTGCTATCGATGTTTCGCAACCCGAGAGAAGGAGAAAGAGGGAGAGATGATGGAGGTGGTGGAGGTGGTCTATTTAAGTAGTAATGGTGGAGATCCGAAGATGATAACCCGTAGTACTGATGAGCATTATGCCTGGCTCCCTGTAAACCCACGGGAACATTGTCCAGAACAGAGCTTAACGGGCTTGATCTGATGAGGGGATTGCTTGGGAATGAAGGTATTGGGATCGAATTGATCAGATTGTTGTAATCCGGATGCTGAGGTAGCCGCATCTTTTTCCTCGGTGGCGAAAACGACGTAAGCGGGATCGGATGTACGTTGGATACCAATTCCACTAACCACGGGTTAACCCGCTTCACATTCTGGAGTAAGTCTGGCTCATCCCACGCCACCTGAAACCACACAAAATGCAACCATTAAGTCTATTATCTAACTAGAAAGAGACTACAAAGCAAAGGATGAAACTTTTGGAGGCTTACCTGTAGAAGCCGCCAAGGAGAGTTAGGCCAACGGATAGGATCAGAGACGTTAACAGCCGAAACAGTCCCCATGAACCAGCTAATCCGAGACGAATCTTCAGTCTCAAAAGCCATTTTAAACCTCATACCGGAGCACCAAGGAATCCGCATTGCAGCTCTAGCATCCAATGCCTTGACACAAAACTCCGAAGTGCTAGCCCTCGGATAGTACACAACCTCAAACGGTCTTCCGCTAATAGCGAGAGTGGCTGCTTCTATAACAGATTCAGCCGTCACTTTTCCTTTTCTATCCGCAAGCGAACAATTACTTCTCCTCAAAGTATTGCTTTCATCTTCCCTTAAAAGAGAAGAGTAGCCACAGCTCCCTCCGATGGGATTCCAACCAGCTGAATATTCAGGTCCATTACCAATCCCTCCTCTCTTAGCCCTCCTAATACCTACACAAAGATCTCCATTCTCAGCTCTCATGAAGACAATAGAGTCTCCCGCCACAAGCTTCTTCTGGTTCACGAAATTACTCCACCCGGTAGTGAGAAGATGCCGGCGAGGCGTCCCTCTATAGATATGCCTAAACTTCCAAACATCCCCATGAACATCTTTGGCAAGAATCGTCTGAACCGGTGGCTCGGCATTATAATCCAATCTCGGGAAGATCGTTTCAGCGCAATAACGAGGAACAGAGAACCCTCCACCGTTATTAGCATCAGACTGAGTAAGAGTCTTAGCAAAAGAAGGCGTTTTCTCACTATTACTCTCGAAACCGTTACTATCGTCGCCATCAGTATACTCATGATCAACATAATCATCTTCTTTCAAAGGAATAAGCCTAAGTTTTGCGAAAACCTCGTCCGATTCAGCATCAGCCATATACTTAATAGCCAAAACACGACACAAGACCATGGGATGAATAGGCATGTTACCGAAATCGACACAATCGTAAGCGTTTTCGGCGTGGCCTTGAGGGAAGTAGAAGACTTTAGAGTTCATAGGAGGCATACGAACCATACCACCAGCACATGCATGCCATAGTTGAGGATCTAAACCTTTCTCTGATCCACCTTTCAGCGGATTCATAACATTTATCATTTTTTTTTTAACACCAGTCTTGCTGCAAACAAAAACAAATAAATGTATCAAGCTTTTGAATAAACAGAGTGGTGTATTAATCAAACAGAACAACACAAAAGAAAAGCAAAACAATCACAGTTCAAAAATGCAATTTTATAGCAACTTAAAAATCTTAAGTCCTTTGTATCAGTCAACTCTACCTAACGAACCAGATTTTCCCGGAAAATTAAAGAAAAAAAAAAAGTTCCTAGAAAGACCGACAAAAAGGTTCATTTCAGATAGAAAGAAGATTTCAAATATCAAATCTCCGGAAAAAAACTCATAAAATATATCAGAAAACACACAAATTTATAAAACTATTATCCAATAAGAAAATAGAGAAAAAGACCACAAATTTAGAAACTTAAGTTAGAATTAGAAAATAGCTAAGCTTAAATGATTTGTGTTGCGAAGCAGACAAAAGCAAAAGAGATACAGATCGGTCTTTAACAAACAAACCAAAACCACACATAAGAACAGTACAACAAACTAAGACCAAAATATAAAATAAGATTGAACAATAGAGTCATCATATCCACAAAACCCAAATCAAATTAACACCGAATCGATTGGAAAAAAGGAAATAAAGAAATTGAAATTGATCAAACAGAGAAAAAGATAAAAGAGAGACAAAATTAAAATTTTTATGAAAAAAGGAACCTGAAACAGTGGCAGATCTGAACAAACGAGCGAAGATTCAGAAAAAAAACCAATCTTGGTTTGGTGAGAATCTGAAGATTCCTCAGCTGGTTTTGCTGCTTGAGAATCGGATAAGGAAGTTTTTTCACTTTTGCACAAAGAAAAATGGGAAAAAAGGAGTTCGTATATATGAAGGAAACAGCTTTGGGCTCTTCTGCCTAAAAATTTATAAAATTAAATTAAAAACATAAAATTATTATTTTTATTATTATCTCTTTTTTCTCAACTTACATTAACTCTTTCACATGTCCTTTTTTTTTATTAGTATTATTTTCTTCTCTATTTAAGTTAATAAAAAAAATATTAATCCAGAATTTTTAAATTGAAAGCCCAAAAAAGGTAACAATTTGGTAAGTCAAACCCTTGATTCCGGGCATAAAATTCGACAATACGGACTGTGAAATTATATATATTAAAAAAATATACTACTGTTACTGTTTTATTTTAAAAAAATAAATAGACATATGAGTTAAAGAGTTGAATCGCGCACGTGACGGATCCGCACGTGTCGTCGGTGCTTCCGACATATCTCCTATAAATCTGATTAGAAGCATCTAATTAATTAACTATTCAAAGCAAGTTTAAACTCTTTTTTTTTTTTTGACTAAGCCACATTAATTGTTGTTCGATTAAACTAAATTTTTACAGTTTTGGTTTGGTAATCCCAATATCATTGTATTTATTATTTTGTAGCTTATTGTTTACGAAACACGATATTTTTGTTGATAACCATGTAAGCAATTTGCTGTTGCTTACCATGTTTATTAGTAATATAATTAATATCACTGTCTTCAAACTAAACAAAAATAAATACAGTATAAATATCCAAGTCAAATTGGCACATTAATCTAAAATGGTAGAGAAATTCGGACATATGATTATGTTAAACCTGAATTTATCAAATGATCTAGACAAGCATAGGGAATTAGAGATTAAAAGGTATATATATTTATTTCTCTAGTCAATTTAAACGATGTTCTAAGACAGTATTGGTTTAATGAATGGTCATATACGTATATACCTCTCTGGCTCTTACTATTTCACTAAGGAGATTTATATAGTGACTTATCCTAAAATGTTGTAATTGTACCCCATATATGATATATCCAAACAAGATAGATATTATACAAAAAAAAAAAAAAAAGATTGATATTATACATACATATGTGAGTATACGACGATCATCATATCAAGGCTCAATAAATTTCCGCATGTGTCATGTATTTTTTTGTCGTAAGAGTTAGCTTTCCCATTAATACCAAGAGTTTTGATCTTTCTAGGCCATACGTTAACAAAAAATTCAATATCCGATTTATATACACAAGATTACGGACGTAGCTGTTGCACTTGTGAACTATCTCGTAATAAATTCATGCAAATTTGCGTGATTTCACTTATCAATTTTTTAAAAACTTTTTTATTTTACGTAAAAACATATTTCTAACAGTGATTTTATTAGGTTACACTTTTCTATCAACACTTCTTTGTCAGAGTTCAATGTTTATACACCCAATTGATCACATATTTATATATATAAAACATATCTCAAAAGGGGAATTCTCTTAAAGTAATACTAATTTTCATATGTGAGAAACTAGAAGGCCGGTTAGGATTGTGTAGTGTAGCTTTTTTTACTTTTAGTAATTGTTATATATTAGTATTAAACAAAAAAAAACTAATGCATAGAAGAATTATAAGTTAATCCGGGATTACTATTCCCATTTCAACATTTCAAGAGTACTAAAATCGTAATATGAAAATGGGAATGATGATAAGAAACTAAAATAATGAATAATTGTAAACATATTTGACCGGAGGACATAGCACGTGCGACTAACCATGGTTAAGTTATTTGAAGTGTGTCTGTCTGTGCATATATAATGTTTTGTCAACACCACAGACTCTCCTTGTCAATAGTTAATACGTGTGTCTCCATTTATGTTAATCCAGTAATTATTTTGCATGTCACAAAGGGCAGATTTGGCTCTCCAACCTAAACCACCGGATCTGATCTGATTGTCCTCTTAACTCCTCCAGATTTGCTTATCACATTTTGCATGTAATACTCTTCTTAGTCCATACACCTTTTATGTTTCATCGGTTATCTTATCTTAGCATATATGGGTAATGTGTTTAAGATTTGGACTCGACTCACTTAAGGTTTAACTTTTGGAAAACTTGGGCTTGCTGTGGCCTCAATCTACAGAGGTTTGTTCAATTCTAATTTTTATTTTGAACAAGAGAGATTATAAAAACATAATTTTTTGTTTTTTCACAAATAAATTATGGAGGTTATTTATATAAATAGGTATGAAAGAAAATGGTAGATGATGATAAATGGAAAAGCTAAAAAGAGAAAAGAAAGCTAAAAACAAGAAAGAGCGTAAATGAAAAGCGACCTTTTAAGGAGGAGACATATAAAGACATGAAATTGGGATCAGACACAAACAGTCGTTATAGACATTGACTCTCTCTTGTCCTTTTCTTTCTCCCCTTTTGTCTTCACAAATTTTTTTCGATGGACTTTTGATTTTTATATACAGTATGAAGGAAGAGATAGAGAAAGATATTTTCTTATCTAGAAACTAAAAAGGCTTTCTTTATTTTGGACTCGGACCAACCCAGTTGGGATGGGCCTGGCTTGGCTACATTGACATGCCGTATCAAAATTTAAACTATGACGACAAACTGAAAATATTGTTCCTTACTACAGAGATTTGTAGAACAGCTCTGCTCAATTTCTTCAGCCAAGAGGCCCAAAACTAATAACTGTTGTTTTGGGTTCTGAGAAATCAGAAAGGTATATACAAACCACCAGCAAAAGATGTTTCCTTCATTTGAGTAAACCATCTTAACAGGAACCACAGGCAATGTCTGTAAGTAAAACCACTAAAACCTTTTTGATCTCCTAAAGTTATAGTTCTATTGTTTCATTATTGAGGATGACGGCGTTTGGCTCTTCGATACCCGTTGACTGGTTCTTTTCTATGGCTGTATCTCTTCTTCCCCTTTGGACTGTTCGACCAGCAAACAAAAGATTCAGTTTCGAAGTCACTTTCTGATACAACAGACTGAATCTCTTTTTTTTTTTTTAAGTGAAGTTGTAGACTATTGTTGAAAGATGTTCAAAGCTTACTTGGAGACTGCAGTAAGCAATTTGATGATGAATATAAGTGGGAAGCCAATTAAAGCTGTGGCCTGTTAAAATCAAAATGACAAGTGACTTAGTTATGATTTGTATACTCTACTATAGATGTATTGAAATGAACGGAAATTGTTAGAAACACATACCCCAACCCAAGCTAAGTCCATGGTAGCAATCGGTTTCGTGAGCTCATTGTTCTTCAACATTTCTTGAGCCTTGCTTCCATCAGAGAGAAGCTTATCAAAGTGTTACTGCAAGTTATATTCAACAAAACTGGAAAATACTATGATGTGTATACCTGTTGATGATAGATTTTTGTCGAGTTAACCAACTTCTTAAAGCCATGTCTTACATTCTCAGTATATGGCTCTAAGGCAACTTGTACTCTCTCCAAGTGTGGTTTCGTTATGGTCATAATCCGGATCGTGTATGGATGTGTATGTGTTTTGATTACCTAAGATAAACAAGATAATGCTCACAATGTTTTATGCAAAGTCGAAGAAAAGTATATGTAAATATATTTACCTCAAAATAATAGTATGATGCATCGAATCCTTGGATGAGATGTGGTGTCAAAGCCTGCTTAGATGTACATAACACCTCGATGGACTTATCAGTTAAATACTGAACTTTTGGTTCAAGATATATAGTTAATGTCACACATGCATCTTTGATGCTTGGAATCCATTTCTGAAAAATCAAGGGGAAGACTCAGATGCCAGTATCAAGTAAATGAAAAATATATAAGCGTGCAATGAGAACAATACTCACTGAATTCAGGGTTTCGATGTGAGGCTCTGACCATTTTTGGACTTGGTCAATTTTCTGCAAGACCTGAAGAAGAAGAAAAAGGAATAATTTATACAGGGAAGTTTAAAGGAGCTGAAGAAAAAAAAATTTGAATTGAAGACAAACCTTTTGAAGAGTGATATGAAGAGCTGAGCTCAGATGTTGATGCCATAAGGTCATCAGATAGGCCTGCAACCATGAAAAAGAGGCCTTTTTAGAAGAGCCAAATCACTAGATTGTGCAATGTTATGTGTCTTCTTTAAGATTAACCTGAGTTTTATTCAGGTTAAGACCAAGCTTAGCCAAGAACCACTTTCCATCAATCTGTCCACAGGAAACAAAAAGAAGAGTAAGCTCTTGTAATACGTAGATCAAATCCTAGAGACACCATATCTCTTACATTTTCAAGCTTTGAGCTAGGTTGTGCAAATTTCTCAGCTTCCACTTCAAGCCTTCTCTTGCGTTGCAATTCCACTTCCCGTTTTAGAGCAAATACCTGCCAATGCACAAGTTTTATCAAACGATGGAATAAAAGTAATGAACAAAAGGAAATACACAAAATTCAAGCTACAAAACCAACCTGCTTCTGAAGCTCAAAAATCTTTTCTTCTGCTTTACTAGCATGCTTCACCCCATCCTTAGACTAAATAAAGCATTAAAAGCAACAAAATTAAATAAAATTCTCTCTACATCTTTTTATAGGCAAATGAATCAAACTCAGAAGATGCCTCACTTTTGAAAAATCAGTCTCACTCTCAAACAAGTACGATTTCTCCCGGATATATAACTCCAGACCTTGGATTTTCTCTTCCTTGATAATCAATTCTTGGTTTTTCTCAGTGATGATTGATTCTTTAGACAACTCACAAAGAAACAAAAAAAACCTCTCAATAGTTAGCAACCATAGATCAAGATGCAGCTGAGACAATTATAAAAAGGTCATCAACTTTGGAAAGAAACAAACGTTACAAGTAATCTCCAGAAACAGAACTGAAGCTGAAAATGTGAAACGTCTCTCTCCTTTTCCAAAAAAGGTTAACAGAAGCGATTTCTCCATAAACCAAACCAAGAAACATAAACCTCATATAAACAAATCTAATGAACCGTTACTCATTTCTCCAGAATCTTTCTAAGAAATGCAACAAATCAAAAGACCTTTTTCAACATTTTTCTACAGTTCTTCAGAAATCCTAGAAAACTTAACTAATCGCAGAGAAAACTTCAAAAAAGACTAAACCTTTACAAAGACACTAAGCTAGAAAATTTGCATAATCTGGGAAACTAAACCAAAATCGAAAAGGGTAAAAGTGATATGAGACGTACGGAGATCAGAGACAGTGGATTTGAGTTCGTCGAGCAAATGGTTCTGATGTTCATTATTACAACCATTGTTTTCTGAGGAAGAAGCTGTGAATGAAGCAATTTGAAGCGTTACGAGAAAAATAAATAAAAGTGACTTAAAAATCGCCATTATTGGAGACTGCAACAGAGGAGGACTTAGCACAGTCAGAGAGAGAGAGAGCGCGAGTCGCGAGAGAGAGGAGACCAGAGACTAAAGCGTACCAAGTCAAATAAAGGGTCTTCTCATCTTTTCTATAATTACATATCTGTCCACTTACTTTTGATAAATTCTATAAATCACCCAATTACTTTTGTATAGATTTTGATGAAAAGGTGTGCGTCCCAATTGAAAAATATCTTGTGCAAAACGCCTGTTTTTGATGTCGTATCTGAAAAGTCGTAATTAGCCCTTAATCTGACTATTAAAGTTCTTTTTGCAATTAAAACGGAAGGATATAAACTTAAATGTAAAAGAATATGTCTAAAAGTAAAAAATGTTTAATTTCCTTTTTTATTTCCTTGACTTTTTCTTAAACTTGTTAAGTTTAGATTTTTATATTAAATAGTTGTTTTGACTATATATTTTAGTAGTATATGTAATATTAGAGGTATGAGATAAAAGTTGCATACTAATAAAATCCAATGCTTTGTTTATATCTTTATTAAAATTAATTATGTAATCTACAAACTGTAATTAGACCATTTAAATATAAATAAGAAAGAAATCTTACTTGTTTCTATTTGCATTGGTGTCATACTGTCACGATTCATGAACCAGCTCAATTAGAAAATTATATTTACGTGTTTCTTACTATAAACTAAAGTGGATCTTTATCAATTTTGTTAAAAATATATTTTTCTTTAAATTATCTTATAAATTTAATTGATTTTATTTAATAAAAAATGATTCTTATTTTATACTATCAACCAATAGTTAGCTACTAGAAAAGGTAATAAAACTAATATACACACGTTTTTAACTATTTTTTAGTAGTTAGCCGTCAGTTTAAAAAAGCGCGCGTATATTAATTATAGAAAAACATAATTTAGTAAATAATCTAAAATATACTTCTAATGTAAATCACCAATAATAAGCTCTATACTCTTGCTAAATTCAATTATTTTAGAATTATACAATTTGATTCTATATATTTACAGTCATTATACAACTTCAACAACCCCCATTTTTCACCTCTTCTTCTTTACTAAAGCCACAATAATTTACACACATAAATTTTGACTGTCGCCACAGTCCCCAATTACAGACGAAAATCAGCCTAATTAATATATATAATCATGGAAAAACAAAGCTTTATATTCGTTATCCCAATTACAAGCATTATGACACAAGGGGACCTAAGACAGTAATAGAGTATCCAAAATCCAAAAATCTAAATAATTCACCAATTAATAATAGATATCACAAAACTATAAAGAAATATAATAAATTAAAAAATAAAAATAAATGAAAAACCTAGTTTTTGACGCAATAATAGAAGCGAACCAAACTTGGCCTCTCTTCTCTCTCTCTCTCTCTCTCTCTCTCTCTTCTATCTCTCGGCTATAAATAAGATATCGAGTTTAGCGTCAAAAGAGTAAGCAATTTGCAAAAAATACACAACACAACACAAAACCACAAAAGGTCTTCTCCTTCCCCCTTCCCTCTTCACTGTAAACAACTCCTCTCACTTTTTTTTATACATATTTTGTCTTGGCTTCGTTCTAGGCCGTCGGATTAGTTCTCTTTGGTCTTAATCCAACGGTCGTGATCCGATTTGATTAGAACGAGTCTCGTCGTCTCTCAACCACCAGATTCTCTCTCTATTCGAATTCGACGAACTGACCAGATCTTCTTCGATCCGTCCCCTTCGCCGTTACTTTCGGATTTTTCAGCCGCCGTTTTGAACTGTTCCTTTTTGCCTTTTTACTCCCCGGATTGGGAGATTGGAATTGAGATTTTGAGATTGAGATTGAGATTTCGTAGGGCAATTTTAATTTTGGGCGATCCGATCAATTTTAGAGAGGTTTTAGCCGCCGCCCCCACCGACACCGTCACTGGTTCGTTTGCTCGATCTCGAACTTTGTTTTTTTTTTTAATTATTTGTTATTAATATATCTACGCTCCATTGATCTCGTCTTCGATAGTTGATTTTATGGGTTTTGCTTGTTCCTGCGCGTGGTTTGGCTTCAATTTAAGTTTTGAAAGAATTTTTTTTTTTTAGGTTGCGGCGATTTTAGAGATTGTTTTATTTTTATTAGATTTCTTATCATCTTTCCTATTTGCGTGCATTACCTATATTAATTGGATTACAAAATCTGTCTTTTTTATATTGCTTAAGTACAAAAAATGGGGGAAGTGAGAATCTTTGTCACGTTGATACACATTCGAACTGAGTAATGCACTTGGTGATTTGAATCGATTTATCAATTGTTTTTTGTTTGTCTATCGAATTGTTAAGTTTGCCAAGAATTTGATTGGTTTAATCCTTTCTCTGCAGAAGCTGGTGTCGTAAGAGGGGATACGACTTTTGGTTGGTGTTATTCTGGCATCTTAGATATTATAAGTTGCACTAGCTTGGAATTATACACAGTTTATGACTATACATACGAGATGGCTTCAGAAGGAAAATTGTTATTTGATCTTAATGAACTTCCTACAGAAGATGATGATGGGAATGATAATGTTAACTGCAATCAGCCACAGGTTGTTATCCCATCTGCTAACACCAATACCTCTGGCTTGCTTGCTACACCATCCTCCTCCCAAGATAATGTAAACAACCGAGTGTTCTCACATGCATCAACGGTTTCTGGTTTTCAGCCTTTTGTCCGCCCTATCTCTGCTCAACGTACGGATGTCTCAGTTGAACAGAAGATGGGTGAGGGTTCTCTTAAGGCTTCATTGCCATCGTCGAGGCCAGACACATTAGAGGAAGCAAAGGTTGCATCATTCATAGTTCCTAATGATGCCGGAGCACCTGAGAGAGAAGAAGGAGAATGGACAGAGTCGGAGGTTCCTGCCAATGAAAATGTACATAGTAGTTCTGATTATTCTAATGTTACAGAGAAAGATGAGAAAGATAACGGTGCAATAGGATTAGATATCAACTCATCCTCTGGTCTTCAAAAGAGAACCGTCAATCATATTTCAGAAAGCAGTGGTAAAGATAGTACATCAATAGATAGTCCCCAAGAACAGGGTTTAACAGTGAGGCAGAGAGAAACTAAAGGAGTTGAAGCAAGTCATGCAATCAAGTGTGCAAATACCACTGTGAAAAGAAAGATGGATCATCAGAAAGAGACGATGTTGGGTAAGAAGCGAAACAGGCAGACCGTGTTTCTCAACCTAGAAGATGTCAAGCAAGCTGGTCCTATTAAGACAACTACTCCTAGAAGACAGACTTTCCCACAACCTATTGTCACGCGTACAGTTAGAGAATCTCGCGCAGGTCCTCCACCTGCTGAACAAGGAGGCGGGATTCCAGGGCATGCTGTATACCGGGATCAGAAACCAGTTGACACTCCGAATGGTGGCATACATCCAGAAACATCTGAATTTAAGTTAGAATCTAATGGTGAATCACAATCTGGCGCGGTTGGTAAAAATAGGAGAATGAATGGGGAGGCAGGACCTTCTGCTGAAGGTTCTGTGTCAAGGCAGGGTTCATGGAAGCAGCCAATAAATTCACGGCAGCTGAAGAGCGGTCATTCGTCAAATAGACAAGTCTCCCTGTCCAGTCAAAGTTCTGCTGACACAAAGTTTGGAAACAAGAAATTTTCTTTGTTCAAGAAACAAGTCAATAGTACCCAATACCAAGATACCTCCGTGGAGCGTCTTATACGAGAGGTGACCAACGAAAAGTTCTGGCATCATCCAGGTATGTCCTATATAGTGTTTCTGCTTATGGAACGTGTGTTTGAGTGCTCCTACTTTTTCAATTTAAGTTATCTTCATTTAAGGTAGGAACTTTTATGCCAATTAAATTCTACTGCTCTGGTGCCAGTTCCCTGTGTCCCGAATCATGGCTCAGTGAGAAACATTATGGCCACAGGATTTGGAAGGTGATACGATTAAATCATACTTGTAAAAGTAGATGACAGAATTCTAGTTTTTGTTAGTAATTGTTCGTTCTCGCTAGATATCATTAATCAGGTTGGCTCTTTGTCTCGGTGGCTTTAATACTAGTTATCTTAGTTAAGGAAAAAAAAAACTGGATGATTCTATGCTTATCTGAAACTTGAATGGCTATTAGTGAATATTGGATATTGGTAGGCTTTTTGATTGACATGCCTCTGGTCTGTTCTGTACACTTCCACTGGGAAATTTGACTTATATGGATTATGATACATGTCTAATTTTTTCTGCCTTATTATCCATAGCGTAATTGACTCTATTTCATAATTTTTTCTTGTTTTTAGAGGATACTGATCTCCAGTGTGTTCCTGAGCGGTTTGAATCCATGGATGAATATGTTAGAGTGTTTGAACCTTTACTTTTCGAGGAGTGCCGGGCACAACTTTACAGTACATGGGAAGAATCGGCTGAGGCAAATTCATACATGAAAGTTAGAATAAAATTCATCGAAAGAAGAGAGAGAGGTAACCAGCCCTATTACCTGATTCACATTTGTAAGGCCTTTGGGCAATTATGTTAACTCTCTACTGATTGTTCTCTGGTTACCTAACTGCTAGCCTTTCTTTTTATCTTGTTAGGATGGTATGATGTGATACTTCTCTCAGTAAATGACTGTAAATGGGCTTTCAAGGAGGGAGATGTTGCAGTTCTTTCAAATCCTGTGCCGGAATCAGGTATGGTTGGAACTCATAGATTGTCTGGTTGGTTTTTTTACTGCTTGTGCTTCTCTGTATATTTTTATAATTTTTTTCCTTTTTATGTTTAGAAGGAGAGCATGATGATGCTGGACGTGTAGCTGGTACAGTTAGGAGATATATACCGGTTGATACTCGAGATCCTCATGGAGCAATTCTCCATTTCTATGTTGGAGATACTTATGACTCTGGCAGGTATATGCATTTTTATATGCTTGATATATTAAGCTGAGTTTTTTCGACCCGTTCTTACTGGGAGCATTTATTTCCGTTCTCTCATTTCTTTACTTTCTTACACCTTTTTTATTTGCTTTACCAGCAAGACTGACGATAATCATATTCTACGGAAGCTTAAACCTAAGGAGATCTGGCATTTGACAGTGCTTGGTTCGCTTGCAACCACACAAAGGGAATATGTTGCTTTGCATGCGTTTTCCCAGCTTAACCCACAGGTTGGTTTTGTTTTCTCTTAATAAACATTTCACTTATGCTTTCTGTTATACTGATGCTGGTGAAACCCATATATCCTTCAGATGCAAAATGCAATTCTTAGGCCTAGCCCAGAGCAGTTTCCTAATTACGGGGAGCAGACTCCTACAGTGCCCGATTGTTTTACTCCGAGCTTTGCTAGCCACTTACATAGAAGCTTCAATGCTCCTCAGTTGGCAGCAATCCATTGGGCCGCAATGCATACTGCAGCTGGTACAAGCAGTGGGGTAAAGAGGCAAGATCCATGGCCATTTACTCTTGTTCAGGGCCCTCCTGGAACAGGCAAGACACACACAGTTTGGGGAATGTTGAATGTTATCCACTTGGTTCAGTATCAGCAGTATTACACTTCCTTGCTGAAGAAATTAGCACCTGAAAGTTATAAACAAGTTAGTGAGAGCGGTTCAGATAATATTGTGTCGGGATCAATTGATGAAGTCCTACAAAACATGGACCAGAATCTATTTCGTACACTGCCAAAATTGTGCGCTAAACCAAGGATGCTCGTCTGTGCTCCTTCAAATGCTGCGACCGATGAACTTCTTTCACGGGTCCTTGATCGCGGTTTTATTGATGGAGAAATGAGAGTTTATCGTCCTGATGTGGCTAGAGTAGGTGTTGATACCCAAACGAGAGCTGCACAAGCTGTTTCTGTAGAGCGAAGAAGTGAGCAATTATTAGCCAAGTCCCGTGATGAAATTCTAGGACACATGCACAACCTTAGATTACGAGAAGCTCAACTATCTCAAGAGATTGCTGGACTTAAAAGGGAACTTACTGCTGCAGCCTTTGCTAACCGTTCTCAGGGATCTGTTGGCGTTGACCCTGATGTTCTTATGGCTAGAGACCAGACAAGAGATGCACTGTTACAGCGTCTTTCGGCTGCTGTTGAAGCCAGAGATAAAGATCTTGTTGAAATGTCTCGCCTTCTCATTGTTGAGGGAAAGTTTCGCGCAGGTAATAATTTTAATCTTGAAGAAGCTCGTGCAAGTCTTGAGGCAAGTTTCGCAAACGAGGCTGAAATAGTTTTTACAACTGTATCAAGTAGTGGTCGTAAACTGTTTTCTCGCCTTACGCATGGCTTCGATATGGTGGTCATCGATGAGGCTGCCCAAGCTAGTGAGGTTGGAGTTCTTCCTCCCCTTGCTCTTGGTGCTGCACGATGTGTACTTGTGGGTGATCCTCAGCAGCTTCCTGCTACAGTCATTAGCAAAGCCGCTGGAACACTTTTGTACAGTAGAAGTCTCTTTGAAAGGTTTCAATTAGCAGGTTGTCCAACTTTGTTGTTAACAGTTCAATATAGGATGCATCCTCAAATACGCGATTTCCCTTCAAGATATTTCTACCAAGGACGCCTCACAGACAGTGAAAGTGTTTCTGCTGCTCCTGATGAGATTTATTACAAAGATTCTGTCCTTAAGCCTTACCTTTTCTTTGATATCAGCCATGGGCGGGAATCCCATAGAGGTGGATCAGTGTCTTATGAGAACATTGATGAAGCTCGCTTTTGTGTTGGTGTGTACTTGCATCTTCAGAGAACTCTGAAGTCATTGGGCGGGGGTAAAGTCTCTGTTGGGGTCATAACCCCATACAAACTGCAGTTGAAATGCCTGAAAATCGAGTTTGGAAATGCTTTGGGCCAAGATGAACTGAAAGAGATTTATATCAATACTGTAGACGCGTTTCAGGGCCAAGAACGTGATGTTATAATCATGTCATGTGTGCGTGCTTCCAATCATGGGGTTGGCTTTGTTGCTGATATTCGGCGGATGAATGTTGCTCTCACCCGTGCCAAAAGGGCTCTATGGGTATGATCTCTTGGTGAATTTTTTTTTTTTGGACAAAGTACATTTTTTTTTATATAACTGTCTGGTTTCTTGTTAAAGTGTCTAAGGCTCGTTTTTTTATCAGGTCATGGGAAATGCATCTGCTCTAATGAAGTGCGAGGATTGGGCAGCACTGATCACTGATGCCAAAGCAAGGAACTGTTTTATGGAGATGGAGTCTCTTCCCAAGGATTTCCCGGTTCCAAAGGTACCTAGCTTTATCCCGAAAGCACCTAATGCTAGAGGTTTCAGATCAGGTGGGCCAAGGACCAGATCCATCGATATGCACCCTGAATCCAGGTCAGGGACACCATCAGAAGATGACGAGAAGCTGAGCACAACAACATTTCCAAGAAATGGAAATATTCGAAGGGAGAACTCAGTTGATGATTCCGATCCTCCTGGGGATAGATATAGAGATGCTTGGCAACATGGGATCCAAAGAAGGCAAAATTTTGGACGGCCTTTAGGGAGAAGAGACTAGTTTTATAATCCAACTGGTCTGAACTTTATTCACCGGTGGAGCTACTGTGTTACTTGAGATCTCAGAGCATCCGGCCTAGCTCATTGTCTCATAGGGTTGTCACCACGAAGGGGTGGCTGGAAGTCATGAACTGTTGAACTGAGGAATACTTGAGGGCTGTGTACTTGAAACGGTAACATGATCACCCTGATTTGTGCTGGTGTAAGTTGATTCATGCCATTTCTTTCAAAGAACTGGTGGTCTTCTGCTCTCAGATCGCAAACGTTACGGAAGAAGCATAGAAGCATGTCTGGTTCTTTCTGCTTCATTTAAAACCTGGAATGGAACAGTCGGAGACTACACTGTAAAATCCAAGGGTGAATCCAATTGAATGAAGTCTGAAGCTTCTGATAAATCTAAGAACTTGACTTGTTACAGGAATTATGAAGCTTTTCCTGCATTGTCAAATACTGTCATGCGAGGCAAACAACAAATGATGATTAGTCAACAAGCATATCATAGGAACTGGCATTTGAAGGTAGTTTATAGGGTTGGGATGATTTGTTTAGTCTGTAGAAGTTCTTAAAAGATCCACTGTGTTAGCGTTTGTACATATCTAAGATTATGAAACTTGGTTCTTTTTTTTTCCTTTATTGTATTTGTTTTATCTTATATTTTATTTATTATATCTGATCAATGAACTGATGAAGAATCATAGTCTTTAACTGTCAATTATTCTTGTAACAGATACATCAACATCATCTACTTGTGTTTGGCACCAATTTTTTACTTACTTGAGATAAGGTGTAACTTTTAATTGTTAGTACCCTTTTCTGAGATCGATGATAAACATGAGAAGATTAAAAGATAAGTATTCAAAAGGTTCACATTTCCTTAGATGAATCACATGGTTCCTCGATCCATACATCATTCTTTCTGATGATTGCAAGATGAAAGGTTACAAGTACAAATGTGAGCGAGAACTAATAGCTATTCAATCACAATCTCTGTTAAGCCAGCCGCAGCCCTTGTGTGGTGGTGATGGTGACTGCTAGACTCCATAGCGTAGGTCCTGCAACAGCTGCTACCATGGTGACTCCTCTCTCTGCTGCTACAGTGAGACTTGCAAGTCTCCTTCGCTTGTGAACATGTTTCTTCTTTATCATCCATCTTAGAACTTTCACAGCAGCTCGACTTGCAATCCCCATTACTCAATTTTAAGCTAGCTACCTTGGAATCACCAGGACTTGAGCAACAACCTTTGACTGACACTTGCACCTCCCCTTGCTCATCTCCTTCCCGATTGACCAAGGTTGAAGAGCTTTTTTGTTTAGAACCAGTTCCATTGTCCAGGCAGGATGACTTGGTATGACAGCTTTGTTTCACCTCATGTTGGTGTTGGTGTGGTTTCTGAGTCTTTTCACCACACCACTTCACCTCATGTTGGTGCTGGTGTGGTTTCTGAGTCTTTTCACCACAAAACCCTGAGTCATGGCCTAGTTTTAAAACACCAGTTTCTGCGCAACACGTCTTTTCCACAGCCCTTACATTGTGTTTCTTCTCACAACAACCAGTGTGACCATGGGCTGAACTGGTTTTAGCTGATTTCATCACTTTCTCTTGATTTTTCTTTCCACAACAGCCTGACTTGCAATGCTTACCACTGGTATTTGGTAGTAAACCTGCTTCCATGTCTCCAGCAGCATCACCTTCAATTTTCTCTGCGGTTAAGACAGAGGAAGAAGAAGAAGACTCCCTATAACATTTGTTTCCAGCTTTGTGTTTGTCACTTAGTAACAACATGCTATTTAGGATCACAAGCAGACAAGTTCCTACATCAGCAAGCACAGCTGCCCAAATCATCGGATGACCAGCAAAAGCCAATGCAAGAATTGCTCCTTTCATACTAATTGATATGATCACGTTCTCCACCACTTTCCTTTTCGCTCTACGTGCAAGCTTTATCGCCTGTGGTATCCTTCTGATGTCATTAGACATCAGAATTATATTGCCGGTCTCTGTTGCGAGTGCAGAGCCGGAAACACCCATCGAGATACCAATATCCGCTGTAGCTAAAGCTGGTGCATCATTCAACCCGTCCCCTACCATCCCCGTTGGCCCTTCTCTCTTAAACTCTTTGATGATTTCAGATTTCCCTTCTGGAAGAAGCTCTGCTCGAACAATATCCATAGCATTCCCTAGCTGTTGTTCATATAACATTTCAAGTATTCATCAGTGGGAGTAGTACTAAGTTTCAAGAGTAGCATCAAACTGAGAAGTTGTTTGCTCACCTGTTCTTGAGCATGCATGGCCGAAGCTTGATTATCTCCGGTAAGCATGGCAGTCTTTATTCCCATAGATTTCAGCTCTTTCATTGCTTGAGCTACACCAGATCTACAAGCATCTGAGAGATTGAAAACTCCAGCCAGTGTTTCTCCAACATATACATAACCAACTGTCGTTCCTCCTTTGGTATCAACATCGATATCTGGAACTGTATACATACACCAAAGCAAAGAAACCATCAGAGAGTAGATCAAAGCCAAAAACCTCAATGCATTAGTTTTGATATGTACCTGATGAACACCCAGCTCTGGAAGCAATCCTTTTGTTACCGATATATACTTGTTTGCCATCAATCTTGCCGTATATTCCTTCTCCTGGAAAATTTTGGTAATCCTCAACCGCTTCAGGCTTAAGTTCAACTGAGACAGATTTTGCATAGTCTACAAGTGCAGCAGCCATTGGATGGCTTGACTTGCTCTCTGCGCTTGATACCCTGAAATAGTCATATTCCACAATACTCAGGCCAATCCAACAAAACCATGTGTGTTGTTTAGTAAAGTGGTTAAAAGTTTAGATGTGTCACCAGTAGAGTAAACTGTGCAGGCTTGTATCACTGGAAAGTGACTGGAAATCCATGACTATGAACTCGCCTCTAGTGATGGTTCCGGTTTTGTCAAAAGCAACAATCTTGATCTTGGCCAAGGTCTCAAGATAATCAGCTCCTTTGATCAAAAGTCCTGATGTGGCTGCCTTTGTGAGTGCACAGAAAGTGGCTACTGGTGTAGAGAGAATAAGCCCACAAGGACAAGCACTTACTAACACAACTAGTGCTAAGTGAAACCAATGTTTCTGGTTGTGAACCTTCAGTGCAAATGGGACAGCCGCAAAACAAACTGATATCAGGATGATCGCTGCATACAAGTAAATTTAAGGTCTCAATCAAGAAGATAAAGAAGAAGTAATGAAAAGAATATATATATATATATATATATATATAGTTACTGATACCTGGAGTATAGTACTTGGAACACTCGTCTATAAATCTCTGAGTTTCAGTTTTGCTGTTCTGAGCTTCTTCTACAAGCTTTGCCATCTTGGCAACCACGCAATCCTCAGCTAGAGCAGTGGTTTTCACAGTTATGTAACCTTGCAAACAAAAAACAGAGGAGCTAGTTAAGATCAAACTTTTGAAAGAATCACAGATAGAGTTCCTAAAAAGCAAAAGGGGAAAGGTCTTGAGCCTTTTCATACCATTAAGATTGAAGGTTCCAGCCCAGACCGTTGAATCTCTCAGCTTAGGCACGGGGAAAGCTTCACCTGTCAAGGTTTTCTCATCAACTTCACAGTTCCCATCCACAACAACTCCATCAATTGGTATGGTTTCACCAGCTTTGACTGCTATAACTGTATTGATCTTGAGCTCATCCACTTCAACTTCTTCTCCAGTTTCTGCAATCACTGCCTTCTGTGGAGCTAAACTCATAAGAGACTGCATCACTGCACTTGCCTGAAACGTAAAACAGTACACTTAATATGGTACTACTGATCATCAAAAGTGATGGAAGTAATATGAACCTTATAGCTAGCTCTTGACTGGAGCCATTCGGCAATTGTGAATAAAAAGACAACCACTGCAGCTTCTGTGTAATCCTGCATACCAATGGTTGCACCCACTGATTGAAACAAGGGAAAAGATCATTAGCTGTAGTGAGCTTTGAAATCAGATTTGAGTAATTATTTGATCTTTCTTACTTAACATTTTAGCTCCAACATAATCAATAACTCTTGAACGTACAAGACTATATTACCGTACTACTCATCATTTTCTTCAATTATTTTGTTGAAGTAGTAAGTGATAATTCCTCTAACAAAAAAAGTTATGAACATCTTCTAAACCAATAGAAATTTTTTTTCTAAAAAGCAGCTTTAACGGGTTCTTTTTTTCAATTTCTCTTTTGGTCTCAAAGTAGCATAAAGAAGGGTAAATGCAAAGGAAAAAGCAATTGCTTTGTGTTGACTTGACTTGACCATAAATATTTCTAAATGGCCAATCACAACTTCATATTGACACATACATATATTAGTACTTTTAATAATCACATTAATTAGAGAGTAACACTCACACAAAAGATATCAGAATTTTAGCTTGAAAAGAGAAAAGAAAAGAAAAAGAGTAAAGACATTACGTACCGGTAATAACAACAAGGATGTTGATGTCGATTCTAAACCTTGCAAGGGATGCTACAGCTTTGGCGAGTATAGGATAGATTCCAGCAACCACGGCAACGACAGCTAGCCAACGGAAGGGAGAGTAGAGATACTTGAAGAAGGAGAGGAGGAGAAGCACACCGGAAACCACCGCAAAGGGACTTGGCCATTTATTCTTGAATTTGGTTTCTCCGGTGACCCTCACATTTGCTTCCAACCGTGCTTGGTTTAGTGCTTTTACTGCAAACCCACCATAATCATAATTACATCATTGTAAAACCAATCCACACCTTAACTAAATGAATCCAATTGAAAGAAAAAAAAACAAAGGAGAAATTTATAAACGTTAATAATGTGAATGATGAGACGTTACGTAAAAACGCACATTTTGTTTATTTTTGGAAAAGAGTCAAATATTGTATTGTATTGTATTGGACACGAAACAGAGCAAAAAACAAAAAAACAAATATTTTCGAAGATATTTAATACTAGTATTATTTATAAAGTGTTAATTAAGTTAAATTGCCTAAAATTTTAGTTTCAGAACCTAAAGAATAGACTAATTATTAAAAAAGCTTTACCGATTTGGAACTGGGAGAGGATGAGAGTGTCATGAACGACGATGACGGTTCTTGACGGAACGATAACAGAGTATTCTTTGACACCATCCATGGATTTGAGGATGTTCTCAATCAGTGGAACCTCTGATGTACAGCAGATTCCAAGAACGTCAAAGTAACTCTTGGTCATCTTCTTCTCGTTCTTCAACGCCATTCTTGGTTAAAGATTCTGCAACAACAACCAAAAAAAACACCAAAAAAAAATAAAAGGAAATGAAAAAGGTGGAACACGAATTAAAGGGGAAGAGAAGCAAAGAAAACATTAAGGGATGCATGTAACGTGTTTGAAGGAGATGTCCTAAAAGAAGATGGGTATGAATTTGATAACGTTGTCGTGAAGTTCACTCTACACATGGCGAGCGAGAGCCAAAAGAAAGAAAAAAAAGATTCAATTTTTTGGCATGGGTATTGAGTTGTCGAGACTCTGCCATTGCTGGAAAAAAAGAGTTTAAAGCGTAGAGATTGATTCATTGCAAAATTTATATAAAAAATCTTTATTGTGGAGAATCAGAAGTTACAAGAAAGAAAGAATAAAATCTCAAATGTTGTATATGTTTCAAAATTGGGTAATGAACAGTCACGAAAACAATGCGAGCGAGAGAGAGAGAAAGAGGAAGAGCGTTTCGAAGCCGTCATGAAATCTATGTGATGAAGACATAAGAAGAAGAAGAAGAAGAAGAAGAAGAAGGATACGTACCGGAGAGATAGAGACAGAGGTAGGTAGCAGCAGAGGAGACAGAGAACAATGACCGAACCGGTTTGGTTCGGTTTATGTGCTTTGTGAAATTAGCCGAGAGAGATGAAGAGGATTGGGTTCTGATGTAATGATGGATTTGGAGGTGAAAGAAGGATGAGAGTGGCCTTTGGCTTTATATAGGGAAATGTGTTTTAGAAAGTCGGATTAGTATTATGATCATTGGTTGGTATTGTTTTACTTCCTTACCATATTCATTCTATTCTATTCTTTCCAACATTTTATTTTTATTTCTTCCCAGTTTTGACCAAAGCAAATTAGTTAATTTTTTTTTTATATTTTATCTTTCTTGTATTTGTAAAGAATCCTCGAATATATTATCTTAATAATATCAATTCGAAAGTACTGTGGTTAGGCTGCTGCTTCTTTGTAGATTCCTATTCTCTTAAACTTCCCATCTATTTTTTTGTGTTTTCAATTGTAGTACACTAAGGAAAGTGAAATTCGATTTTATCCTGACATAAAATACTGTTGGAGATTTTTGTACCTTGAAGGATTCCTATGTGATTTGTACTGCCCTCGTTTTTTTTTTGTATCTTGGGTTTAAAGTTTATACATGTGTGGAAATATAAAATTGCGTTAGGCAAAAAACGCTATCAAAGTATCAAGTATCAATAGCTTTAATATAACACTTGGAAAAAGAAAATAAATGCATTTAAGTTGGTTTTAAAATAATTTTTGATCTTTTACATTAATTCTTGCAACTCGTTGACTGGTAGTTCATGTGTTAATAATATGTTTCATCTTAGTCACACTGTCTATATACGATGTTAGAATATGGTATATGTTTGTTATAACTAGTTTTAAATAAAAAAAAATTATTGAGATGGGAAATATGTAAAGCAGTGTGTATATTAGGGGGAGAGGTATGAATCGTGTAGGTGAGAGAGACACGAGAAGAACAATTAAAGGTGTACTACAAAAAAAACACATAGTGAAGAATCCACCAGTGCAATGTCATCGAATGGAATCCATGTGTGATTCCTCATTTCCAATTATTTATTTAGTATTGTTATTTTCTTACCTTTTCTAATTTCTTCTTTTAATTTTTCGTATGTTTCAGTAATTACAAAAACCTTGTAATGCACACAATCTTATAAGACCCGAACAGCATACGAGTGAAAAAAAAAAAAAAAGTCGGTATATGCATAAAATTAAGCGTATTACTAATAAATCTTACGGAAACGAGTGTGTTTGTAAAATAATATTTTGATTCTGAAAAAAAAAAACATAAAATTATCACGTTACCTTTGTTATCTTCTTGCAGTTTAATTGTGTTAGTTGCTTAGATTTTTTTTTTTTTTGGTTAATTATGCAGTGTTAAGTTTATGTCACTTTGATTAACAAATAAAAACATATAACTGTTCCAGGTAATATATATCCCCACAATGCAACTTGCAGATTTTGCTTACAGTGACAACGTTACTGTTCATCAGTTCATATCATTGTTTCGTCGTCGTCAATATAATTATGAAGATATAGTCATGATTATGATCATTATTATCACAATCTTTGATATTTGGATTGAGTTTATCAACTTCCTTTTCATTTTTTTTTTGTGTTTCAAATTTTCTTTAGAGGTTTGACAAAAAAAAAAGAAAAAATATGATCTTTAACTCATTTCCCACTTAATCTTCCATTATTTGTTTTTATTGTCATTATTCGGACTGCAAAGATATATTGTCGTCAACATTTCTTTTTTCACTTTTGTCAGATTCTCACAAAATTTTCCCAAGTGATAATAATTTAACCACAAACTTAACCTTTTATTTATTTTTACCCGTACTCTTTTTATATAGTTGATATATAACTTTACATATGTCCCTTTGAGATCTTAAAGACTAAAAAATAATTTGCGTAGAAAGACTAAAAGATAGAGAGACTATAAATAATTTAAGCAGCACACCTCCACTATCTTTTTCTAAAGGTTTTCGAGTAGTGGAGGAATCTCCCAAATGTCTCAAAACAAAACAAAACAACTTTTCCTAGCTTCTTTATTTACAATATATGTATATCAAAGTAAAAGGCAACACGTAAATGAGCCAAACACTAAATAGATATTATAAACAAACCATATTATTAAAACATGTCTAGTGGGAAAAAAGCGAATATCAATTGAGAATATGAAATTGCAATGATAAAGTGAGATATATCCTTAGCTTCCTTTGTGTTGCGATAAGTCATTCTGCTTATATTTGTTCTACCACCTGATACATTAAAATATTAGTTCCCGAAACTTCGGAACTTTTTTCTCAGAATAGTAACTTCACCTTTATCCATTTTTATAAAACTATATATATATAATATATAGTTTTAAAATTCTCTCAATAATTTTTGGTATGAAAAAATTATGATAACATATATATACGCTAGCGTATTTTCTATTTGCATCATCGAATTTTGTTTTCTTCAATAAATTTTAATCTATTTCCGGAAATATTTCTCATTTCATAAGAATTGTACTCTATAAAACTTTTTTTGTCTTTCTTGCAAATATGTATAAGTACTCGATTTCAGATTGATGTAATACTATTCTACAAGTTACCCAAGTTACCTCTACATATACGTACGTACGAGCTTATTTGGTCTTTTGAAAAGATTAGTTGGCGAATATGAATTATATGGTGGGTGTGTATTAATGGTGCACTATTATATGGAGATCTATATGGATTATATAGTATGTTGATGGCTACGAATTATTGATAAATAAATATTGTAGGTTTTTGACAAAACCTAATAAAGTGTATATGAAAAGGTCTAAAATTTAAGATGCTCAAGCTTTTTACGTATCAGTTCATTCTTCTCCACAGTTTCTCCCATCTCTTAGTTCTAACCAATGACCTAAGTTTTATTTAAGATTATTTTCTTAATGCCAATCATTTTAGTAGGGTTATTAAAAACATGTTGAAGGTTCATATGAATTAGGTAATGAATGGTGGTTTGATATCTAAACACCCCCCCCCCCCAAAGTAAATCAGGTATATTGTGGAATTAGTTTCTTACTTAACTATTCATTAAATGGTTCCCCAATGATTCTCATCTCAACTTTTCCAATTTTCTAAAGAAAATGCATATCAATTGCTTATAATTGGTGGTGCAAAAAATGCAATAATAACATTTGATGTCCGAGGAAATAATATTTTGCGAAAAATCGAGGAGACGAGAAACATTTGTGGATGTTTGATAGACTCCCATGATTTATTGCTTGTTCTCGAATAGACGTTAACCATCTTCTTTTTGCGTATGATATATCTTCTAATTAATCACCCCGTAAGAATTTTAATAAAGTTACGAAAATGTTTATAACCCACGATTGAAAGAAATGATTAAGCAAAATATGTAAGTGTATAATCAGCACAAGTCATAATAATGGAACACAATGAGGTTAGTGGACATACGATCAGCAGCCCACAATAACTGTAAGTAAGTTTAGCAAATATATATATATATATATATATATTTCTCAATGATCATATTGCTCTTTGTCTCATGCAATTTTTGTTGTCTTTTTGACGAATATGGCAACTACATTAATTATTACTCCATCGTATCTTTTATAAACTAGCTAGATAATGTTTTGGTGGAATCCACATTATTAATTAAATCAGAAAAATTCGTATTTCGTAACTGGTAAGAGACCTTCATGTAACATCAATATAATCAAATCATATTTATCCTATAACTTTATGTAAGTCATTAAACCGCATTACATACAATTTAAAAAGTGACAAATTTTACACAATTCTTTTTTATTTATTCATGATCAACCCTCGTATATCTCGAAAACATAGATATCATTACACTCTCTAAAGATAAGTTACTTTTGTTGATTTACACTTAGCTTCAGTCTACAGTGTCTCAATGAATTCTTATGATTAAAGCTAAAACCTAAGTAGTAATATAATAATATTAATATAAGAGTCGGCCTTCATCAGTACTTGAAGGAAAGTGAACAAAACAGTAATAACTAATAAGAGTGCTGACTGCTGTAGTATAAAAGTGACAAATAAGGTTATAGGAGTGCTCAAGTAAAATATGTGATTTTGAATGATTAACAAGAGAACTGTTCAAATTTGATATCATAATAGATAAAGAATATTCGAGGAATATTCGGTTTTGTGATTTGTTTTTATCAACAAGTCGTAATCAGTCGAGTAAAGTTTTATTTATTTATTTCCCAAATTGCTAAAGTATTTTCTAGAGCCCTCTCCCCAGCAATATAACTTTGTCTAAGATGACCACAGGATTAAAATGGCCTACTACAGTATAACTTATTATCAATAAGAGAAATACATATTGTGAGGACAAACATTAAGAAAAACTATTCATGTGGAATCTAAAGACAATAATGGCAAGTGCATTGTGATTGTAAATGACTCAGAAGCCCACAATATCATATAAGTACATTGAGAAAAGAAAAATAAACAGATTGCATGCAAAGGGATTCTAAATATGAATATAGAAATACCATTGAAAATGTTATTAATTGTTATACCTCAGTGTGTATCTTTTTTCTTCTGTTCACTTATAAAGCTTATAAAGTTTTTAAATAGTCCACGTTAGGACTAAAAATATATATATTTTAGGATTTAAACTTATATTTCTAGATCTTCTCTCCCCTATAATAGCTTTTACCTATAATTATATACATTCCAAAGATCATGTATAAATAGAAATATCTAGCGGAAGGTTATTTTCGTTGTCAAAACTCAAAACCTAATAAAAAGACGAAAGCTAGACCCAAAATCAATTGTAACCAGAGAGTAAAAAGGCAAGTGACTAATGGTGATCAAGATGAGCCATAAGTATATGTGATGTAGTTTATTTTCGTTAACAATATGATGTAGTTTATAAAAGGGACCCCTATTTTGTTTCTTTCACAAATATATTATTCTTCTTATTGGTGGTGACAATTCATATTAGTCAAAGGGCTAAATGTGACAGTCACTGTGGGAAAAAAAGGTATAATTGTGGGGTTTAAGCACTCGTCAAAGAGACACAATGATTTGGTGTGATAGGTCCCTTGCTTATATACACACATCCATCGCTCGTTTTCTTTTATTATCATAAAAACATACAAGCAAATCTTTTGTTCAATAAAACATACAAATCTTTTGGTCGAATGTTTTTGGACGGAATTTGAGTTATGTTAAACACTATCATATTAGTTCAAAAAAAAAAAAAATTAGTTCAAAAAAAAAAAACAATATCATATTTTAAAACAATTTAGTTTTTTTTTTAAAAGTATAACATTTATAACTTTAATTTCATGCAAAAACAAACATTCCTAATTTTGGTTCAAATCAAATTTCAATTCACTAACACTAACCGGATATTGAAAACAGGTTAATACATAGAACCCTCTAAATGAGAAGAAGGTTTTTCACTTTTGTTGATTGTTCCCAAGACTATTATGAGCCTATTGGGCCATAAGAAGGTAACATGTAATGCCTATTGGGCCAGAAGAAGGTAACATGTAATAATATGCTCAACCAAAATAGCTCAAGGCCCTGAAATGATGACTTGTGATTCAAAATGGCAGCTTTCGGTAATTAAGTAACATATGAAAGGGTAGCCATGAGAAAGACCTTTGCTACCTAACCAATACAACCAAATTACATTTATCTTCGTTGGACCCCATACTCTGAACCGGAGATGCTATGAAGTTACAAAACTACCCATGCTTGTTCTGTAACATTTTTTATGAGAGTATATACCAACTTTTAGTTTTTAGTCCTTTCTTTTTCCAATTTTTGTAAAGATGAGACAAACCAAATTGTTGTTGGTAGGTCCAATCATTCATACCACTTCTTGGCTAAAAGGTTTCATGAGAATTGAACTGAATCAATCTCTTAAGCACATGAATAACAATATATGGTAACAGCTCTTTTTTTAATGCGTCAGAACAAACCATTTGTGCGAAGTGTTTTTTTTCTAATGCGTCATACTAATTTTTACTTGATGAGAACTGTTAAAAGTTTTATATTAGTACTAGATTACCAGTTTAGTATGACAACAAAGGTATGTCTGTGACTCTGTGTAAACGTCATAAAACAAAGGTTTATGAAGTAATAAAATAAACAAAAAGTTGTGTGTAGCAGCAGTAGTACTAGCTAGTAACGTCTTTTGTGAAAAATAAAAAGAGTAATTAACAGAGATGCATAAAATAAAATAAAACAAAATTGCATGTCCTAACGCCATCTAATAAATAAAAGAGGATACGAGATGACAGAAAAAAATAAAAAATAAAAAATAAAAGAGGATACGATAATTAAATAAAAAGTGAAAACAATAAGACAAAACAAAACACCATTGACTCATTGAGACTGCTGTCACTATATATATGAACAAACCAATCACATTGAGAGTTGAGATTTTAGCCAATGCAAGGACAGTGGCAAAAACCGTAAATAAACGTTACAACCGAGGTTGATAAATAACAGTAACTCAGTATTTTTCATGTTCGATAATAGAATAATAAATATCTAAGTTTTTTTAATATATCTAAAGTGTCTTCTTCTTCTTCATCTGCTCTCTCACTAGGCTTCTTCACTCATCACTCCTAACTCACACCATATTTTTTGACCGTTGTTTTCTTCTCCTCCTCCTCTCCTCCTTCACACGCTCCACAGCTTCTTCTGATTTGACTAATAACACCTGAAAGGTTTTGTCTTCTCTCTCTCTCTCTCTTGTCTTCCTAATTAAAATCTAATCTTTTTTTTTTACTGATTTGGGTCCCTCCCCACACCTCAACTTCGTTGATTTTACTTTTTCTTTATGCAGAAAAGGTTAAACAAATGTCTTAAAGGGTTTTAGATTTTCTCTACTCATTGTCTTCATCTTTGCTCCTTCAAAGGCTTTTATAACGCATAAAGTTCTTGGGCTCTTTGTTTTTGCTGTCAAGATTAATTTGGCATTTTTATATCTTTGCGTCTGATTTGTTAATAACAATCCATTGAAAGACACATAATGAGAGCAGTTTCGACTCTCAAGAACTCACAAATCAGAGTTTTAAGCAAATTAAAAACAAGAATCTAAAAAGACAGACATAGGAGAAACGTTATGTCTCTCTTTCTCTCTCTTTATTAATCAATGCTATGTTGCTTCTTTTATTTTTTCCAACTGTTTTCAAGCGTTTTAATTACATTTACATATTTAAGAATCTGAGATTCCTTGTTCTTAGTTCTGCAGTTCCTTGAGAGCTTTGGAATTGAAAGCAGAGCTTTGAGAGATATGGGATGTTCTCATTCCAAGTTTGATGACGATGAAGCTGTTCAGATCTGCAAAGATAGGAAACGTTTCATCAAGCAAGCTGTGGAACATCGGACTGGTTTTGCTTCTGGCCACATTGCTTATATTCAGTCTCTGAGAAATGTTTCAGACGCTCTTCGTGAATATATTGAAGGAGATGAGCCACATGAGTTCTTCTTGGACACATTTGTCACTCCAGTGAAGAGAACGAGCAGCTCAGACGGTTTCATCGAGATATCATCTCCTCCTTCAAAAATGATTCAGAACGAGGCTGAGTCTAATTTGAATGTCAATTACTTGATGGCTAGTAGAAGCAGACCTGTTCGGGTTGAAGAAAGGCCTCTTATGTCACCTGAGACTTTCCAGGTTGAGAGTTATGAAGCAGATAGTTTCTTTGGGATGAACATGAACATGGTGAACTCTCCTCAGCGTAGTCATGGTTTAGGTAGCCACAATATACCGCCTCCTTCGCCACAGAACTCTCAGTGGGACTTCTTTTGGAATCCATTCTCGTCATTGGATCACTATGGATACAGTTATGATAGTAACCAAAGTGGTATGGATGATGAGATGAGACGGCTGAGGCGGGTTCGGGAGGAAGAAGGGATTCCAGATCTTGAAGAAGACGAATATGTAAGGTTTGAGCATCATCATAACATGAAAGCAACAGAAGATTGTAATGGGGATAGAATGGATCAAGAAGATAAAGTAAAAGATGTTAATGAGACTGAGAATGCGAGGGACAAGAACTGCATTAGAGCTCAAGAAGGGGGAAGCATTGAAGTGTCAAGTGGAGGAACTACAGGGCATGTTGTTGGAGTTGGAGTTACCACAGATGATGCAAAAGGAGAGACACCTGGTTTCACTGTGTACATGAATCGACGGCCGACAAGCATGGGAGAAGTTATTAAAGATCTTGAAGATCAGTTCGGGATCATATGTACAGCTGGTAAAGAAGTCTCAGGTCTGTTGGAAGCTAGTCGAGCTCAATACACATCTTCCAGTGACCTCAGCGGTAAGACTATAATCTTCTTTCTTTCTGACCATATATAAAATGGTAAATGGATGTGGTTCTGAAACTTCCTATTGCAGCCATGAAAATGCTGAATCCAGTAGCTTTGTTCCGCTCGGGCGCCTCATCAAGATCGTCTTCCTCATCAAGATTCTTGATCAGCTCTTCTGGAGGTTCCAGGGCGAGTGAATTTGAAACCAGTAGTGAGTTTTCAGAAGAATCTTGTATGCTTTCAGGTAGTCATCAATCAACATTGGACCGTCTATACGCGTGGGAGAAAAAACTCTATGATGAAGTCAAGGTAACAACTGAGACTGTTAACAGAAAATTCAGTTCACTCTCTCTATCTCTGGTTAACCGTCTTGGATATTGTGATAGTCTGGAGAACGGATACGGATTGCATATGAGAAGAAATGTTTGGTGCTTAGGAATCAGGATGTGAAAGGAGCCGACTCTTCTGCTGTTGATAAAACAAGAACTATAATCAGAGATCTACACACTCAGATCAAGGTCTCTATACACTCAATCGAGTCTATATCCGAAAGGATTGAGACTCTTCGCGACCAAGAACTGCTTCCGCAACTTCTTGAGCTTCTTCAAGGGTATGCCAAAACATTTTTCTTCTGGTTCCTGGCAACATATGTTTCTCTTTGACTGATAAGAGGCATTTTACAGATTAGCTCAGATGTGGAAAGTGATGGCAGAGTGTCACCAGATACAGAAGCGAACATTAGACGAAGCCAAGCTATTACTTGCAACCACACCTTCTAACCGTTACAAGAAGCAACAACAGACTTCACTGCCGGAGATCAACTCTCAAAGATTAGCTCGATCGGCTTTAAATCTCGTGGCTCAGCTTAGAAACTGGAGAACCTGCTTCCAAGCATGGATCACATCCCAGAGATCCTACGTACTGTCTTTAACAGGCTGGTTACTCAGATGCTTCAGATGTGACCCTGATCCAGATAAAGTCAGATTGGTCTCTTGTCCTCACCCTATCTATGAAGTATGTATTCAATGGTCAAGGTTGCTCAACGGGTTGAACGAGAAGCCGGTGGTAGACAAACTCGATTTCTTTGCCTCTGGGATGGGTGCAGTATATGCTAGGCAGCTTAGGGAAGACCCATCTCCAGTAACAGATGGTTCAAGGAAGTACTCAGGACCAGAGAGCATGGAGCTTGTTGAAGCTGACAAGGTGGAAGAAGAGAAGATGATGGCTGCTGAGAAACTAGCTGAGATTGCAGTTAAAGTACTCTGCCATGGAATGTCAGTTGCAGTGAGCTCACTAGCTGAGTTTGCCATAAGCTCGGCTGATGAACACTCGAAGCTCATTAACCATCCAGAGAACACAATGCCAGAGCAAACTGAGATGTAAAACTTTAGTATTCTCAACTTCTCATTTATTTATTTATTTTTTCCTTTGGGTTAAAGAAGGTTAGGCTTTTAGCTAGGCTAGTTTAGCTCTGGGAGCTGCATCTTTGATTTAGATGTGTGGCAATATGTGTATTATTATTAAGACACATAAGAGTTAGTTCAGTAAGACTTCCAGTTCCAGTTTGGGATCTAGTTACTCGGATTCTATGAACATGCCAGAGATTCTGATACACTTTGCCTAAATAGAGCGTGTATTCTAGTCAGATCAGTATCAAAATCTGTCTAATGTAGACTAAGTGTTGAAGAACAAACACATAAAGGTGAATTCTTTTGGTCTAAAGAGGTCAAGGAAAGAGATTTACATTACTGGTTCATTCGCAGAGAGAAGGCCTTTTTAGTAGTCATCACATCATACTCCAGGTCCAGGTCCTCGGAACTAGATCCACCCATCATGGATAGCTAAAGAACAATTGAGATAAACAGAGCAGCTATAAAACCAAGCAGCGGTTACTCTTGAGTCTTGTCCACAGTATTCCATGATCGGTCGGTCACTGTAAGCTCGAACTCGATGCGATTTCAGATCGTAGATTGTGGAGGGAGAGTGGACACAACTTTACGACTTTTTGAGAGGCCTTATCTTTGTTTCCTTGCCATCCTCTTTGGGCTTTCACAAGGCCTGACTAAATCATCAGGTCCGTTTTTAAGCCCATTTATTGAATCTTTATATATTACATATTTACATAGTATGTTTTACTTGCATGTAAGCTAGTATTGTTGCAATTTTTTATATATTTTTTATTATGGGTCAACTACAATATTGCAAACCTTTATTTATTCATTATTTAGTCTGTATGATATTATTATGCGGGTATGATAGATGGTTAATTTCCATCTAGACGAAGTTTACAGTAAATTAGGCTAATTAAAGCCCTAATTTTTCAATTCATACAAGCTGGGATATGGTATAAGGTGTAGCTATGGGTCCGTTATACGCTCCGTTAGCCACCACTACATTAATAAGTTCCGTCGTATGCACGTTATCCCAGAATATGAATGCGTTTCTGTTCGGACAAATCGGTTTGTTCGCCGCACAAAGTTCTTCCCCCGGATCAACCGTACAACAACTCCTATCAAAAACCGTAACCCCTACACAATTTCAAATATGAATGATCTTGATTACAGCTTCTTGGTAAAATATAATATTAGTGTCGGAAAAGAAAAAAAAAATGAAATTAAAAGCGTTTCTTCATCATATATTCTTCCAAGTATAGAATTACGTACCGAAGGCAGCGAAGTCTTGAGCATTTCCAGAGAAGAAATCAACATAAGTGAACTTAGCTCCAGGTTTGTTGTTGAATTCTGTGACTAGGGCTTTGAGTTTAGTGTTGAAGAGAATCACTGCTTGGTTCACTTCTTCTGCGCAGCCTGTGCCGCCACCGAGGGTAGCAACTACACGTGGCGTACATCCTATCTTACCGATGCTGAACAAGGCTACATTCCTCGCTCCTAGTACGTACAATTGCTACACACGTACATAATTAAACTTATTAATATTAGAATTTCCTACTCCCACATCATTGGAAATGGAGTTAATTTTTAACAAGTTACATAATTAGTAGACATATATACATACATTAACATATTAATACATAAACTATATCAATAAGCTCTAGTTGATATATGTGTTAGTTGTTATGCAATAAAAAATTACAAGAATATATATAATGAGAATGCATGCATGCCATATAATTATCCAAATATATATAACATAATTAGGATCGATACGTTTGCTTTTCATGTCTTTATACAATGTACTTACCAGCAAATAGATACGGTAGCGGCCTATGAGAGATTGAGCGAACTGTTCAGGATTATATAGGCGACGAGCAAGAGTAGGAGGCGACAAGAAGTAGTTGTTGAGGTAATCGTTGCTTCCGATGCTGATCGTGTATAGACATTGCTGTAACCGACTTCGTGGCACCGCCGCTCTACTGATCGCCGACTGGTGGTTGTCTACTTGCTCACCCAAACTGATCCTCTCACCCTATTTATATAGTTCAAGATATGGTTTTGGTTAATTATAGATTTATAGTTATATATAAGATGATGGGATAAAGTTAGTTACCATGTTTTCGCTGGTGTCTCGGCGGATACCACCGGCACCGGAAGCATAGTTGAGTCCCATGTTAGCTTGTGCCGGTGATGCTCCGGCGAACGGTGGAATGTAATTAATGAAACCCACTAGTTCAGCTAAAATGAAAATATATAGTCCAACTTTGTTAATACTGTAACAAAAATAAATGATGAGACAGAACGCTTAAAATATTAATCTTATAGCTTTGATTTTCCTGGTCAAGGAATATATATGTATACCTAAAGTTCATATACAATATTTTAATAATACGAAAAGATATCTTTATAAGTTATGGGTATACAGTATTTTCTGATCAGGAACCATGTCATGTCTGGTATATGATGACATAGTGTAGTTAGTTAATAATCAAATAATGTAAATAGGAAAAAAAGAAGGATTTATCTAGCGTAACGAATCAAGAAACCCGGTTATAAAACTAACCGATAACGTCAGGGATATTCCGACCGTTGCTAAACCGCCCGGTAGGACCTTGGGGGAAATCGATACCATAAGGTAGATAGTTGACCTTAGCCATGGTGTTCAAGGCATTGTTGTTACCGTTGTCGAAGACAGAGTCTCCAAACACGAAGTAACACGGCACTTGCTGTCCATGCGCCGCTGGTGCGACCACTGCGGCTGCAAACACTGTCGCCACTATGAACCACAGTGCCTTGGACTCTCCCTCGACCATGTTTCGCAAATCGGATTATACGAAAAATGAGGAGAGCGGTGAGAGAAAAAGAAAAGGTTGGCTATATATATGGAGGAGATTTGCTAACTGTGATTGGTTAGTTAGATGAATTGCTTCGATAGTTAGACAATTATGCGACTATATATAGCACGAGGCTGAGTGAATTAAGGGAGACTTGGAAATTTATATATATATATTTTTCTTTGCATGAATTAAGAGGCTTCCTTTTTTTAATTATTATCTTTATATATGAGGTGGACGTACGTGTTCATCATTTATTTTCGTATTCTTTCCATGGATTGAGATTGATCTAATTCTTTTACCTAGCATTAGCAGTGATACATCTATTTACTATACATATAAAGTTGAGCATCCTGTTAAATTACTGTTTATTATATCCAATATGTTTTTAACGAAAAACGTATACAATTAATATGAATAGTTTCAGCAAGCTTTACATAAATAGTAATAAATTTTAAAATGTTTGTTCAAAACGCAATATACGTAATCTGCAACAAACGGCATTGTATGACATACGTCTCAACTTGTATAGAGGAGAACCTTTTAAAAGAAAAAGCTTAGTAGCTTACTAACAATAATAAGACTATCGTAGATCTAATATTATTTGACCAACCACTGGATCCATATCGTCCAATTTTATATTAAAAAATGAAACAACATTTAGAAAATTAAACAAATGAACTCAAATAAATACAAATTATTTTCTTCACGAAAAAGTGCTTAGACAAAATCTCTCAAACTAACAAATGCACAACTAGCCCATGCAGAAAGTTTGGTTAAGATATGCCAGATTCCACCAAATGCAAATGAAATATAGCCATACATATACCCGTTCAACTATATATACTTTTAAATTGATCCACTAATCTTTTACGGTTTATATCTTTCACTCCCAAAAAGAGATTTTAATTAGTGAATTAGTTAATAAATACTTGGGGTTAAAAGTCAAGTTTGTAACTTTTCTCACATCTCTTCTCTTAATTCAAGTACATAATAATAAGACTTTACTATGATATGAATTTTTATTTGCAATACATTAATTGTAGAGTATCGTGATCGTGTAAGATATAACAGAAAATGAAATGTTGAGTTATAATTAACTGGTTAATTATCATAAAGGGTTACAAATGCCGTATCAAGAAAGTTATGCCGTATACTCAACATATGTTAATTTATTTGACTATATGCAAATTAAATATAAAATCACTCGTTTATGTATGTTCGGTAAAATAATTAGAACAGTTCTTCTGATTTGAATGAGTTGGCCATTCGTCTCTTTTTCGTGTCAACTTGTAACTAATATATAAACTTTGATAGACGACTTTCTCATTGTCGATGTTGGCTCAGTGATGATGTAACTAGCTAGTTCTCTTTATGTTTAGAGATGGACCAGATCGATGATAGATTAATGTGAGTGGCCCAAAACGATGATATGATTAACCATTCTCCAATTTTAACACTCAACCATTTTATAACACACATTCTCCTTACTTTATAGATGTCACTGTAATAAGAGATTTGTTCCCTTTTTTGGGGGTCAAATGTTATATTATGATTAATTGTTTCTTACGAAAAGTCTTACAATTTTAATTATCTAAACGCCCTACTAAATTAGATTCAAGTTGATCACAATTTTATCATGTTTAAATATTTTTTTTGTTATGACATTAGAGTTGACTATTGAAAACACAAAATTTTAGTTTACTTTAGAAAATGAATCACACCCATTAGTTATCTTTGGTTAAAATTAATAAATATTGTATATTTTATTATTTTTAAGAAAGTATTTCAAGGAAATACTGAAATATTAGAAAAACAAATAAACAAACAAGATATGGCGTAAACTCGTTATTTCTTCAGTTTGATCCCTCATCAGAAAACTATTTTAACTCTATTTTTTTTTTTTTTTTTTGAAACAAACTTATTTTTACCTCATCAGAAAATTATTTTAACTCTAAGGACATCCTCATTAGAAGGTTCTTAGGGGTAAAATTTATCAAAAAAATATTTTATATAATATACTCTCTTTGATAAATCTTATCCCTAAGGACCCTCCAATAAAGATGGTCTAATTTGCTCAACTGTATTATGGTTTCTAGTCCATTATATCGGTATGTTATAGTTCGGATGATCACATATTTTTTCTAAACATAAAAATGTGAAAATTAATTAAGTTTATTATGAAGTTTCATATATTAACAAGACAAATATTTTTGGAAAGTAGGGCGAATCAATAAATTAAAACTACGAATTTTTTCAAAGATTTTAATGAGTCTTGAGATTTCTAATAATTTTGTTGGTTTGGTTTTTCGGTTATGTCGATCGTTGATAACGTTGTCGAAATTAACCGAAATCAAGGTTTATTGATCCAAGCCCAATGAATTAATGAGTATCCGTCGCCGTCGATTTGTCTGAGCCTCACCGGTAGGGTTTAAGGTGTCTCCTTTGATTGCCGCCTTAATAATCAAAACCACTCTTCTTCTCCTCTAAGTCAGTTCACTAGACGGAGCTTAGAAGATGAAAAGGAAGCGTACCACTCCCAATAAACTCAATCGCGCGAAGAAGAAGAAGGACCCTGAAACCCTTCAAATTGATGATTCTCCGGTGGAGGTTGTAGAAATCAAACCGTGTAACCTAAAGGAAACACTTGCGGGCGTTACTGCTGAAGAGAGTCCATGGAAGAACCTTGGGCTTATAACTTCGTTGCAGAACAGAGATTTGGGCGTCAAAATGTAAGTTTTTATTGTTGCTTCTTTGCTTTACTTGACCATGTTACTACTTTGTTGCATTAAAGTTTGTGACTTTGGAGAATATATGCAAAAAAGTACCGAAATTTTTAGTACTCTGTATCACATTTGTGATAGTTTTAGCTGATATGTTTGTTGTTCTAATTTTACTTAGTTTTTGTGTTTTGTGTTTTCTAATTGAATTGGGAGATAAAGCAAATGTGGTATCTTTTGAATAATTAAGAGAATATGACTTGCAGGAAGGTGGAATTGGCTTTCAGTTTTGTTAAAGGTTATGGATGCAAAGATGGGGCTGACGAGGATGATGAATGTGAAGTGGTTAAGCTATCGCGGCTGATTATTTTTGTCAGTGACTGGATCCAATCACTGTTGATTTCTACAAAAAAGAATCTTAAAGTTGAGGGTGATTTAGATTCCGAACCATGTTTGGATTTCAGGTGTTGGGAGATCCTCAAGTTCTGCTTGAAGCAGTCATCAATCTTGGGCGTCTCTCTGAATTTGTCAAGAAACCTGCTAAAGGCTGTTGGGTTTATCACGGAAAATGTTTTATCTGGACTGAACATGTCTATGTCTTCGGAGGTCGATTTCCGCAATGGTCAAGGTTTTGGAGTTTACAGCTCTGTGGTTGATTGTCTAGGCTTGTTATTTTCATCGGAAAGGGGCATGTCCAGTGGCAGTTCAGACTGGTGGTTTTCAACTGTTGAACCAGTTCTGAAGCTCGCATGTAAAGTTCTTGCAGAGAATATGAACGATAGTCTTGCTGATAGATATGTTCTTCAAATTTCTTGTTTCGTTCTTGAGCCATTCTCTGAGTTCTTAATGACCCATTTAACTAAGAAGAACGAGTTTCGTGATTTTCTGGATAAGCTTTTTGCGCCATTCTTGGATGTGTTGGGTCTATTGAACCTCAGCGAGGACAAAAACAAGGATTTGAAAATAACTTTGCTGAAGTTGATTGAAAAAATATTATCTCTGGCTTTGTTCCATTCATCTCATCTTGATGGCTTCTTAGACTTGGGCGGAGCTGAAAAGTATTTACCAGGACCTAAAGAGAACAAAACTATTGTGAAGAGCTATCACCGGCACTTTTTTACCAAGTTCAAGAACATGTTGTTAATGAAGGAGGAGTTGGAGCTGAGCTGTATGGGGTCATTGTTTAGGTTGTTTATTAACAGAGTGATGAAACAACAAAGAGATTCAAATCCATTGCAAGAAGGCATGACGAAAAAGGCCTCAATTGCCGGGAAAGCAGAAAGGCCATTGAAGCTGCAAGACACAGCTACAAATGACAATGAGTCTTCTGCAAATAGTCAAAGTTCCCTCCGCCCAGAGACACGAAAATCACTTTTTAATTTCTTCCTGCATCTTATGGAACCTATATTACTCAAGATCGATGGATATAAACAATCTTGCTCTGAAATGGCTCCTCCATTGACTGATTTCTGTTGTGTTTTTAAGACAGCAAATAGTTTGTTGTTCCACTTTGCTCAAGAGCGAATATATGTGAAGACAGAGGATACATCTGGAGGAGCTTGCTTTGTTTTTCTCAAGACGATCTTTGAAGCAATAGTTTCAGTTGCTTCCCAATTAAAAAATCATTATCCATATGATGATGCGTCAGAGATGCATATTTTGTTAGCCAAGGAGCTAGTAACTGCAATAGGCTACCTGTTACAAATTGAGTACAAAGTCATTGAAAATGATTTAGTAACTTTGTGGCCAATTATTCTCTCTTTCCTGGAGTTTAGTAGTTTGTCACCAGAGAATTCAGAAGACGACTGCCCTTTGACTTCATTGTTACTTGGTCTTGGATGCCAGCTGATAAATTTATATAGTGATCTCCGCCAGGTTTGTCAAAATTTTATCCCTTTTAAGTTGTTGAGTTTTCTGCCTTGCTAGTATCTGTCATGTTGTTACTTTCCTTCTGAATACTGCTAATGTTTCCCTGATGATGTAGGTAAGTGTTGTTGTAGTATCTCTGTGCAAAGCTGTGAGGCTTGTGATACCTGTTGTTACACCTGCTGATGGTGATAGTGATGAGATGGTTGACACCGGAGAGCTTCCACTATCAACTGTGTTTCCTTTCCCTTTAGGAAAAAGTGAAAAATCAGTGGAAAAGCTCTTATCATCTCAAGAGTTAAGACTTGCTATACATAGGGCTATTAAAGTAATACCAGAAGGCCAAGCAAGTGGTTGTATAACGAGTTTGGCAACAGATTTATCAGAAACCATGAAGTGGATAAAAAAAGTTTGTTGCTCACCAAGTGCTGGAGAACAAGATGGACCGGTGGCAGCATTCTTGGGCGGATCTTTGTCTGATATTTATTCACTTATTCTCGACTCACTAACTATTACAACAGGTAATAGTAGCCTTGTTGGCCAGTCCATGAACGATCTGTTAGACCTCATCAGTCCTTGCTTAACCCATCTGGTTTCTTCAGACTCAGATTGCATTGAAAATTTCTTTTCTGCTGTCACCGAAATGCGTTTAGACATTATAATGACTGTAAAGAAGAGAGCTACCTATAGAAAGTCTGTGCGCTTGTTTATTATCTTTGTCTTGCGTATTTACATGTCTTCCAGAAGCTTATATAGGCAGGTGATTAGTCGTATGCCTCCCAAAAAACAAAAAGATATGGCTGGTACTAAGGGCGACTCTATTGCAGCTTGTTGTGGAAGGGATTGGATAAAAGAGAAAAGTTGGAATTATGAAGGCTATTTTTCATGGATCTCCCAACCCTCTGCTTCCATTGTCGACATTATTAAACACATTTCAGCTATTTACCTTAAGGATGACAGTGCAGATTGCTGCTTGCTGATATATATATTGTATAGAGTCACTCTTCAGAGACTTGTTGATTTGAACAGGCACATCAAATCTCTTGATTATGTGTCACAGATAAGTGATAATCAGGTACATGGTACAATGCTTAAGCATGTAGCAGTTCTTAAGCGTGAAGGAGAAGAGCTTACTGATTTCCTTTTGGGCGACAACATCATATCAGGATTTGCTGATGTTGGAACTTTTGAAATGACAGAAGATACTGATCAGTGGGTTCTCAGGGTTTCTGGGATCAACAGGAAGTGTTTGCCTGCTTTACGTTTGTGGGTCCTTAGCCAGCATATTGATCTTTGGTGTGCCCATGCAGGAAAAAAAAAATTGAAGAATTTTCTGTCTCAGCTGATAAGTTGTTCTGTTCCTTTTATATTGAACGGAGTGGGTATGTCTATTCCTGGCTGGGAGAATGATGTAGACAAGGGCTCTCAAAAGAAGAAAATAGGGTTGGAACAGTTCTCGTTAGGACTTCTTTTTGATTCAGTGCTGTATGAGCATGAAGTAAGTCATCTTTTTTTTTGGTGCAAAATTATCCAATTCCATATCTACTTGTTTTTTTAAGTGCTTATTCCAGATTTTTATTTGAATTTTTTCAACTAGTTTGTTCGCAGATATTTGGCGCTGAGTTTTTCTCATGTACTGAAAATGACAGCAGAAAACTTTTTCATGGATTTTACTGAAGAAGCTAACTTTGACTCACTGCCTGATTGGTCGGAGGTGTTAGTCTTGCTTGAAAATTCAATTGCCAAGTCACCTGGGAAGCTTCAATCAGAAGCCTTTTTAGAAGCACATGTATCACAGCTGGACAATCGGAAGTTCACAGCTTGTAAAAATTTGCTAAATCTTTTATGTGGGATTCCCAAGGAGTATATGAATAAGAAATCATTTCAACTTTATGCAAGTTATGTTCTCGACCTTGAAAGGTAACTATTTGCATATTGCATATGCTTTTTCTGTACATTAGCTCCAGTAAGGCGTGTTGGTTACCCTAAGTTTCATTGGCAAACATTTTGACAAATTTTACTTTCGTGAATCTTGTAGGTTAATCGTTTTTAGCATGTTGAGATGTTTGAACAAGCTGTCTACGGGTGATATGCAAAACCTTTTCAGCCTGTTCATCACTTGCCGAAAAACTTTGAAAAGTATTCTTATAGTTTCGTGCGACAAGGTGCTAGGAGCTTCCAAGTTACCTTTATCTGATAGTTTGTTGTTGGCTTCTTGGCTTTTCAAATCAGCACAAGCTGCGGTTACTTGCCAAATGAATATCAGGAATGATTTTACAGGGAAAGCAAGGGACACCGTCTTTTCTTTGATGGATCACACATCATATATGTTTCAAACTGTAAGTAAAAATCAATTCAGCAAGGCACTACCATTGTCTGATGGACAACTCATTTCATCCGAACTTTCTGAGGGAACTGGACAAGTGGACCTTATATTTGAGAGCTTGACAGAACAGGCCGAAACTTTACTAAATGCTTTAATTGTTACCTTCAGGGATGAGAAAACAGCCTTTGAATGTGAGAATCTGATACTGAACAAGTTAGCACCTATATTTGCTTGTTTTAGTGGATTGTTGTGGGGATTAGCATCTGCAGTGAGTCAAAGAGATATGCATAAAAATCATCAAAACACAAAACTGAAATGGAAATCAGAACAATTCTCGAAGCTTTCCTGCATTATCCATGTGCTTAGCAATTTTTTTGAGGTTTTCGCACAGGGTCTGTTTTTTAGTGGTGATCGGCAGCGGGAAATCCAAACCAATATCAACTGGACCAGATTGTTTGATGGGACTGAGGGTTCAATTGATCTTATGTGTGGTGATGTTGTAGACACTAGTGATGTGAAAAAGGAAATTATTGAGAGCATGATGAAGGGTGATACCTCGGAAAAAGTATTGGCACTCAGGCATCTGTTAATTGCTTCTGCTGCTATCCTACGGCTAAATCTGCAGATTGATGGCATTACCTTCTCACCTACATTTGTCTCTGTTCTCACGAACATTTCAAATGATCTACTATCTGAATTCGCAGACATGAGCGAGGTACCGTTCGAATTCTCATTTATTTGGTTGGATGGGGCAGTGAAAGTTCTTGAAGAGTTAGGGAGCCAGTTCTGTTTATCCAACCCTTCATTAAACAGAGATCTATATTCAAAGTTGATTGAGTTGCATTTGAAGGTGATTGGGAAATGCATATCACTACAAGGAAAAGAGGCCACCTTGGAATCTCACGAGACAGGATTTGGCACTAATGCAATCCATGCTAAGCAAGTGCTATTAGAAAAAAATCAGTCTCACCGATTGCATTGGTTGGATGAATTAAAACAGAGGCTTAGGATGTCATTTAAAGTGTTTATACATAGTTCCTCAGAGTTACACTTATTATCTGTAGTACAGGCTATAGAAAGATCACTGGTTGGAGTATGGGAAGTGTGCCCAGCTATCTATTGCATACAGACTGGAAACAGAGATGGAGGCAGAATCCCTGAAACCGCTGCTGCTGGTCTTGACTGTCTGGATCTAATTCTGGAACATGCCACAGGTAAATATTTGTTTTCTGAAAGCAATCTTAGTAAACTTGATGTTAATAGTTGTAATAATGAACTTATAGTAATAAATCGAATTTAGCTGCCATGTTTTGCGTTAGGATGTACGTGTAGTGTGATTCAAACACATTGTGAACCAAAATTTTGATATATTTGCTTAAGGTATCATTATTGTCTATTTACTGAATAGTTTATGTTTTGTAGGTCGCAAACGTCTGAATGTGGTTAAAAGGCACATTCAAGGCTTAATATCTGCAGTGTTTGGTATCATGGCTCACATGCAGAGTCCATTTATTTTCTTCACAAATACAGTTGTTGGTTCCAGTTCTCCAGATGCTGGGCCAGTCATTCTCATGTGTGTGGAAGTCTTGATAAGAATAGCAGGGAAACACGCTTTGTTTCAAATGGATTCATCGCACATAAGCCAATCCATACATATTCCTGGAGCAATTTTTAGAGATTACCTTCAGATACCAAGGGTGGGATTCTTGGTTATAGATGGAAATTTGTTATGCCAGGATGATCAGCAACAAAATCTGTTAGGAGGCTCAAAAGATCTTCAAGTAGACCAGACATTCTCGATGAGCCTGTATGCTGCATGCTGCCGACTATTATATACAGCGGTTAAGCATCATAAGAGGTAACTAGAATTTTGTTTGACTTACTCACAGAGTCCTGTTAAAGTTTACGATATTAGAACTTGATATGATGTCGTCCTTGCTGTGACATGTCAACATCTAGTGAAACTGAGGGGTCCATTGCTACACTCCAAGAATCTGTTTCTGCGCTTCTTAATTGTCTGGAGACAGCAGGGAATAAAGTGGGTAATCGTGTTTCATGGGAAGTGAAAGAGGGAATTAGATGTGCTTGTTTCCTCCGGAGGATCTATGAAGAGGTACGTCACTGCATCTACCATTTCTTCCTTTTGGGTTTATAAAAGGGAAACCTATTTCAGTTTTTAACAATCTGTTGGACTAAGAGGCTGTCAACTGAGTTTAGATATTTTGTTTTGACGGAAATTGCAATTAAGTCCGGATGTCTTAATGATTCTACTATTATGTGTCTCATTTTTGCTTTAAAAACAACTGGATTGCAGCTAAGACAACAGAAGGAGGTCTTTGGACAGCATTGTTTCAAGTTCTTGTCAAGTTACATATGGATATCTTCCGGTTATGGACCTATTAAGACGGGTCTCAAAAGGTAACAGTCTTCTCCCTTTTATTCTTCTTACATATACACTCCAAACATGGCTTAATGGTGTTTGTCCTCAAGTTTTAAGGATGTCACCAGAATAAGTAGATAAGAGTTAATTGATTTTACAACTTTTGCAGGGAGGTAGATGAAGCTTTAAGACCTGGTGTGTATGCTCTCATAGACTCTTGCTCACCTAACGATCTTCAATATCTCCATACAGTATTTGGTGGTAAAGACCTTTTCTATTCTACTTGTTGTCACATGATTTATGTTGTAATGCTAGAATCGGTTATGGACATAATTTGTTTGTCTCTCGTCTTTCTTTGTTCTTCTGCAGAAGGTCCTTGTAGAAACTCTCTAGCAACTCTGCAACAAGACTACAAGTTGAATTTCAAGTACCAAGGAAAAGTTTAGAAAAATCACAATTAGTTTTCTGTATTTCATGTTGGGAGGTAGGGTCCTTTTCCGGGATGATGGGATTTGCTCTCTTGTTGAAGTTGTAAAGTTGGGCATTCTCTTGAGTCTAGAGACCAAACCATGTGTTTTTTTCTTCCTAATATGATAATGATTTTGATTCACAAAACTGTTCTTAGATATTTAAGAAAATTATAATAATCTGTCTTCAATTAAAAATTAGACTGCACATTAAAAGCAAATAAGAAAAAAAAAAATTAAATATTTTAGAATTTAATATGCGCAATAATTGATTAAGACTTTTTAAGTACAAAGAATTGTTTGGTAGACTCTTGCCTTTGTGTTGTCTTTGTGTTGTCTTCGTGTTAAAGATGGTAATGGTTATGCCGTTATGGTCAAGTAGAGAAGATAATTGATCTCTTGTTTGTTTTTTTTTTGTTTGTTTTTTTTGGTAGAATAATTTATCTCATGTTTGAGAGAATATGTAAATCGATAATTAAGACATGATTTACGCTAAACCATAGAATATATTGATTCTTGTCTGCCACTAAACCATCACATTCTTTGCTATGAACTTATAATAAATATATAGTGTATTTAAAGATATTTCATATATAGTATTAGTAGTATCTCCGACGATTCAAGGCGGCTCCGACCATCAGTTTCCACGGTGCCGGCGGCTACAATACAGTAGTCGTTGTGAATAAAAGGATTGACCAAGTCATTGTCCTTCTTCTAGTCGAATCAACATCATCATATAAAATAATATAGGAGCCGAAAGCGTGTACTTTATACTTTGGTCGGTTTTTGATATTTGTCACATATATTTTTATTCTGAAATAGCAAAAATTTAGTTTGATGTATACATTTCTTGAAACTTAAAAGAAAACAGAATAATTTATTCTCTTGCCCCAAAAAGAACACACTCGTTTATCTCCAGCCTTCGTAATAAATCTTATTGGTGGTGATTTTGTGTGATATAAATGGAAAACTAAACGATACTATAAGAGAACAGAAAATATTGATTGTATAAAGTTTATTTTGCGACGGTAAAAGTTCATTATGATCAGTGTCCCAACCCTAAACTAACACCACAATCATTGATCACATTCATATACTGTGATTTCTTATAATACACGCACGTACGCACATGAACAAGGTGGGAAACAACATATTATAATTGGGAAATTAACACTCCCATAAAATGATATATTATGTTCATTTTGGTCCTTGTGCTACTAGCCAAATGATGCAAAGGTCAGGGTGATGTTATTTTTTTAACGAAAGGTTATGCTAGATGTTATAATTATCTCTGTATGTATTAGCTGTGGTCTGTGGACGTACGTGGATATCATTTACCTTTGTAGTCAAAGAAATTCATCACATCACGAAACTAAAAAGACGATCGTCGTCATTCTATAATTTGCTTTAGTGTTTAAACTAATCATCTCTTTAATTTCTGAAGTTTTTGTTTACTTTACCTGTAATGTTATAGGAAAAACTAAATTTATTAACTTATGAAGTTGTCTTTAATTTGACACGATCACAAGTAATGCACGTAGAGTCACGATTTGAGAACAAGTAATGCAAGTAGCAGATAAAATTTGTATTTAACAAAAGTACGAAACTATGCCAAACACATAAAATCTATTACAAAAAGTAGTCCTAATTTCTGAAAAGGGAATATTCCTGTACGTGTTCGATCTTTCTATCTCTTTGTTTTTCTGTTGTTACATTTTTCCAAAAAAAAAAGAAAACAGTAATCCTATACTAAATTCATAAGTCTTGTTTTTTCTTTAACCCATGATTTCAAGGATTTAATTTTCTGTTTGTCCAAAAAAATAAAAATAAACAAATCTTATAATACGCTGACCAAAGTTTGTTTTATGATATATTTTTTTAAATAATTAAGAGGTTTTGGGCCGAAACCCATACATCCTTTCAGGTCTCTCATCACAAGCGTTACTCAAACCGGTGACCTTTAGACATTTGCCACGATGATACTTTTATTTACTCCATAGATTAATGTCAAATGTCAAATAAAAGATATTTGTATTAATCTTGAGAAATTAAACAATTAAAGTAAATCAAGCAAAGTTTAATTCACATAAATACTTAAAGTAAAATGAATACAAAGAAGTTAACTGATAAATGTTTCTTCATATATATGATAATTTTTTAAAAAATAAGCTTTATGAAAGAAAGGAAACATATTTTAAGATAGAAAAAGATATTAAGAAATCCCAAAGTACAACTCATATTTAGATACAATTAAGCAATAATAATAATATAGTACTTATGAAAGATTGTTTAATTAAATGAAATGATCAGAAATGTGGTCAATTTTGTTCTGTCAACAAAGATTGGTCTAAATTAATCACCTAAGAAAGCTATTTAATCAACCTAAAGACTTTGAATTTCTTCCTCCAAACCCATTGCTAAACTTTTTTTTTTTTTTGGTCTAACCCATTACTAATCAATCATCAAAAAGCTTGAAACTATTTGTTAAACCAAAGACTGGAAAGACAGAGAGAGAAGGCTACAAAAGTAAGAGAAAACAGCCTTAAAGTTAAAGGTAATAGTACCTTTTGTTTGTTCTTCTTCTTTTTTTTTTTTTGTATAAACATTTTTTTTTTCTTCTTCTTCTTCCTTAAATATATTATATTGTTAGGACTCCGTAATTAGTAACGGCATTAGGAAAAAATTTTGATTATACAGAAATAACCAATTTGCTTACCTGTAGATGTGACCAAATTCATTGTGAAGTTAAATACATATCTTTAAAAAAGAGATTTTTATTACCTTCATTACAAAAGAAGAAACTGAATTTTACTGTAATTTGTTGTTATTAACCTGAGGTGATATGCAGTCAACTCATTAATTAAATGGATCAATAACTTAAATAAAATTAGATTTTTTTCTTTGTAATGTTTGCGCCAAAATCTTTCCCATTAGCATCACTGTTTTTTTTTTTTAATAATGGTCAGAAGTGGTAACGACATAAAATCACCAAACAAAGAAACCGTAAAAAAAAGTTTCGATTTTTATTTTTTTATCATCCAAAACCAAAGGTCTAATTTTTGTGTGTGTGTGTGTGTGTGTGTATGTGTGTAGAGAGTTGAATTTGATAATATGGGGTTTTTGTAAAATGAAGAATGAAGAATTTTACAGCTGATGGGTTCTCTGCTTCTCTCTTAGTGATAAGCACGCCTCTGTCTTCTCATCATCATTCCCTCCCAACCTTTTCTCTCTCTCTCTAAAGACTTTCAATTTGTTTATCATCTTCTCTCTCTAAATAAAGCTTTCAATTCAATTCTCTCTCTCTCTCTCTCTCTCTCTCTCTCTCTCTTTCTTTCACTTTTCTTCTTCTTCCTCTTCTGCTTCTGTTGTTCATCTTTTTTTTTTTTGCTTCGTCTCCCTCAGATTTTTGTATTTTTTTTTTGTTGCAAATTTTGTAATCAGATTGGATCTGGGTTTGGAGCTGAATAAGGTAAATTAGTATAACGTATTTGATCGAGTTTTGTATTCTCTTGAGATTTTTTTTTTCAGTTTCTGGGTTGTTTAGATTAGTTCTAAGACTTGCGTTGATCCGATTGGTTAAGCCAAAGGTTTAGTTTTTAATTAGTGAGGTAGATTTGTTAGAGAGCATCATCAATCCTTGAGCTTTTATAATTTATCTTGGGTTTTGTGATGTTGTTTATTCAAAATGTTGGGTTTGGTGAGTATGATGATGATGTTCAATAGGAAATGTTCTTCCTTTTTCTTTTTCTCGAATCTCTGAGTTTTGCTTTGGTTTCATCTAATTTGGTTTTGTTTGTCTTGGGGAATTGAATATTTCTGCATAACCCCTACTTCCAATGTTACATCAATTTCAGAGTTTTTTGCTGCTTTACCTAAACCCCTATGCATTTTGACAGTGATTGACTTGAGAGATGAATGATGTTGACCCTTGTGGATTCTCAGTTGTATAGTTGAGAAAACTTTGGTTTTTTGTTCTTTCTTATTGTTTTCTGGTTTCTCTTTCTGTTCATCAGCTAAATCCAAATCATGGGCTTCTCATTAATTGATGGTTTCCTTGTGTTTGATTGGAACCATATGCAATGCAAGAACCTTTTTTTTCCATTGCTTGTATTGCCTTGTCTGCAATTAAATGTGTTCTTTGATTGGTTTTTGATAGAATTGGTTTTGCATTTGTTGATTCTTGAAATTTTACTCTTATTTGCTATTGTCTCATAGGTTATTATTAGTCTTCTCTATCGTTGCGGCGTTCATAAGTTGGAGAAAGTGGTAAAGACTGCTTAAATATGTCTGTTTCCATGAGAGATTTAGATCCAGCTTTCCAAGGGGCTGGACAGAAAGCGTATCCTTCAAATTTGTTTTTTCTTATATTGTTTAAAGACTCCTATAGGAAAGATGCTACGTTTTACATTTCTATTTTGAATGATCTACATTATATTTTCCTTGACAATAAGTTAGAGGTATTGAGGTATGGCGTATAGAGAATTTCCTCCCTACCCCAGTTCCAAAATCTTCCATCGGGAAGTTTTTCACCGGTGATTCTTACATAATATTGAAGGTATGGCCTAGTTACAACTTCTTTTTTGCTTCCTTTTTTCCAGTTTACGCCGGTTTTCTACATCGAGTCTCGGTTAAAAATAATTTATTTCTGGCAATTGATCTTCTGTGACCAGACAACGGCTTTAAAAACTGGTGCATTGCGCCATGATATCCATTACTGGCTTGGTAAAGATACCTCTCAGGTAAACCCCTGTTAATATTCCCTATCCTTGCTTTTGTAGAGTGACAGGAATAGTTTGAGAGAAGGTACTAATTTTATTTTAAAAACTAGGATGAAGCTGGGACTGCTGCAGTTAAGACAGTTGAATTAGATGCTGCTCTTGGAGGTCGTGCAGTTCAGTATAGGGAAGTTCAAGGCAACGAAACCGAGAAATTCTTGTCTTATTTTAAGCCATGTATCATTCCTCAAGAAGGTGGAGTAGCATCAGGATTCAAACATGTGGAAGCCGAAGAACATATTACCCGCTTATTCGTCTGCAGAGGAAAACATGTTGTCCATGTCAAAGAGGCAAGTCACATTTCACTTTTTTGGTCCTTTATAAGTTATCTTTTATCTCACTCTGTAGTCACTAATGATCTAAATTGATTACAGGTTCCTTTTGCTCGGAGTTCTTTAAACCATGACGATATATACATTCTTGACACAAAGTCCAAGATTTTCCAATTCAATGGATCCAATTCAAGTATCCAAGAGAGAGCAAAAGCATTGGAAGTGGTTCAGTACATCAAAGATACCTACCATGATGGGACATGTGAAGTTGCTACAGTTGGTTAGTGAGCAAAGCGGTTTAATTAGGGATTAGTATCTCTATAATCTCTTGATTTGGTCTCTAATTGTATATATTTCATTTCCAGAGGATGGGAAACTTATGGCTGATGCTGATAGTGGAGAATTTTGGGGTTTCTTTGGCGGGTTTGCTCCGCTACCTAGGAAAACAGCTAATGATGAAGACAAAACTTTTAATTCCGATATCACCAAATTGTTTTGGTAACATCTTCTCGTCATATACAAATATTTTGATCCCCTAATGCTTCAAATGAACACAATTTTCTTTACTTAATTTGTAGTGTCGAGAAGGGACAGGCAAATCCTGTTGAAGGCGATTCGTTGAAGAGGGAGATGCTAGATACAAACAAGTGTTACATTCTTGATTGTGGAGTTGAAGTGTTTGTTTGGATGGGAAGAACCACTTCTCTTGATGATAGAAAAGTTGCCAGTGGAGCTGCAGAAGTAATTTTTTTTATCAAGTCTGAATATATTTTTGTTGTATGCCATAATGTTTGCTGATGTTAGTAGATCCATACAGGAATTGATACGTTCATCTGAACGACCCAAATCACAAATGATCCGCATAATAGAAGGGTTTGAAACCGTACCTTTTCGATCAAAGTTTGAATCTTGGACTCAAGAAACTAATACAACTGTGTCAGAGGATGGTAGAGGCAGAGTTGCTGGTCAGTAATCCCGAACTCAAAAATTGAATAATGGTTTTAAATTCTTTACACGTTGCTGAACTGTTATCTGTTTTTTTTTTTTGTCATTTTTTGAGCAGCTCTTTTGCAACGACAAGGAGTAAACGTGAGAGGCTTGATGAAAACTGCTCCGCCTAAAGAAGAGCCTCAAGCTTTCATCGATTGCACGGGAAATCTGCAGGTTTGGCGTGTGAATGGACAGGAAAAGACTCTCCTCCAAGCTGCTGATCATTCAAAATTCTACAGTGGAGATTGCTATGTTTTCCAGTATTCTTATCCCGGAGAAGAGAAAGAAGAAGTTCTTATAGGAACGTGGTTTGGCAAACAAAGTGTAGAGGTGAGCTCTCTGAAAAACATAAAAGCAAATTCTGACATGATTGTGTCACGTATACTCTGTTGATGTATATGCTTAAGCAAGAACTTACAAGTTGCAAGTAGGGTTTAATTTGTCTATCTCTGATCATGTATAGGAAGAAAGAGGATCTGCAGTCTCTATGGCAAGCAAAATGGTTGAATCAATGAAATTTGTACCAGCTCAAGTAATTTTCTTCTGCAGTCATTCCAAAAGTATGCCACTGAATTTTATCTTCCTTTTTTTCTGAACATTTTTATTCTCTTGTCTTAGGCGCGCATTTATGAAGGAAAGGAACCCCTTCAATTCTTTGTAATTATGCAAAGCTTTATCGTTTTCAAGGTTTGTCTAATCATGTGGTTTTGTTTTATCATCCATGTTCTCCGTATGAATGTATACAATCTTTTATGAATATATACAATTTTGTTTTTTATTTCTGTTGTTTTCACAGGGTGGCATTAGCAGTGGATACAAGAAATACATAGCTGAGAAAGAAGTTGATGATGATACCTACAATGAGAATGGTCTTGCTCTATTCCGCATTCAAGGGTCTGGTCCGGAAAATATGCAAGCCATACAAGTTGAACCGGTATATATCAATTTCCCCATTCTTCATTGTTTAATGCTGTAGAATCATTGAGAACTGAGAAACACATCGAGGTCACAGTCTCACAGATGAAGTGAGACAGAAATCTTAATGGCTTCTAATATATTGTTTATTTACTTTAAACAGGTTGCTTCATCGCTGAACTCCTCATACTGTTATATACTACATAATGATTCTTCTGTCTTTACTTGGGCTGGAAATTTATCAACTTCAACTGACCAAGAACTCGTCGAAAGGCAGCTTGATCTGATTAAGGTAAGATATGTTTCACCTTAATCTCTTGAAGGATAAGTCAAGTTTTGTCAGTCATTATTAGTAAATATCAACGAACGAAAAACTAAGCAGCATCTATTGTGTTATTTTGTTCAGCCAAATCTACAGACGAGAGCACAAAAGGAAGGTTCAGAATCAGAACAGTTCTGGGAGTTATTAGGAGGCAAAGCTGAATATTCGAGCCAAAAGCTAACAAAGGAACCTGAGCGTGACCCTCACTTGTTCTCCTGTACATTCACAAAAGGTACAAATGATCTTATTTTTTGTACCCATAAAGTTTAAGCCTAAGATGATATATGCACACAATGACTTTTTTTTTTCTTTTCTTCTCATTACTGAAATGCAAATTAATCCAGATATTCTGAAGGTGCGTATACTCAAAAATCTTTCTTTAAGATTTATGCAATCATACTTGGAAAACGCTTAAATCCCAAGTGATTTTTCTTTTTTTGGGTGATCTTTTGGCAGGTGACAGAGATATATAACTTCACACAGGATGACTTGATGACCGAAGATATTTTTATCGTAGACTGTCACTCAGAAATCTTTGTCTGGGTTGGCCAAGAAGTAGCCCCAAAGAACAAGTTGCTAGCTTTAACTATTGGAGAGGTCAGATATAATAGCTACATTGCAAATAAAACCCTGCCTTAACGTTAGAGAGAATTAATCTCAAAAGATCCTGAAATCTTTAGGCAAGTTTCTCATTTATACCTTTTGTTCCCTTAGAAATTCATCGAGAAAGATTCTCTCCTGGAAAAGTTATCCCCTGAGGCCCTTATATATGTGATCATGGAAGGTGGTGAGCCGTCATTCTTCACCCGGTTTTTCACTTCTTGGGATTCCTCAAAATCAGCTGTAAGCACCTATCAACTTCAATCGATTTCCCCAAATAAGAACTGAAGGAATCCCTGAAAAAGGGTTAACAACTCTCTTTTTGTTTACAGATGCATGGAAACTCGTTCCAAAGAAAACTCAAAATTGTCAAAAATGGTGGAACTCCAGTTGCAGATGTAAAGACTCTTCTTGCTTTTCCTTTTGATTAATGATTCTTCTGTGTGTGCTTTTCTAAAGCTTGTTTGTTCATTCTTCTCTTTTGTTGTGCATTTGTTCATTAGAAACCGAAACGAAGGACTCCAGCTTCATATGGTGGCCGTGCCAGCGTTCCTGACAAGTCACAGCAGCGGTCAAGAAGTATGTCGTTTAGTCCAGACAGGGTTCGTGTGAGGGGCAGATCTCCAGCGTTCAATGCACTCGCAGCAACATTTGAGAACCAAAATGCAAGAAATCTCTCAACTCCTCCCCCAGTAGTTAGGAAACTCTACCCGAGATCTGTTACTCCTGACTCCTCAAAGTTTTCTCCCGCTCCCAAGTCTTCAGCCATTGCTTCTCGTAGCGCCCTTTTTGAAAAGACACCTCCCCAAGAACCTTCAATCCCAAAACCACTCAAAGGTATTCTTTACAAACATTTTTGCTGAATGAATGATCAGAAAGTGTGAATATCTGTCATCTTTGTTTAGGGATTCGCATTTCTGCAGTATGGTCATTTCTCTGCAAGTTTCAGTATCTTTTTGCATCTTGTTTAGAGAGTCAGTTCTCTTAATTTACTTCTGAGTATTGAGCTTTCTTATTTCAATTGGACATGAAGCGAGCCCGAAGACACCTGAGTCTCCAGCGCCAGAATCCAACTCAAAAGAACAGGAAGAGAAAAAGGTAAATGACAAGGAGGAGGAGAAATCAATGAGCAGCAGGATAGAATCTCTGACGATTCAAGAAGATGCTAAAGAAGGAGTCGAAGACGAGGAAGATTTACCATCTCACCCTTACGAACGTCTCAAGACAACTTCCACTGATCCTGTCTCAGACATTGATGTAACAAGGAGAGAGGTAAGTTCAAGTCAACAACAAGTTTCATATGTAAGTGAGATTGTGCAGTGAAAGAAGATCCTTACAGTTTATCTTGGTCTGTAATATAGGCTTACCTTTCATCAGAGGAGTTCAAGGAGAAATTCGGTATGACAAAAGAAGCTTTCTACAAGCTGCCTAAATGGAAACAGAACAAATTCAAAATGGCTGTTCAGCTTTTCTGAGAAACAATCCTTCTTCGTCTCAGTCAACAGCTTTCATAAAATCCGGTAACAAACACAGTCGCAACCCCGAACAGTGACATACGTCCTTTCTTTCGACAGAGAATATATGGTGAGATTTTCTTTTGGTTTCAGCTATATGGAGAAGATCCAAGGGACAGTGTCAGTGCATTTTAAGCTGCTTCTGCTCCCCATGAGAAGCTTAATACATCTGTCATGGCTTGTTTAAAACAAACAACCCAAAGCAGTTTTCTTTTCCTCTAATTTTATTTCTTCTTCTTCTCCTTCAGATCTTTCTGATTTGTTTTCATGATCTGTTTGCTTTGGTTCTCCCTACTTCAATCTCCATTTTTCTTAGTTTGCTGGCTAAAGTTAGATTTTGTTCTTTTTTCTTCATATTTTGGGATTGTTTCTTCTTCAGGTCACAGGTTTTGACCTTGAGTCTTTGATTTATTTATTCTTGGGGTTATTTTGCTATCAAATTGAGGAAATTTGGTTTCAAAAGCAATATTTTATTTAGTGAGATTTCATAAAAACAAATTAGACTCTGTAATTTTGTTTTGCAGAAGTTGAGCATTGAGTGTTTTTTTGTTTAATTTATTTTGGTGTACAGCAAAGTGTACAAACTAAAACTGTGCTTTTAAGCTTCAGATTATTATATTTTACAACATTTTCTCTCAATTATAGAAAATACCATTTGTTGTCCAAAACAGGAATGAAACCAGTTACAACTTTATAAGCATGTTTTGCACTTTAAATAAATCTTGTTTTTCGATAATTCATCAATATTATTTTCTTTGAAATGATGATTTATCCAACTGTAATAATAATTCGGATTGTTAATACTGTTAATTCTTGAAAGATATCTAAAACTTTACGTAATTTATATCAAAGTAAAGCTCATGTGTTACTAACACTAGGAAAGTTAAGAGGACTAATAAAAGACTGATGAGTGATGAGATAACGAAAAAAATCCATTAAATAAGATGTATGATTATGGATGATCATCACACACACGTAAAAGAAAAATGCTAAATGTGTTTTGTTTTTTGGTTGTTGTCTTGTTTATATACATTGGTCAATGCATGAAAGGAGAGTACAGTAGAAGATGCTGAAAACGGTGTCGTTATCTTCAATAATGGTTAGATGCCATGTGCATGAATATTTGAGGCGCCATCAAGACTTTATATATATGACTCTTATATTGATTTTGAGTATTAATTAGTTTTTATAACTTTGATCAAATAATTTAGATGCCAACTAGCGATTGACCTAATTTTTTTAACAGACATAGTTTTGATGGTTTCTATATATAGACTGCAGAGTTTGAATTCTTTAACTCTTTGGGTCAATGGACGTAACATTTGCAATTTAACCTTCTTTTTATCTTTTTTAAGATGACTCTGACGACGAGAGTTATCACATATTGCCACATCTGTGTGGTTGGACTTGGACGACGTCTTAACGAACACTGATGATTTTAGGCTTTTTAGCTTGTCGTTCTCTACAACGACAATTATGTATACTATACGAAACTCTTTCGTTTAGACTTAATTGGATCATCAAGACAAAAACTAATCATCTAGCTCAATTAATTATTCAACCCAAGCACGAACATGACTAGTCATTGATGTAAGCTCTCTTAACAAACTCTGTTTTCCTACATTTTCTAATTTTAATATATCTAATGTGGAAACAAAATATTTCATAATATGGTGGAACCACCATTTAAATGGGATGTGTAAAATTGATACAATCGTTTATTTTCATATGAAAATATCGTGTCAAAAACAAATAAATATTCTCTACAATTATCATCTTTTGTTCATACAAAATTATGGGTAGTTTTGAATTGTTTTATATGTTATTTAACTTATTTTACAGTTATCTTCACCTAAAAATAAAACTTATTTTATACAGTTATAATCAAATCTTCAATCTTGCATGAAAAGCTGCTTACTGAAATAATTTGCAGTTGGCGTTACAGTGACATGCGTTATCGTTTTTTCCAGTTTAGCTTTTTCTATCATATTTGAAGATCAGTGGCCGAACCAAAATATAAATTATCATTAAAAAACAGTAAAAAATAATACATTATCGACTCAATTATTGACAGCGTAAAGGAACATGTTCGTGACCGCGACGCCCAATTTATTAATTAGTATAATCTTCTTACAGTTTGTTTTATTGTGGATCACTTTGGTTTTGTTTCATAGAAAACTGTCCTTTGATTCGACAATTAAAAAATAATATGTCCTTAACGACAACTAAAACTATTTTAATACCATTATATTGAGATATACGTATGAAAATTTGGCACTGTTTCACATTACTTAATTGTTTTCTCTCCCAAATTTGATCTTTGGTGTATTCTTCATCAGATTTATAGCTTAATTAGTAGTGTATAATGATAAATTTTTACTGGCTTAATGGCTTTGACGACATATGTCAATTATGATTTTGTTCTAAATTTTGAAAATACTACGTGAATATGGAAGCAACATCACATCTTGGTTTCATGCATATAAAGTATAAACCTTCTCCTTTAATCTGGAAACCAATGTCATTCAAAATGTAAAAACGTCATTATTTATGATATTATGAACTGATTAACAGTTTAAACAAGATTTTGACACTCAAAGTTAAATCTTAGTTGACATTATTAGTTCTTTAGTTAAGACTAAACAGTTCCTTATAAAATATGTAACTTAACAAAATATTCAATAGCCTCTTGTTTATAACGAAGGTGTTAACTGGACGGACTACGTACCACTGGATTGATTTTTTAAAAATTTTAAGTCTTATCCTATAGTATTTTCCATTATTTTACAAATGCATGTACTTAAAAAAAAAAGAGTAACTAGTTAATTACGAATTGTCAACATCCGATCACATTCCACGTTGTAAAGTTAAGTTTTAAGGTAGATACAAGTAAAAAAAAAAAAGATGTGTTCTTCTTCTTGTCACCTCTCGATCTTGTTTAAGTAGTTGTGTTTTTTTTGTTTTCTTGGTTAATATTGTTTAAGTAGTTGTTGAGAAGAGGTAATTAACTAGTAGCATGCCTTTGAGTTGTCAAAGATAAGCATACATGTATACAGTTATTTCTTTTTAAAAGGTAAGCATACATATGAGAATTAAGTATCCACATACACACATTTTTCTTATAAATGCAACTAATTTGTCGTTTGGTTTTTATCTTTATGCATGTTTTTTTCTCCAATTAAAAGCCAGATTAATTGTAATATTCGCAGCCTTGATAGGCTTCTGCAGTGAACAACTTTCTACACCTAGAAGAAAACAATCACTGTCTCGACCAATATAGACCAGATCACAATTACATTACAGCTAATCTCTGGATTTACTTGATAATGAACACAATTCTAGAAAAATATTAAACTTGAAGCCTCACCTTGGCCTCCTCTCAAATTGTCAATATCTAGATGGAGTGTTACATCCACATTCCTAACAGTTTCTACTCCTTATTTTAATATAAGGATTTATTTAATTAATATATATCATTCAAACAGAACAGATCATCATTTAGAATAATCATCGATTAATTTTTATATATATTTAAATAACCCAAATTGTACAATTCATTTCAATCTTAACTTGCCTTTCTATCTACTATAAAAAGAGACTCTCTAACAACTCTGAAGATTAAAACATTTTCATTGGATATTATTAGCCATGGGGAAGAATAATGCTCAAACCATCTTCTCCATCTTTGCTCTTCTTCTTCTCCTTTCTTCATGTGTCTCTGCTCAGCTCCGGACAGGTTTCTACCAGAGGTCATGTCCCAACGTCGAAAACATCGTCCGTAACGCCGTCCGTCAGAAATTCCAGCAGACTTTCGTCACCGCCCCGGCCACTCTCCGCCTCTTCTTCCACGATTGCTTCGTTCGCGTACGTTACAATATTTCTATATATCTATATTCATATATAATATAGGAACCTTTATATATTTCAAAACCTCTAGATTAGTTAGAGTTTATATTATCTTTACGTACGTTCTTATTTTGATATGGATTATTTCAGGGATGTGACGCGTCGATAATGATAGCATCACCGTCGGAGAGAGACCATCCAGATGACATGTCATTGGCCGGAGACGGGTTCGACACGGTGATTAAGGCGAAGCAAGCCGTTGAAAGAGATCCTAACTGCCGCAACAAAGTCTCATGTGCTGACATTTTGGCTCTCGCCACTCGTGAAGTCGTGGTTTTGGTAATTTATTTACCTTTCTTTAAATTATTACATAACTTAGTATATATATATTCCTTTCCTTTTCCCCCTTTATTACATATAACGTCCTAGGTATTGAAAAACCGGTTTTGTTATTTGTGTGAAAAGGCTAATCATATTATTAAAATATACAAAGGAAGCATGGTTCGATCAGACTTCGAGTTAACAAAATAAAGTAATGTTAATTTGTCAGTTTTGACACCTTTTATTGGCGGCTTGTGATTATTTTTTATACAAGTACAAGTGATCACAGATCACATATAGATATAGTCCGAATTAAAACGTATTATTGAACATTGATATTTAGACTATAATAATATAACTAAAAATTGCAGACCGGAGGACCGAGCTACCCGGTGGAGCTAGGGAGGAGAGACGGCAGATTATCATCACAAGCCAGCGTACAAAACCAATTGCCTCAGCCCGGTTTTAACCTAAACCAGCTCAATTCCATGTTCAGCCGTCACGGTCTTTCACAAACTGACATGATCGCCCTCTCAGGTACCTAACCGAACTAAACCGATATATTTTCGTACTTCTAATTAATCTTATGTTATGATATACACACACAGTAGCTAGTATTTATGTTATTGGTGTATTTGTTCAGGAGCGCATACGATAGGATTCGCACATTGTGGGAAATTCTCAAAGAGAATATACAATTTTAGCCCTAGAACACGTATAGACCCAAGTATTAACAGTCGATACGCACTTCAACTACGACAGATGTGCCCGATCCGGGTCGACCCGAGAATCGCTATCAACATGGATCCCGTGAGCCCACGTACATTCGACAACGCCTACTTCAAGAATCTACAACAAGGGATGGGTTTGTTTACGTCAGACCAAGTCTTGTTCACGGACCAACGTTCTAGGTCTACGGTTAATACGTTTGCCAACAGTGAAGGAGCTTTTAGACAAGCTTTTATCTCGGCTATCACCAAACTTGGTCGGGTTGGTGTTCTCACTGGTAATGCTGGTGAGATTCGAAGAGATTGTTCACGTGTCAATTAGTCTCCTTTTTTTTTTTCTTTTATTCCTTGAGAGGATTTGTTTTTTATTCTGTTAAATAAAAAGTTAATTTTCTTGTTGTTAAAAATAAGGAGTATAAAAGTGTTCCATTGGGAAACTTGAATTAATAAGATGGATATGTTTCAATTTTTTTTGGTTCTTTTTTGACATCATATATTATGGTCTCTCCTTAAACAAAAAAAAATCGTTTTATTTCAGACTTCCAACACTTGTACAAATTGCCAAGTTATTCCTGATACACTAATCACAAATTTCTCACCACTAAAATATTCCTCTTTAATTTTTTTTTTTTTTTCACATAAATTGTTTAATGCATAATGACTTTTGTATGTTGCATTGTCATCTTCGGTTACAGTACTGGACTTGTTGATTTGTTGCGTTTGGTAATGAAGAGGGCTATTATCTTGGCCCAATGAAAAAGTAGTAATTATGTTATGGCTTGCTTCTTCTGTTCTTTCATTACTACGGCCTTGTGTTTTCAAAGTCGAACCGATTTGGCTAGTCTGACTGACTTGGACCTTGGTCAGTCATTTGTATTCAGTTAAGTTCTATAAGTTCAGGCTAAAATATGATTCGAATCAAAAATCTTAACTTCTCGTTTGATTAAAATGTTAGATACTTGGTAATTTTTTTCAAATGATGTGCTATTTCACTGTTTGATATAGAGTCATTTATCACAAGGATGAAGTAGGGAACTAATGACCATGAAGGCATGAACATTTTGTCAAGCCTACTTGGCTACTTGCATGTGGACGGTGGACCAATGGACCGACCTAACAAAAGAGAAAATAAATTTTTTTTGCATTAACGCATAGAACCCAAAATCCCAAATTTGTTTTTTTTTCTCGTACACTTTTGAGTTCCTTTTTTGGCAAAACAATAAAATATTATGTTCCTTTACTATATGTTAAAATTAAAAAGAGTGATTTGAAAACCAAAATAGAAAAATGAAAAAAAAAATTGAAAACACAAAAGATGTGAAGGAGAATGAGACTCGTAGTTGCCATTTCTACCAATTACATAAGGAAATCATTACTGCGTTTTCCCTGTCATCTTCTTCAATTTGTTTATTACATTATTATACGTACTGCAAACATACATAGTTTAATAATTTATATAACGATTCCTGCCAAATAGTTTCGACATTACTTTCATATTTTAAAATATTTCGAAACATAATGTCAAATGCTCTATGTGTTTTGTTTTAGTTACGTATATATGTAAACGGTATGTTTTTTTGTTAATAAAGCCAGAAAAGATAAAACTCAAAGACCTAGCCGTTAGAAATTATAGTCTCTATCGAAGAAACAAATAATACAGATGGTCGAGCAACTAATATTACATGGTCAAATTTGAAATAGACTACTTGCAAAGTTGCATTGTGGAACCATTAGCCGATAGAGGTACAAAATGGTTAGTTGACAAATGATATGTGGCTTGATATTTTATATGTTTGTTTCTTTGTCTTGAAAAGAGAATGGTGACTTTGTCTTCTTTTAGTAGTATAGTTTTTTTTCTTTTTCTTTTATCATCTCTTATTATAATCACTGTAAGAATCGTTGACAAAAGATTAGATACAAAAGACTATGTATAATTTATATATCACTGATCAAAATTAGCAGGAAGTCACTAGTTTACTTTTGTTCTGATTATACAAATAATATTTAAGCAACCATTTATATGTTTAGCATACAATGATACAACATAAACCTCGAGTAGATTTTCAACATTATAGTCGAGGAGGATTTTGTTGTAGGAGTTAAGAGGAAAGCTTTAAAGTGAAAGTTGCACGTGGGGACAAATTGTGAAAATAAATGGCTCCAAAATAAGAATAGGAACAAAAGACACTCGAATTCAAACCCACATGAGATGTGTCCCTCCCCAAAGTCCCCAAATCCCCAAGTCCAAGCCATATCTTTTTCCTTTCCTCCTCTATCTGGGTCCGCTTTCTTATTTATTATTATTATTGCGTTACATGCCACACATTTTTATTCAGTTTCAATAAATAAATAAAAAAACTGAAGAGGAAACAAAATTGAAGAACAGCACAAACATGCCATCTACGATATTCGATAGATAGATATCTCCACTGACTTTGTACAACTTTTTTTCTGACAGCATTGTACGATTTCTTCTTTTTTATTTGTGTGGTTCATACAGACAAAATAGTTCTCTATTTTTTTGTATTATTGGCATTCAATATTGGTTGTATTATTCATTGTTTCTTGTATGTTTTTTTTTTTTTACATAAAAGATACTATTGAATACTTACGTATCTGTTTTTACCTAGCTAGCTTGATTGTGTGATTGTGGCAAGAGTTACATTTATTTCAGTCATTTTTTCAACGTGGATTGTTAAAATAGTCAAAAACGTATTAAGCAAAATTCCAAACAAAGTTGTATGATTACATGCATTATTGTTCAATAGGTGTTGCAGCATCTCTCGGTAAGTTGTTATGCACATCTATTAGTTTTGCATCTTGTTTTCTTTCTCTGCCTCTTAGATTTTGACATCACTATGTATAGTCCCAATCTTACTCTGCTTATATCTATATGTGTTTGAGTGAAAATATTTACTGCATCTAGAGATGGTTAGCAGTAACACATGTTTTCCACGTTGAATACGAAAGATTATGGAATTGCATTGAAGTATAAGAGAACACATCACATTGTTACAAAATATAAAGAAATAATTTACGAGAGAGAAGCAATTTCGTTGCTGCATTAATTGATAATCTACTAACCCTTGACTTTTTTTTGGGGTGTGTGGTAGGATGAAGAACACAACAAAACTAAGAATACACCATTTAGTTTCTTTGCTGTTAGCGTCCAAAGCTAGTAACGTGTATAATGCATGTATTAAGCACTATAGATTAGGAGACAACTTGTTAAGTCTCAACCGCCCATGTTTAGTAGTTATAGATCTTTTTTGGACATTTAAAAATACCAAAATAATAATTCGGAATATACTTTAAGAAAAAAAAAAAAAAAGAGCGCAGACTTTCATATCATATCATAAGTTACCTTTTGTGTCAACATATATAAACTGTATTTATTTTTGTTTTTTTTTTTTGGTAAACCTTATAAACTATATTTATTAATATATAAATGATGATTAGAATCTAAAATATCACTAGACCAAAACATCCTCGACAAATCAAAGGCTATGTATAACCAAATTAATGACAACACGTGTATAATATCTTAATTTATATATATATATATATATGTATGATATTTGGGTCTACGTCGTATTAATTTGGAAAGTAAAATTCGAATTTGGAAACGTTTTGAAGTATTACAGAAAAACTACCACTATTGTCTATTGTTGACCACAATTATATTGGAAAGTTACCATTTGTATCCAAAGATAGCAAAAGTAGTGGATAGTGAAACCAAATTCATCACATGGAGCTTTTAAGAAAATGTTCAAATGGTATATACGAGGGAGATCTATATCATGGTAGCATTGGTAGAAATGACATAGATTCATCAAATTAATTAGGAGAATGATCCAAGGACACATACACATGCATGTATAAATTGTATATATAGACAAAGAGTGGTGTGAGGGAAGAGAGGGAGAGGGAGAGAGGTTATAAGGGGGGGGAGGAGAGGAACATGTGAAGGCATTAAGAGAAGGTGGGGTTTTGTATTGATGTCTTGTTCTTGGAATGGAGCCACATGGTAAGAGGGTCTCTCAAAGCACCTCTTTAGGGGTAGTTGTGATGCAGCCAAATTAGAGCTCTTGCATGTGACTCCATGTGTTTTTTCTTCCCTCACCCATTATTATCTTCCCCATTTCTTTCCTCCTTTTTTCTCCCTCTCTATAATCTATATATATACATAAATAACACTCTCTTTTTTATAGTTAGCTTCCTGTTAGTTTATCAAATGGTATATATATTAATTATACAAAAACATGAATATTGGTTGATGATATCTTATATTTTTTATTCAAAAAATAAATCAGAAAAGACTATTACCACTATCAAATCATATTGTGTCTTCTACTTAACAGAAAATTTTCTCCCAAACATATTACCTCATTTATGTCTACAAAGAAAATAAACTTCAAAATAAGTTTCTAGCTACAACAATATTACTTTTATACATCATCAGCCTTTGATACATATATATACGAACAAACAAAGGACCCACTCTTCTCTTTCTCTATCTCGCTCACATTCAAAGTTTGCTATATATGCAAGTTTCTCCCTTGTAGACTTTCCTTTGCAGCAAAAATAATTTCTCTTATGGAGAGGCAAATCATAAACAAGAAAAAGCGAGTATTTTCTCTTGAACCAAACAAGGACCCTAGTGCAGTTTTCACGAGAAAGTACACAAACCACTTGGTTCCTGCACTCAAGAAGCTCAACATGAACAAGAGCTCTTCCAAACAAACCGTGAAGCATGAAGTAGACATGGCTTTGGCTTTGTCTGCTCAAGAATTTGCATGGAGCCGTTTCTTGCTAGAGAAGCTATCATCCTCGACGAATCCAACCAACACTACTAGTAGTTCTTCTTCCAATCGAGTTCGGATTCTAGAAAGATCCGATAAAGAAAGCGGAGACGAAGAAGGAGAGATAGAAGAGAAACTGAGGGAGTTACAGAAGCTTTTGCCAGGTGGAGAAGAGATGAATGTAGAAGAAATGTTGAGTGAGATTGGTACTTACATTAAATGTCTTGAGTTGCAGACGATTGCTCTCAAGTCCATTGTTCAAGACACTACTTGACTCTTAGTTTTCAGTGTGTAACCTATAGTTTGTTTTCATGTTTTGTCCTTAAAACTAAATTAAAATCGTCTCTGTGTGTGTTTTTCTATCGTTCTTCTTCAAGAACAAGAGGATGTATCATAGTGGTTTTCTTTTTCTAGTTTTCTTAATCAATCATGGTTATGGAAACACCTATATATAATACCACACAGGACCAGGTTAATACATCTTATTAAAATCCATCTAAAATCTGATTAAACGTTATATTGTTGCTTATAATGCCAAATCAAATCCTTGTCTTTTTTTTTTCCTCATTTTATTGTCAATAATGCTGCTGCAAATCTCCAAAATCTTTAATGTTGTAATCATTTAAGCTGACAAAATTTGTGTGTATCCCCGCATTGTTTTTTCTCCTTGAGTCAAAACATATGAATTTTCAACCTAAGATATATATATAAAAAACATGTAAATTTACAAATTTCCAGTTAATTGTAATAACCAGATATATCTAGAAAAGTAGGAAAGTCAGATGACATAGTGTAACTATGCGAGTCATATAGCATTGATTTGAAGTCATCATCCATATCTTTGCACGTGTCTCGCAGTCACTCGCACTCATCCAAATCTCTATTTCTCTCTTACGATTCTGGCCGTACTGTTGCTACACACAACTTGTCCCATGTCATGTTTTTTTTTTTTAAATGGGATTTTCAAAGGACAGTGTAGTTTAATTGATTTTGGATCATTTCTACTTCTTTTCATCAAAATAACTTTCCAATTAAATTTGCAAATCGTTTGTTGTAGGTAGTTTATAAAGTCCAAATATTAATTTCTGGCACTTACAAAAGTAATTAAGCCGATATATAAAACATTGGATTGAGTTAAAAAGAAGAAGATTAAGATTACATAGGCCCATGGAATAAGAGCAAAGAAGAGAGTGTTTACATATGCCAAGTGCCAAACACAAAGGCATGCCTTGTTACTTTAAAAGAGCAAATTTTGCAAAAGTACAGATTTGAGAATCATGTGGAGAAGAAACAAGAACACCTAACAATGAGATTTGGGAAGAGTTATGGCAATAAACAAAGATCTCTCCCTATGTAAATAATAATCATAAGAGGAGGTGAAGAAGAAAAAAAAAAAGAAGAAGAAGACAAAACAGGGAGAAGAAGATCAATCATAAGTTTGGTTTATTTGTGCGACTACACAGTGTAGTGACTTGGAGTTTCAATGTCCAAACCCTTTAGCTTCACTACTGATTCCACATGTCCCTTGAGTGTGTGCAGCTCCCTAAGCCTGTTTAACATATAAACCATCCAATTAGTGTTTAATTCCAACAAAATCATATACTTAGATCAAAAGAATCGGGTGTGATTAGCTTTATTACCTAGCGATCTCAGCTCTTCTCTTGGCCTGCTCTGCGATCTCAGACAATTCTCTGTAACTTCCTTTCTCAGGGAAGATGTTAACAGCTTCTTTTGGCTGCAAACCGTGAAGTGTCCTTTGAGCAAGTGCCCATTGAGCCTCTCTCTCTTCTTTTCCGTAATCTTTCTTCATTGTGAAAGCCGTCTTGTTCTCAAACAAGTTGAGCCACGCCTTTCCGCTCAGGATGTATCGGATGGCAAACTTGAAAACGTCCAATGGGAAGTAAGTGACAATACTGTATAGCCAGATCACACCAGCCCATCCCCATCCAATACCCCTAATCTTTGCAAATTCCCAGTTGGCATAAACCGCAATCAAAGTCGCAATCTGCATTTGGAAAAACAAATGTATTTAACGTTTTGGGAACCTTTTTAATCCAATAAGAAATCCCTTGAAAAAGTGATTAATGATGATCTTACCAGTTGTGCAATGAGGAAAGCAATCATGAGTAATGCCCCAGGACGTTCAACAAATGACCAGCTCCTTGATCTCGTGACGAAGATCAGAGCTTGACTAATGATACTAACTTGTAGGTAGACAGCACCCATTAGCTCGTGGTTATTATCCCTAATAGACCTCACACCGAATGTATCCTGTAAAATTCAAAGAGAAATTTTACTTCACAGTGCTGAACAATAACCAAGAGGAAATATAATCACCAATACCTAAAAAATACTAAGGAAAGATAATTAATTTGGTATGTACCGAGAAAAAGTCAGTCTTGTGTGCAGCCCAGAAGAAAATAACAGTCATGATGGCCTGGTATCCTCCTAGAACGACTCCAGTAGCAAAAATTTCTCTAAGTTTCCAGCTATCAGGAGTGGGAGATGGCTTAACTCTGTCCTTTGAGATGGTCATGATGGTACCTATAAGATTAAGATAGAAACACATGATACCGTAAGATAAGTAAACTGCTACAAAAAAAAGTTATGAATTTGCGGTTTGTACAAAAAGACAGTGATTGCACAACGCTCACCATCATTAAGAATGGCAATGATCAGAACCATGAAGGCTGAGAAGTCAAATTCCCATATCAAAGCAATAAGCATGAATCCAAACTGCAGAAAGTCAACCAAAAATATGATCAGCAAAATATTAATTTTAAGACAAAACCGACAAATGACAAGAACTCTAAAAGAAGTTATTTGCGTACCACAATACGGATTGTGATTGAAACTGCATAAATCTGTAATAAGAGAGGAAAAAATAAGAACAGAGTCATTAGTTTTAATTCTCAGCAAGCAGATGGTTGAATTAAATTTAAGAAAGAAAAATAAGAGAAGACGCACAGTATAGTTCTTCATTCTCTGGAAGATAGCCCTGCTGGTGAGAACAGCGCTGATAATAACACTGAGTCCAGGCTCAGTGAGAACAATATCTGAAGCACCCCGAGCAGCATCTGTAGCATCCGCCACAGCAATACCAATATCAGCTTTCTTAAGAGCTGGGGCATCATTGACACCATCACCAGTCATTCCAACGATGTGCTTCCTCTCCTGCAACTTTTTCACAATTTCGTATTTGTGCTCTGCAATAATAAAGAAAGAGGCTTAGATATAACATAACCACCATTCCGATGAACATATAGTGAGGTTCAAAATACAAAACAGTAAAGAAGCAGATTATAACCTGGGAAGACTCCGGCAAATCCGTCAGCCTTCTCGATCAACTCCTCAACAGGAATGGATGCAAGATTGGCATCCTTGTGTGTACCAAGAAGAGCCGAAGATGGATACATGTTTGTTCCCATTCCAAGTCTGCGACCAGTTTCCTTACCAATAGCAAGTTGGTCACCTGGCCACATACGTCGTCCAAGAGAATGTTAGGGGAAAATGGTAAAGGTGTCTAGTTAGCATAACATGGTCAATGGGTGAGAAAATTTACCAGTGATCATCTTGACGTTAACACCAAGATTCAAAGCTCTTCGAATGGTTTCAGCACTGTCATGTCTAGGGGGATCAAAAAGTGGCAACAAGCCAACAAATTCCCATGGTGCACCTGGGCTTTCCTTTGTTTTCTCCGGCACCACCTAAAAAGAGAAATAAGAACAAAGACAATTGAACATTTGTTTCCACGCAGAAAAGACAAACAGAAGAAGCTTGAAAATATGAGTATCAATGTCAAGAAATTACCTGGCGAGCAACAGCCAACGACCTAAGACCACGCTCGGCATACTTGTCAATAATGGAGAGCACCTTCTTGCTAAGGTCATTGCTGGCTTTGGCGAGTTCAAGGATCTGTTTGGGAGATCAAATTAGTATAAAGAGGAAGGATTAAAACAAAAGACACTTGTTGGTAGGGTTGAAGATCCATTACCTGCTCAGGAGCACCTTTACTGACTCTGTGCCAGTTACCACTGCCGTCAATGTAAGTCAAAGCAGTTCTCTTATCCACAGGGTTAAATGGAAGGAAGTGAACCTCCCTGATTCCAGCTCGAGCCTGCAAAAATCGCAATCAAACATAAGAACTTGATTCTTGGACGCTGAGTAAAACTACAAATGTAATTCAAACCGGAAAGGGTTATACCTCCTTTGGATCAGCAAGCATCCCAACCATGGCTGCATCAATGGCATCCTGGTTCTCAACCCTGGAAGCCATAGCTGCAAACAATAGGACTTGGTCTTTCTCCACACCCTTGCAGAAAACCTCAACCAAATTTTTGTCCACACTCAGTTTATTGAGAGTTAGTGTCCCGGTTTTGTCACTGCACAGGACATCCATTCCTGCCATCTCTTCAATGGCAGTCATACGCTTGGTGATGGCACCTTGCTGGGACAACCTGTGAGACCCAATAGCCATAGTCACGGACAAGACCGTGGGCATAGCAATGGGGATACCACCGATCAAGAGGACCAAAAGGTTATCAATTCCATCTCTGTACTTTCGGCGTTGAATTGGGTACATGACGATGATCTCAATCACCATACCAATAGCAATGGAACAGATACAGAAGTTTCCAATGGCTGTAAGAACCTTCTGGAAATGTCCAACTTGGTTTGTGCTGTCCACAAGATGAGCAGCTTTACCAAAGAAGGTGTGAACCCCTGTGGCAATAACAACAGCCTCGATTTCTCCTTGTTTGCAGGTTGAACCAGAGAAAACTTCTTGACCCGGGTGCTTGGTAACAGGAAGGGACTCTCCAGTTAGAGCAGATTGGTCAACCTTTAAAGGATCACCTTCAAGTAGACGGGCATCAGCAGGGATAATATCTCCCAGTTTGATGCTAACAATATCTCCTGGGACAAGAATAGCAGCTTCTTGTTCACTCCATTTTCCATCCCTAAGAACCTGAAACAGAGATACATCACATAAAGAATCAAAACATTAGCTCTCGAGAATTTCAAAAGTTCTGTACAGCAACTTTTTAGCATTCTTTTATCATATTTACCTTGGTTTTAGGAGCAAGACCAGCCATAAGCGCAGCAGCAGCGTTACCAGCATTGTTTTCTTCAATAAAACTGATGGTAGAGTTGATAACCAACAGACAGATAATACCGACAAAATCCTGCCAATCCGGAGGCCTACCATCACCGTTGGCCAAAGCAATAGCCATGATTGCAGCCATTTCCATAACCCATGAAAGGGGATTCCACATAAACCCCAAAAACTTCAGAATTTTGCTTTCCTGCAATTTTCATTGTACAAATCACCAGACATTCAGTAACACACAAAAAGAAGACCAGATATGTTGTTCTATCTGGAGGCAACAAATGCAAATAGCAAATAGCAAAAGCTCAAACCTTTTTCTCTTCGAGCTTGTTGGGACCAAAGATCTGAAGCCTGTCGTCCCCTTCCTGCGTTGTCAATCCTTCCCTGGAACATTTTAGCTGCTGGAAAACTTCCTCAATCGGAATTTTTTCCTGATAAGAAAAAAAAAAATTCGATCAGATAACCAAATCCAAGTGACTCAAACATTCACATACACAGAACAGTTTCTAAAGCATCCAAAAGAGAAACCTTTTACTAAGTAAAACAAAGAACTTGATAGATCTACTCAGTTCATAATAATTGTTGTTAAAAGATCCCATAGTTGAATAAGTCATTGACTTTGACTAGTTCGGTGAAAGTGTAAGATTAGGCGGGGGGAAACTGCCGGTGGTGAGGTGGGGACCGGCACCACCGACCAAAGTGATTACGACGTTTACCACACGCGCCGCGAGATTCCCTCACTTTCCGGCGTAGAAATCGAGGCTTGGTCGCATAAACAGAGTCCAAGATATGTAAAAGTGGCGTTTTAAAAAGAAAAGATTTAAAGTTTTATTGTCCCAAGAAAATTCACTAAAGTTACGTCTGCACAAAAGATGTGTTCTTTTTTGTTCGTTGTTGGTTTCTAAAGACAGAGAAGTTGAACGTACCACGGAAAGGTACATAACCAACAACAACCAAAAAAAACTCAACTTCTTGTTTACAAAGATGTTGATTGATTAAAAATCATAGTCATTATTTTCTAAATAACACCGAATTATTTCTTACAATTTTCTTGTCCTAAAATAAAAAGGTAATATTATAAAGGATTTAAAAAAAAAAAAAAAAGACAACAATTTGTACAAGTAGGATTAGACTTTATTGAGACGTACCTAGCTCCACCACTGAACAAAAAAAAAAGGTGACTCTGTTTTCTTATCTGTGTTTCTATACAGTCACATGCTTAGATCTACTTTTTCTTATGAACAAACTCTACATGTACTCCAAACGTTACACAAAAATCAACTTTGTTTATATACAAAAGCCTAATTAGGTATAAAATATCCCAGATTTTTCAATTTAAATTGAGTCAAATGTACCTAATATAAAAAAAATCGAGCCTTTTCCGGAAAAAAAAAATCAAGAACGTAATGATAATATTGAAACCAAACGCAGAGTAAAAGCCAAAATGAGAGTAAAACAACTAAGCAAAAAAAAAAAAGACTCAAAACCCACCAAGGGTTACAGATCTATTCTTTCTCATTCAAGCAAATCATCGAACAGTTTATGAGCATGATGAAAAAATGATTTAAACAGAGAAGAAATGGTATACCAGATCAACAGTCTCGTTCTTAATATCCTCGAGACTCGACATCTCTGAGACAACTCCTTTTCACTGACGGCGAATTTAGCACTCAACAAAAAACGACAGCTTTCTCCGCCGTTTCACTCGATCATAAGTGTTCCGGCGAAGGAGAGAAGAGAGAAATGAGAGAGGAGGAGAGATTAGGTGCTTCTGTTGCAGAGTCGATACGAGTCCTCTTTATTTATAGCCACTTTAAAACGACGAGCTTCTCCGCCGTTTTGTTCACCTTTTTTTAATTTTCATTTATTTTGCTGCCTCTTTAAGTTTCTCTTAACCCTTTGACCGTTGATTAATTATTATTAACCTTCTTCATTATTCACCATTAATCAAATATTGTGGGTCCTAATTTTACTCAAATTATGGACTCATTATTAATATTTTTAAAAAATTTATATACATCAAAAAATTTCCACCGTTTATAGTTTTCTATAATTGATTATGTATATCAGTTTGAATAAGGGGACTCTAAGGAGTAAGTGATAAAGTGAAATTAATTAGGGATGATCTTTTTGGTTAATTACAGGATAAGAATTTGGTGATTTTGTTATTTTATTCCTTATGAAAAACAATTTATATGAGGAAAGAAATATTTGGTGGAGGTGTGTACACTGCTAATTAGTTAATAAGATTTTCTATAAAAAAATGAAAATTTTGACAAAGCAACATACTACTTGCTGCTTAGCCTGTCCTTATTCTCTCCACATTTATTTTTTATAAGCCACCTATATTGGGTTATTTATTTGTTTTATTAAAAGATATGTTATTCTGAACATTTCAACTTAAGTTAGTACTATATTTTAGTAATAACACTATGGTTTTCTAAATGGTTTAGGTCCGTTTATATGATGATGTAAATTTGGTTTTCATGTAACCATGAATAATGGGTTTAGCTTTCTTTTCTCAACCATAAGGAAGACTAAACATTCACTTGTCAACAGAAATATTTTTACCAGAGAAGAAACTATACACTTTTGATGAAGCAGGTGATCTAATAAGAAGAAGAAGTAGAAACTATATATATATGTTGTTTACTGTTTTACATTTGTATCAGAATTATGTGGATGGATGGCAATCAATTAGGAGTTAGGACATAGGGACTAACTGAAAAACTTAAAACATGGTACTCAATATGTCGGATTCTGCATTGACTCGGAATCAACTTGGATGGGATTTACAAAGTCATTGAGATTTGTGGAATACTACTTTTTATATATACTAGTAGTAGAAGATAGTAATGTTTTTGTGGCCCTAAAGATAGAACGGTGATCATAATGAGAGGAAAAAACGAATTGGCCCTTCCAAGGTGCCTCATGGCAAGGTCAGCAAATGGGAACGATGTCACATGTTACTAATAATTGAATATAGAATACCATATACATTACCCATTGGTGTTTTTATTAAATTTGTTCCCCCTGTGAAAGATATACTGAGAAATTGACTTTTGATTTGAGATGGGTCCTCCAATAATTCATGTTCGATCGTCATTTCCAACTCCTTTTTTACGTTCTTTCTATTTTGTCAAAAGATTAATGTTCTAAAAATGTTTTAGACTTGTATAACCAAACTTCGTAAACATGTGTAAGAGAATATGCATTAGACAACCGTATATCACTTTTTATTTCTTTGAACCGTAAGTAAGATTGGTTCTTTTATTTGTGTCTAATTTTCTAATATGTTTTTTTCTGGGTGCATATTATTGAAAAATGTTACTATATATCATAATTCACATGATATCAAACTAATTAATTGAATCAAATACGAAAAAAGCACATCGCCTAATTAAATTACAGTTTGCCACAACATTTCTTTACAAATTTTGTTGAAATATTTTTGGTTATCTAGTAAACAAGTTCAATATTTATTATTTGCATCTGAATGAACCTTGCCTAAATTAATTTACAAATATATATATATATATTATCATCTAGTTGACTTAAGTGACTCTTACAACATATTTAAAACTTATCATTTCATATAAAAAGAAATAGGCAAAATTTGTTTTCTTATGCACACTATACACATATATAAATGTAACAAAATCTGAATAGCCAGATATCAACCAACTTAGTCCTAAGATCATCACGGAGTTTACAGTCGCATAAGTATATACATGATTGAAAAAAAACATCATTTGTAACCATTCGTTTTCAAAAGTTGCCCTTTCATTTAAGTTAAAAGTCTTCAATTTGACTTGGTATATTCTCCTATATATCTTCGTTTTGTCTTCTGACTATTTTATAACCTGCATTGAAACTAGGCTAAAAAAATAAAAACAATTTAATTGTTTTGTATATATGCTAGAGCTTGACTTCATTATAGATTATTTTAGAAAAAAATATGGATCTCTATTATGTATAACAACGTGTATAGCCGATTATTTGTCTAACTCCATAAACTCTCTAGATAATCTTTATGATTAACCTCATACATAATCATGGAACCCATTATAGGGTGGTGGTGATAATTCCAAAAACAAAACAAAAAACAAAAAATTAATACACTGTGAAAATTATTTGATTCAAATGATAGGGGTGGACTATGAGCTTGCATTCACGCTTGTCAATTAAATCACCGTTCTTAGAATTTATACATAGGCTTTAAAATGAACATACAGTATTGTATTTTAAGAACTTCATGATTACTGTAAGTCTGTATGGTGAATGTTGCCATTTCACAAATTTTTATATTTGAAAGAAAAATCACTCAGCATTTGACATTTTTCCATGAATAATATATGAAATTCGTGAACTCTCAGGGATATCACTGTCGTGAAGGCGATGTTAAAACTGTTTTATAATAGTATATAATTATGTAATATATGCGTCGTGATATCATTAATAAAAGAAAATAGTCTTCTATAAAAAAAGAAAAACATATATAGCACTTAGCACACATCTTTTGACGTATATTTATTTTAGGAGTAAGAAGAATCTGATTAGTACGTACGGTCATAAAGAAGAAGATATATATCGGTTTCATCATTGACTTGACATCTCTTGTCTTTTCATCTTTTCTGATTTTCACAGACAATTATGTAATGATAATAATGTTTAAGAGAAATTACTTTATAACAAAGATATTTATATGCCTTACCAAAAAAAAAACAAAGATATTTATATGAAATATTATGTAAAAACAGTGCAACAAATTCAGATATATCTATTTAGTTTAATGTAAAGATGATTGAGAAAGTAAACATGATAAATATTTTTAGGCGTACCCCAGAAAATCCTGCACCATGTACGGCCTTCACATGCCGTCCTGCGACGCGAGATAAGCCTAGAAAGGTTAGTTGCTTGTTCCCTTTTTATCTCTTCTTGTCTTCTTTTTTTTTTGCTTTTTCTAATATTATCTGCTCAGAAATATATATTATACGAACGTGAAATTTTTCAATAAAGCCAATCTCTTGGATCAAGAAATTCCAAAACAGTTGATACATTTCTTTTATGAAGACGATTTTTTATTTATTTTATTTCTCTGAAACCGCATTGGTCAAGTGACATGAGTATTTTACATTAAGACATTCCTTAAATTTTAAGTCACTGAATTATATAAATACATTTTTTTTGTTAGTACTTTTCTTCTAGTAAAATGTCATTATTCATATGGAATCAAAATAAGAATAGTACGAGTTTTTGGGTAACTTATGGCACAAAAAACTTATGGCATGTTGAACTTGGACCCAACATTTCTAGCCGTTACATGCAACAGAAGTAAATATATTTAATACTATATGATTGGGATCAATGCAAATAATAATAACTTGCTCTGATATTTTGTCGAGGCAAAGCAAATTTGGATTTTATTACATACAACAGAAAAACAAAAAAAAATGTACTTTTCTGCTAATGTAAATTAAAATGAATTTGTGCGTCAAATATTACTCACTGCATACTTAAATTACATGAACAAAAAATTTTCATTTTAACGTACATGTGAACAAATAAACTTCAACAAAAAAAAAATATGAAAAACATACAAATTTTATTGGATCATGTCACTATTATTTAAATGTGGAGTATACATATTTTGGTTTTAGTGTTGGAATAAGCAATATCATCATATTCTAAAGTTCTTTATCTTGTTACATCCAAAAATTTTGAGCTAAAATAGGGTATATAAATCAATATGTTATACTAGGAGAATGACTATTTCTAATTCCTAAGTAAGTAGTATTCCCAAGTTTGATAAATTTGTTCGATAAACTGATTCTATCGTTTCCAATATTTTCTTTATGAAACAAAAAAAAAATATTCGGAGTCTATTTTCATTCCCGGAAAAGTATACATCTTAGGATTCGTTAATTCATAAAGACATAAGTACACAACCTTTGTTATCATGGGAAAGATGTCTATATTGTCAAAATTAGCAGGCGCATGTGTCCATTTTCGATTACCAAACCAGCTTTAATTAACCCAGTTGCATACCAAAAGGTGACAACTCTTTTTCAACGTTCCTATCAGTAATTAAAGAAAACAAATATATACATATATAGGCCATTCGATCATTATTTCTCTAAGTTAATGGGTTTTTTTTTTTGTAGTCGTACTAGCATGAGTCTTCTCTATTCTTTTTTTATGTATGGTATAGTATTTAAGTATCAAGTCCAAGTTTGTATCTACGGTTAGAGATTCTAACGCCGTGGAAATATAAATTGTAAAAGAACCGGCGTGAATATGGCATTGGATGCCGTGTCGAGTTTTAAATGAGAGAACAAGTTGTGGTGAGTGGCGAGTGGAGAGTGGTGGTGGCCGCGAGAGGGGACTTCACCTAATGTAACGGGACCGTTACCTGTTACGAAGAAGAAGAAGAAGAAGACGAATCTTTGATGGCTTTAGCTCTTTTAAGGATCTGTCAATTTTTACATAATATTATAGCTTCCAATCATTCTTAACCACGTGTACTTGTCTACTTACAACAAAATAATTGCTACTGCTTCTGCTTCTGCTTCTCTGTTTCGGATATTCATATAATCTTTGATAAAATCCATTGAATCTTGTAATGTGTGTGAATCCCACTTGAACCTACCTTTTTGGTTTTAACTCTTTCTTCTTCGGTGGAAACTAAATAATCTTGCTTTAAAAAAAAAAAGTAAAAACAAAATAAAGCCTTTTTCACGAATTTTCATACGTAATAATGTATTTTCTAAATTCACCACCAAATTTTATTATTGACTAAACAAAAAAAAGTGAACCTTGTGTTATTTTGGTTACGAAATGTTGTGTGAAGCATCTTTGATTCTTGTTTTTTAATTGACCAAGTTGTAGCAAGTCTAGCATCGATCGAGTCACCGACCATGTTTCTGAATATATATATCAAAACCTCCTCAATCATCAAATATTTTTACTTTTCACGAAAATAAGTTTAAACATTTATAAATGTCTAACAAATAAAAAACATTTATTAATTGTTTGACCAGAAATTTAGTATTTCGATTTTTTTTTATATTAGGGAGAAATTAAATGAAATTATGTCGACATGAACTTCAGTTGACTTCTATGCAAATCGTAAGGTAAAAACTGGAATGGTATAACGGGGTTAAAACCAAACCTCATATATACCGTTGACTTCTATGTGAATATTAGTTTTACGTTTCATTTTCTATGGTAAGAATTTATTTTGGGAAAAAAATCAACAAAAAAAAAGAGTTCTCTTTAGAGAAACGATATATTAAGGTATGAAAATACGTATATATAATGCAAATATATACATGTGAGAGCAGGGGCGGAGGCAATGACTAATCACAAGGGACCCTGATGAAATTTCAAAATTAGTTGATTTTGGCTTAAAATTATCAAACTGACCCCTGCTAAATTATATAACTGACCCTTATAATTTTTTTTTTTACATTTTGACCTTCATGAATGGAAATTCTACCTCCGCCACTGTGTGAGAGGGCTTAAAGTTTGGCCAAGCATAGATGAGGCAAAAAACGAAGCCAAGGTTAGAGAATATGGCTCAATGAGGTGATGAAAGACGTAACTAGACAGAAAAATATTAGAAAACTATAAACTCTTTTGTCCCATCTTTTGGCTTTACGAAAAAGACCACGGCATATATATGTCATACAGCTTAACTTAAATATCAAAAGAAATGTATAACCTTAATATAAGAGTGTATGTATGTCATACCATCTACACGTATGCATCTGTACAAATAATTTATATTCTTTCTTTTCTAATTAAGGATATTTAATTAATTAAATCGTTGATTAGGATTCCATTAATAATTATATGATGACATATTCACATATCTACCTTTAGTATTGTAACCTAATTTATATTTTTAATTATGTCCAATAGAATACTACTACTAAATAAAGATTGTTGTCTAAACTGATTCATTTTTACAAGCATAAATAATATTACATAAACAAACACACTTGTGAGAGTCCAAGTTTAACGGCTACAAAAGTGATTTTTATATTATAACTATTCTGACGAATTGAATACAAAATTGAACTCAATCATAAAACTGGATTAATAGATTGATCGGCCAAAAGAAAATGTTTTAAACATTTTTGTTTGGAGTTTACGCAAACAAGTCCATGTATTTGACGATGATTACTAGGAGTTACGAGTTACGACCATAGTGAATCTCTGATACAAGTACTGTATACGAGTATGTACCAAAATTAACCAACAAATGCGGTACGATGATAATTAGGTGAAATAGTGGATATATACTTCTAGCTATCGACATGTAATTTCTGTGTAACACGTGATCTAGGTGTTATTGTTTACTTTCTACCTTGTATTTTCTCTGGTCAACCAAGAAGACTATTTTTTCACCATGTAAATCATACTCAAAAGTTACACACAACTTTGTGAAAGTATATCCCAAGAAGTCAGCACCCCACGAGCAAGTGGGCGGTCAACCAAAGAGACTTGGATGTTGAATGTTGAAACTCACAACTAAATGCGACGAAAGTGAAATTAAGTAGCAAAATTTGTAAAATCGAAAAAAGTATACATATAGTTTAAACGATTATTTGGGTTTAAGTAATGAAATGTTCTTTGTTTGGTCAAAGTAATTAAAGACTTATTTTGAAATTTTGCGAAATCGAAGTTTTTACAAGAACTTGAGATACCTAACTTCTTCACACATATGTACACACAAAATATTAGTTGAGCCGAAATTAACCTCTGTCGTACGAATCGTACTAAGACTCCTAAGGAAAAGTATTAAGAGTTTTATTCCATTGGTAACTATTAACATTTGGAATTTAAACCAGGAGGGTTGGTGACATTGGACCGTTTTGTGTCTTTTTGGTCAGCCACATGGATTAAATTCACAACGATCCACATTCATATGCATCTATACATATCTTTACACGTATTTTGACGTATATGTATGTAACCATGTGCATATGGACAAAAATTTCAATAAATTTTTATCTATATACAGAGAGACCAACTTGTGGAAGTTACTTAATGGTTCTGGCTTTTTTAATCATTTGATAATGATGATTCAAATATCTCTTAAAACAAATATAATTGTCCGTACTTATCTTTATAAACTGAAGATCACTGGTTGATTAAATTAATTAATTAGCAGTAACTAAAAATAATATGCAATACTGTAGCTTTCAAGTTGCATCATCGTCTTTGGATCTTTAATAATTGCATTGTAAAATAATACACCCACCGTCACAAGGCTAACGAGTTTTCTCATGCCGCGTCTCACGCAGCAAGTTGCATTTCTCGTCACACATACTTAAAACTGATTGAAACCAAACTATATTTAATATGAACTAGAAAAATCGATTCGTATTTTGTTTTTAAATTCCGAAATTAGTTCAATAAAACCAAACCATATCAGAATGAAGAGACCTTAAAGTAGAACTCGACATGGAACACACCTAAAATGTAAAACAAAAAAAAACAAAAAAAAATCAAGAGACGTGTTTCTAAAGGAAAAGCCTTAATTAAGATGCACATAAACATGAAGTTCTTCTAGAACTATTAAAAACAAATGGTATGACTTGGGTTGCTTAGCTAACCCAATTTATATATATTTCCAGCTTTATTTGTATACATCATCCTGTTGCAGACAATAATATAACCTATTATATAGAATGATGTAATTTTGTTTACAGGAAAACAAACCGTTTTTTTATGAACCAGAAAATATATAATATGATGAGGTTGGACCATTGTTCTATCATCTTTGATACTACAATTTCAACACTTAAAAAGTGAAAACCAATTAATCGAACTCTTTAAGTTTAGTTCTCAAATTTAGGAATATTCGCTTAGATCCTAGCTAGTCTCTTGCATTGTGGTTGTCTTTCGCCCAAACACAATATGATTTCAAGTATATGCAAATAACCATATATTTCAAATGAAAATAGACATATAATTACATTTGAAAACGACATATTAAAAGGATTTTATCGAGAACTCTTTTTTTTTTTTTTTTCAAAATCGACATGTGAACATGTACATGTGGTATGTACGGAAAAGGAAATAAGATATTTTGGGCAAAATGAAAAGAAAAATAAAAACAGCGAAGGACCTAACATTTATATATACAAATGATATCCACAAAGAGCTCTAGACACAAAGGGACAACTCTATTTACAATACAGTTTGGCACTACCACTGGACCTAATTTAATTATATATTCTTGTTCTTGTAATAATTTTCTATGTACAGCTTTTTTTTTCAATTTCAATTATGTTATAATTTTTTTTGGTTTAAAATTCAAAATGTTAGGTTTTAGTTATTAAATATTTAGTGATAAGTGTGGTATCATGCATGTGTTTTCTTTTTGAATTTATTAGGTGGCCATGCTTTGTGCATCTCTGCTTATCTACACTCCCACTTTCTCTTATTCAATCAAATTCGGTCACATATAATATATATTAAACTTGTTTTTATTATTAATTAGTACGTTCCTTTTGTCCTAACATTTTCATCTATCTTCTTTTATCTAATTTTGTATAAAAATAACATTGAGAGTTAGAGATCTATATATTACGATGGCATTTGTCTGCAAAATCTTGATCTAATCATATTTTGTGTTATCCACGTTGGTAAGATCATATCGTTCGCAATTTAGATTTTCATGTGCATAAATTCATTACTCTATGGTTGAAGCTAAATGTGCAATCAAAACAACTACTCAATGACCACTATTTTTTTTTTAGTTTTGTACGTTGCAATAAGGTGTTAATATCGTAGTATAGTTACGACGATCCATATAATTGTTGGATTATTAAGATTTACTTTCAGCAGGGGAGCTTATAGCTTCGTTATATTAAAATTCAATACTATGCGTTTACTTGAGTTCCAATCATATAGTCGAAAATGAAATAAGACTAATAATCAATCATTCAAAAGTAAAACTGCGATAGTGTTTTAACGTATCTATAATTAAAGCTCTCAGAAATGGAAACTAATCGACGTAGGATATAGGATTAGTTGAAAAAAATACTAATAAAAATTATCTTAAAAGTAGATAAAATAAAAAGTTTGTAGAGAGATTCTTTGGAACACATATCTTAAAAAAAGAAGTTATATATACAGATATACTATATGTCATCATAAAGCTTAATCCGTACAATCACGGAAATGATAATCAGTATTTCATTATAATGTTTAGTGAGATGGACAACACTTCAATTAAGAAGATCAATAAGCATATAATCTTTTCACTTTTTAAAATAAATCTCTTTATATTTTTAGCTTTTGTCTCCGCTGAATATTAAAAACTCATGAGAATAACTATAAAAATGGAAAGTTATATGTGAAGACAAAAGCAAATCGAAGTAACAAAAAGGATAATAGCACTAAGTGATTCAAAATCTAACATCTAATCTGTAAAAATATCAACTAACGTTTTTGCGTTGAGAGCGACACATATATAATCTGACCTCTGGTGATTTGGAATCGCATCATTTATCGAACAGTTAGTTATTTGATAGAAATGAAAAAAAAAAAAAGAAAAAAAAAAGAGATAAAGCTATTTGAAATACTTTTTATGCTCTTTTTAATTTAATTTTTTTTTTTTTTTTTTTTTACCAAATCATGGGATAGTCAAGTTAAGTACTACTACTAGGCATGTCAATCGGGCTAGCCCGGCCCGGCCCGGCCCGAAACCCGTAAAGCCCTCATATATGTAAGCCCGGCCCGGCCCGGCCCGAAAAATTTCCGAGCCTATATTTCAAAGCCCGGCCCGGCCCTAACAGGGCTACAGGGCTTTTCGGGCTTTTTCGAGCTTTATTTACCGATAAAAAAATCAATTTCTAAGTTTATAATAGTTTTTTAAAAACTATATTTAAAGGTCTACTATTAAAATAATGCATCAAATTTTAAATAACTTATCAATATTCAATAAAAC